>NC_136513.1:72860892-72870892 GCF_053919585.1 Euprymna scolopes | reverse complement strand
AAGATTCAGAATCAAACGTAAGTCATTCATGCACAGACAATTAATAGAAAAAAAACAAACATTATTAATTACAAGCATTGTTCTTGCTTGGTTGAATTAACTTTTTATGGCTTCATCATAACATTTACTTTACATGTGTTGTATTCGACTAATAACACACTCAGGGTGACGTCACTTGAATGACGTCACTTCCTTCTTGAGAATAAAAGAACTGATAGTCGCCATCTTTATCATAAATTGTACACGTGTGTCTTGTCTGTCAAGCTTAGTCGCACAACATGTTATCAGAAGCGGGGTAATAATAATAATAATAATAATAATAATAATAATAATAATAATAATAATAATAATAATAATAATTCACATCCGGAAGAAGAAAGAGAAAAAGTGCACTAATTATTCAGACTGTAAATATGAGATTGCTAGGATTTGGAAATTGAAAGAAGTTGAGGTAATCCCCGTTGTAGTAGGGACATTGGGATCGGTGACGAAAGACTTTGACAAATGGATGCAAAAGATGGATGCAAAAAATGGATGCAAAAAATGGATGTAAAAGATGGATGCAAAAAATGGATGCAAAAGATGGATGCAAAAAATGGATGCAAAAAATGGATGCAAAAGATGGATGCAAAAAATGGATGCAAAAGATAGATGCAAAAGATGGATGCAAAAAATGGATGCAAAAGATGGATGCAAAAGATGGATGCAAAAGATGGATGGTGGAATAACAGCAGAAATGTTACAAAAACCTTGTTTACTTGGAACAGCCAAAATCGTTTGGAAAGTGTTGGACATAAAATAGAGAAAATAGGGTCGTTGCAATACCTAAGACTACTGGGTGAGTTCCGCTATTGCAGCTCAACTCCCTAGATAAAACTTTAATCTTGTAAACAGAAATAATAATAATAATAATAATAATAATAATAATAATAATAATAATAATAATAATAATAATAATCCACTTATAAATCTTGAACAGCATGAACAAGTTCAATATACTTAAAAACGTTTTACATTCATGACTAAAAACCATATGTATAAGATTCCATGTAAATGTGGAAAAATATACAAAGGCGAGACATGTCATCCACTAAAAGTAAAGTTGGAAGAACATCGGAAAGCTGTAATACGTGGATAGATTGAAAAATCGGGTATGGTTGACCATATATGGAGGGAAAAGGGAAACCATGTGCCCATTGTGGGATGAAGTAAATTTTATAGACAGATAAAAACGGTGCAGAGTAAAACGACTCAAAAAAGCAATGCATGTTGTACAAATAGCACTCAGGATGAGAACAATTAGTCTGAATGATCCCAATAATGGACATCATCTTATCTCATAAATTCAGAAACATAATGAAGATTTCTTTTCTGAAACTTGATTCGAACGCATTTTTAATCAGTAGATAAATATTAGCTCTACTTTATTGAATGGTAAGACATTGAGCTTCCTTTATTTTTATATTGGAATAAAATTTGTAAAGTAAAATCAGTTGTAACCTATATTCGAGTTAGATATTATTATTAACAAAAGCTGCATACAAGCATCTATAGGTGTATCAGAATTTTTGTAGGAATTTTTGACACCCCTAACACGAAACTGCGAATACAATATAAAAATCTCGGAATTTCTCTGTTAAAAGTGGGTTATTTATTTTCTTTATGGATTATACTTCCAAAATAAACTATTACAGTTGTTTTAAAAGTAATAGAAATATTTTTTTTTTTAAACAGTAATGAATTTTCCGAACTCAATATTTTTCAATTAAAAATCTATCAAAATTTTTCTATTGATTCTATTTTTACGATATTTTCAGGGTCAGTGTGAAATTTTATGTTATTTCCAATAAATCGAATATAATATTTTAGACAAACGTTTGTTTTTTTTTAACTCACGACCCCCCCATCCCAATTTTTAAGTGTCTATTAAAAAGTAAATACTTAATTTAGTAACCCGAAAGTAAATAATTAATTTACTCACAAATTGAAGAGAAAAGGTCAATACATAATATATTCAAATTTAAAAAAAAAAAGACATCGTGTTCTTTTAGAATTTTACCTGTAAAGTTTGAAGTTTAAAACCTTTTTTTTTAAACCACGTTATTTGTTTTTTCTTTTTTTTTTTAAAGGGAACCTTGGTCCTTGCTCCTTTAATTGAAAAAAAAATTAGGGCTTGAATTACATTTTTCGAGGAGTTATAAGCTTGGAAAGACAGGGGGTCGAATAATTCACGCCTCCCATTTTGTAAATGTCTAATAATAATTAATTTAGACCCCGATAAGTACATAATTATTTACTCACAAATTGAAGAGAAAAGGTCAATACATAATATATTCAAATTTAAAACAAAAAGAACATATTGTTCTCGTAGAATTTTACCTGTAAAGTTCGAAGTTTAAAACCTTTTTTAAAAAAAAACACGTTTTTTTTTTTTTTTAATGAAATCTTGGTCCTTGCTCCTTTAATTGAAAAAAAATTAGGGCTTGAATTGTATTTTTCGAGGAGTTATAAGCTTGGAAAGATGGGGTGGAATTATTCGCTATTTTCACGAAATTTCTGACACTGCTAAAGCATCTATTACGTTGGACGGACGCGGCATATATTCATCTGCATTTTCCCTTTCGATTCAAATGTATTAACTTCTTTTTGACATATTAAAATCCAACTAAAAATAATGGGTCCTCGATTCACGAGAAAGTAGTGTGTTCTCTAAACTCATATACGTTACACTGCTGATTTCAGTTTACAATATTTGAAACAAATCCGAGTTTTCTTTTTTATACATTACAGTTCGAGACGTGCCTAAACACGTTTCTTTGTTATTCGTTTGGATTAAAAAGTGTATAATTGGCTCACAAAAAACACAAAAAAAACACCATAACAAAGTAAGTAACAAAAAAGAAAGAGTAAAACGTCTCAAACTGTAAAGTTGCAAAAAAGAAAAAAGGAAAGAAAAACGTATAAATGGATATAAAAAGTAGAAAGAACAAAGACATCGTCTAGTAATTAAAATAGATTGAAGGTTGGAGATGATTTGACTTATTGTTCGATTTTCCCTACACACTTGCAATGGAGTCGTCCGGCAATTCTTTTACTTTCTACTATTTATGTTACTGGACGGATATATATATATATATATATATATATATATATATATATATATATATATATATATATATATAGTGTTACCCCCCAAAAAAACATAGAAAGTATATCTAGAACATATGTTGTAAAACGGAGAAAAAAAAGCCAAAGACCCTAGTGTTTTGATGTGATGTTTTGAATATAATAAACTAGTTATGACCAAAGTTTCATTTCATTCGGACAAAACACTAAGAAACGGGGTCTAAAAAGTGTCACGCTCATACATTAATTCCATAGCTAATATGACATACTGACTCAACGGGTCACGGGTAGTCTAGTATCTTTATAAAACCACATTCTCCCTTGTATGAAGTATTGTTCTTATATCTGAACTGGTGCATGCACCAAGCTGTTTAACATTAACATAAGCCATCCATGCACAAACAATTAATAGAAAGCCATTATTAATCGAAAGGATTGTTTTTGCTTGATTGAATTAACTTTTTATGGCTTCATAACATTTACGCATTTCTTTAAATTATAAACAATCCACTTAGAAATATCGAATCCCATGAACTAATTGGCTGCTTATTTTCTACGGATAAACACTTTTTAGAGTCTTTAGCTTTTTCTTCACTCATATATAAAAGGAATTTTGTCTGCGTGTGTGTGTGTATGTATATGTGCGCGCACGCGCGTGGGTTCGTTCACTATGGACTGGAAAACGGCTGGGCCGACTTTTACGAAATTTCACACGAAGCTATTCTATGTGTCTGGCAGTGTTCTTAGATAGATTTTGTATGGGAATGTCTTCGATAAGTATCGATAATCGATAATCGAACTAAGCCGATGAAAGAAGGAACAGGCGATTTTGACCAAAGTTAACACCTTGCACAGCTTAGCATCACAAGCGCATTTGAGAAGTTTTATTACCACACAAACCGAAAGGAACGGCAAATAAAATCAACAGTAGGTTCTTTGATATGACAGGGGCACGTTCGAAACGAATGTTTCTGTTTAAAGTACAACTGAACCATGATACTTGACTTTTTCATATTAAACTTAAATTTAAATCATTATCACCGCACAAGCAGTAAGACCAGGAATATAACATCAACAGTAAGTTCTTTGATATGACATGGACGGGTTCGAAATGAATTTTTCTGATTAGAGCACAATTGAACCATGATACTTGACTTCGCATTTTAAACTTTAATTCAAGCCATTATATATAAAAAATAATTTTATAAAATCAACAGTAGGTTCTCTACAGTGCAATGTAGATTGCAATTTATTGTTGACTACGGCACTACAGGGAGGCATGTGAAGTTTCCTCTCCAACAATCGATTTGATTGAAAAATGGGCGATTTCACTGATTTCGAAAACTATAAAAATATGGGAATGTGAAACATTCGTTGATCATCATTCAATCCCGGGCAACATCGGGTCTCCCTGCTAGTTATATATATATATATATATATATATATATATGAAAATAGAAAGGGATAAAAAAAAATATGTATACATGCATCCATATTTCGTCTTTATTTCAGGACTTTCTCAAGATGATTGATTTGAAGAAATAGATTTAAATCAATTTTAAGAAAGACTGCTATTCTTGGACAGGGGAAAAAGAATTGTTAGCCTAATAGGTCCCACCATGTCTACCAGGCTGCAGCCACTGTCTCATCATCGCAGTGTTGCATCACTGTGCTTATTTTAAAAGTACTTCCATGGTATTACGTTTCAGTAACAATATGCCTTGTTTAGAGAGAAAAAGGGTTAAAAATATATAATTTATTCATTAATTAATACACATTGCCCTTTATTATAAAGTGGTGAATCGTACAGTTACCATTTTCTTTGTAAATGGAATTTATACCAACAGTTCGTTTCACATCAATGGAATATCATCTTCAAAAGAATTTTGCCTGGTACTTGAGGGATCTTTGGAATGAGTGACCCTTTGACCTCCATCCGCTATTTAAGGGGCGTTTGGCATTCATCTGTCTGCAAGCCATATACAAAAGAGCACGTGGTACTGTTTCCTGGAAGAGACCATGCTGACAAGTAAATCATGCTTTCTTGTTATCAACTTTGCACGCTGGCCAACAGATCGGAAATAGCCTCAAGGGGTCTTACACCTAAAGCAGATAGTTAATTGTCCGTCAACTGACTTGGCCATCGAAAGTTCACTCTATAGATCTGCTGTTAATTAAACCGTCTCTGGATTGGTCAATCAAAGCATCTTCGTAGACAGCTTCGGTCAAAGGACGCCAAGAAAGCTCTTTGAATATGGCCAGGCTTGTTTATCAAATTTTCGACATGGCTGAATTTTCTCATTCGAGCTCATTTCTTCCACCTACTCTCTAGCTCAATTTGCTCTCTCTCTCTCTCTCTCTCTCTCTCTCTCTCTCTCTCTCTCTCTCTCTGTGTGAGTGGATCAACGTTTATTTCACCAAGTGACTCGTCTCTTGTTATCTTTCTATATATCACTTTCCCTTGCTTCATACAATGTTGCAAAGGAAGGGGTGAGTGATACATTGAAAGATAGATTTTATTTTATACAGTTTCTATCATTCTCGCATCTGTGATTCTCACTCTCTCTCTCTCTCTCTCTCTCTCTCTCTCTCTTTCTCACACACACACTCACACACACACACACGCACATACATACACCCACACACACACACACACACACACACACATACACATACATACATACACATACACTGAGTTGATCAAAGTTTGTTTCACTAACGATATATTTGTTTGAAGTAGTGGTCATGGCTTCTGTAATCGTGTAATACAATCAAGAAAGTCGCCTTAATGAACAGGTGTTTAGGATTGTAGCTGGTAATATCTTAAAGCTTTAGCCTGTTCGCGTACCTTTTGACGTCTCTGTCAGGCTTTAATACTCGACTGTCTTTACGGCTTACACCAGCCAATCATATTCTTGCGAGGTGGAACCAGGATGTATTCACATTAATTACATTGTGTTTAATGGTAAATATTCCTTGATTTTAGGATTGAGGTATGTTTGACAAAGTACATTTTAATTGTCCTCATTATTCATAGATAGAAATTAAGTCCCTCTCCCTCCTTTGCTATTCGTCTGTATCTCTCTCCACCCTCTCTCTCTCCACCTCTCTCTCTCTCTCTCTCTCTTTCTATATATATATATATATATATATATATATATATATATATATATATATATAAGTAGATTGTAGTTTGCTTGAAGCATTGTTGAAGAAAATTATAAGGTAAAATTAAAAGCCAAGAACAATGCGAGATTTTTTTTTTTATATAGAGTAAAATTAAATGAAAACAAAAGAAATAAATTTCTTTTTTTTTGTTGTTTGTTTTTTCTTTTTCACACAAATTTTAACTCTAAACAACAGTAAATTTTCTTTTTTTTCTGTTGTATTCAATGGTGTTATAAATCTCAATATATTTCAGACCTATTAGTCCTTTTTCTCTTAACGTCATTTTTTGTTCTATATTTCACTGTATCACGTGGCAAACTCTATAGCTGCTTTTCCAATTTTGAACATTCTTCCGCTGTTTTCTCTTGAAAAAGGACTAATAGGTCTGAAATATATTGAGATTTATAACACCATTGAATACAACAGAAAAAAAAATTTACTGTTGTTTAGAGTTAAAATTTGTGTGAAAAAGAAAAAACAAACAAAAAAAAAAGAAATTTATTTCTTTTGTTTTCATTTAATTTTACTCTATATAAAAAAAATCTCGCATTGTTCTTGGCTTTTAATTTTAATTTTACCTTATAATATATATATATATATATATGACTTTCGCTCACACAAATACATTAATTCAATCCATTCTCAAGATGCGTGATTAGACTTATCATTATCATTATGGACTGGACTACCAAATTAAATATCCATCTATTTTGTTCAATAATGCGCTAATACCGCTGGGAAAAGTATAAAGTAGTGATGGAACGATGCCAATATTTTTCTCGATTCCGATGCAATTACCGATTCCGTACTAATTTCCCGATTCTGATACAATTACCGATTCCGATTCTTTTTAAATCTCTAAATATTTAACTATATAGTTGGATTTTTCTCTGATTACCGTAAATAGACACATGTTAACTGTGCAGGTATATTCCAAAACGTAAGAATATACTTGTGGGGGAAGTTCTATCGATTTTATCTTCACTAACGGTTTAAAATCAATAACTATTTATTATTTTATCATTATTTTTTTTTTTTTTTTTTTTACAAAGGCATCACCACATTATCAAGGCCCAGAGGCCACTCAAGGATAAGGGTTAAAGAGTGTACAGTAGAAATTGGTCAATATAGTAATCATTAGTAATGAAAATTTGGTAAATTTAATAACTTATATGGAACGGCTCATCAAGAACTTATTTACTTTAGACTTGAACACAACCATATTGTAGTCAGCCGGAAAGCAGGAAAACGGAAGACAATTCCACAGGCGTGCAGTTCTAAGAAAGAAGCTTTGTTTATGGAATCTACGTTTAGGTTTAGGCACAGATAAAGAGTGGGGGAAATTATTGATAGTGTTTACAGCTAGACGAGTGTTTCTTGTGAAAGTTTGGCGAGGGGGGACCATAGATTGAAGCTCAGTTGAACACTTTCCATGAAAATAACGATACATCAGAGACAAACTCGCAACATCTCTTCTGTGAGATAGAGGTTGCAAGGAAGAGAAAAGGACATCTCCTACGAGGCTACAAAGTCTATTTTGAACTCTATCAAGGCAGGCCAAGTCCTTTCTAGCAGCTCCTGCCCAGATGTGGCAACAGTATTCCATCCTTGGACGTACCTGGCTCTTATATAGATAGAGAATAGCATCAGCAGTGAGATATCTACCGGATCAATAGAAAGATCCCACCATTTTTCCAGCGGCCTTGGCAACAGATTTGATGTACGTGTCCCATTTAAGATCAGGAGTAATGGTCAAGCCAAGAAGTTTGTCAAAACTTGAGGCCTCCTGAAGACGAGAGCCATTCATTTCAATTGATGTCAAATGTGGATCAGAATGTTGATGATGTAAAGAGAGAAGCTTGGTTTTAGATGCATTAAAAGTAACCAGCCACTCCTTTCCCCATTGTACTACGTGCTCAAGATCAGAGGAGAGAGAATTGGAGAGAACTTGGTCGTTTACTGTCTTAGATGTGGTACCATAAATGGTAGTGTCGTCAGCATAAATGTCTACAAATGATGTAAGGATATGATTTGGAAGATCATTAATGTAGATCAGGAAAAGAGTTTGGCCCAGGATGGATCCCTGAGGGACACCGGCATTAATACTGTGAGCTTCTGATTTTTGCCCCTCAACTACTACTCTTATGAACCTATCAGAAAGAAATGATTTAATAATTGAGAAGACTTTTCCAGCTATACCATAGCTAGCGATCTTATGAAGTAAACCTTTATGCCATACCCTATCAAAGGCTTTAGATATGTCAAGAGCAATTGCCCTAGAAAGATTGCCACCGTCGAGAGATTTGCTAATCCTATGCGATATAACTGTAAGGACATCTGCTGTAGATCTAGCAGAACGGAAACCATATTGAGTGTCACTAAGAAGGTTATTTTTGTTGAGATGTTTGATTACTTCTGTATTTAACACAGATTCTAGCAACTTACTCATGACGCACAGGAGACTTATTGGCCTGTACTGAGAGGGGGATGAGCGATCACCTGAATTCTTAAATACAGGGCATACTGATGAGATTTTCCAGGGAGATGGGAAACTATTCTCCTTAAGACAACGTTTAAACAGTTTTGTAAGTATGGGCGCTAGTTCAGGTTGAAGTTTTTTGAGTACTATAATTGGAATACCATCAGGGCCAGTTGCTTTACTGGAATCAAGGTTTTTGATTAGCTTGGCAACATCACGTACAGATATACGTATATCACATAGCGTGTTTTCTGATACAGGAGGAAATATTGGGGGTTGGCGGTCTTGGTCGCAAAGGGTAGAATTAGCTGCAAAGTTCTTGACAAAGAGTTTGGCTTTGTCTGATGCTGACGAGATTACCTCAGGTCCATTGATAATAGTTGGGATGGAGCACACGCTTCTGTTCAGGATTCTGTTTGCTATTTGCCAAAACTGGTGGGAACCAAGCCGCTGCTCAGCTACTTTGGACTTAACAGATTGAGCATACAACTCTCTTGCGTTCCTTATTACTTTCTTACAATGGTTGCTGGCAGTCCTGAAAACGGCTTTAGTTTCCATACATCTATTACGTTTGAAGCAGTGGAAAAAGTGATTTCTGTGCGCAATGGCAGCAGCACATTCTGGAGAGAACCATGCCAGGCTGTTAGGTTTTTGCTGAAACTTTTTAGAGGGTATGAAATGGTCAATACCTACAATTAACCATTCAGTTAGGTCTAATACTATAGAGGACACATCCTTTTTAAACATGGAATGCAGAGGTAGATCAGATATAAATGTACGGAAGCTATCCCAGTCAGCCTTAGTGTATCGATATGCTGTACGATGAAGAGGTACGTCTGGGGACTTATTACATTTCATTTTTATCTTAACTGATACAACAGAGTGGTCGGAAGATCCAAGAGGCGACAGAACAGAAACTGAACATAGTTCAGGGCAAGTTGTGAGAAAAAGGTCTAGTAGGCTCGCATACTGGCCGTCATTATCGGGCACACGGGTAGGTTCCTGAACAATCTGAGTGAGGTCATAGGCAATGGAGAAATCATGACAGAACCTCCCCTCATCATCGGTCTTGTTTGAGTGGGTCAACCATTCGACGTTGTGAACATTGAAGTCTCCACATACGTGAATGTTAGCTGAAGGATAAGTAGAAAGGACTTGGTCAATTTTCGCAGATATGCTTTGAAAGATAGTAACTCCGCTGTTGTGGGGGCGATAGAGAGTAAATAT
>NC_136513.1:72465892-72855892 GCF_053919585.1 Euprymna scolopes | reverse complement strand
ATAATACACCATTCATGCAGTGATAGTTCATATATTGATAGTTTATAGATTGATTTATCGTGGCTCATAATTGTGTTTGCTTCTGGTGGATATTTTTTTCAGAAATAGTTATGACTAATAACACTCTACCTGGGAGTCCATCGTTCCAATTCCTCAGTTTAACATTCACGGGTAACATGAATTGAAACAAATACATTAAAGACATTGCCAAGGCTGCTGCAAATAAGATGGGTTCTCTCTACCGTGTTAGAAAATTACACACATTTGACAGTATCCTACGCCTCTACACATTCGCCCGTGCATGGAGTATTGTTGCCACATCTGGGCCGGTGCATCTAACACTAGTCTCTCTCTCTCTCTTTCTCTCTCTCAGACAGGGCCCAAAAAAGAGTCTTCAATGTAATAGGCTCTGCTCTAACGACAAAACTCCAACACCTGTCCCATCGCCGCAGTGTCACATCCCTGTGCCTGTTTCACAAGTATTTTAATGGAATGTATTCTAATGAATTTATAGCACTAGTGCCTCCTCGACGTACATACCCCTGACTAATCCGTCAAGTAGCAAAATCCCACCTCTTCACTGTTGAGGTCCCTAGATACTGGAAAGTCTTCTACTCTAGTTTCCATCCTCGGATTGCTAGACTTTGGATATCCCTCCCTGTTTCTTGCTTTCCTAATTGTAATAGCATGCAGAAGTCTAAATGTAATGTGAATAGACATGTTGCTATTCAACTCCATACATAGTCTCTAATAGACACGATCCCAAATAGTACCCCCTTACATTCAAGTGGCAATATGCTTCATTTTAGGTAAACAAAAGTTTTAAAAAGACATATATGAATATGTATTTATGCTCCAGTTTACATGTGTGTTTCTATTTAGTGTGTATTAGCAAAGATACCTGCGCTTCGCTGTACAATCAGGTACCAACTTCACGGGCACCTTGCCATAAGTGGATGTTGTAATGTTTCCAAGGACTTTCCATCTGTGGGACACGTTACCAAGAGACTGATTCCCTACAGGCTACAAGATGGTTGTCTTCAAATCTAGTATCAACAAGCATAAATTATCTTCTTAAATAATCAAACTTTGTTTTTCTTCATTTATTTATTGCGGACTATTATTCTCATCTTTTTAGTTTGTTTTGTTTTTTTAATGTGGATAATAGTCTGCAATTAATTAATGTAATAAATAATACTCATCTGAATAAACATTCTATTTGATTAAATATGTTTTTTTTTTCTATTCATCATTTTCAACCGTCCCATAATATACATTCAACTGATAATCTATCCATCTCATTAACCCTCCTCATCGAGTTGCTTTTAGTCCTGATAAGGAGTGACTCGTTAGTCAAAAATACATAATTCTAAGCAAATAAGTCAGTCGTGAGATTGCATATCTCCATCTGACAACATAAGAATGGGCCAAAGTTTTATCTAGGCTTGTACTTCTCTGCATTGTTAATATTTCAAGAATTATTTATCTTACCAGTTCGAAATGTCGTATGGTGGATACTGTTACCAAAGAGCATGCATCAAATTCGAGAAAATCGGAAGTTGAAATTCGGTCAAAATTTCAACCCTGACCAAATTTACCAAACTCAAGATCAATCTAAAAGTCATCTAAGATGTTAGACTTCATTGTTTAGAATATAAGTCAAATAGCAAAGTTATCTCCAAAAATGTTACTTTCACATTTTTCGTAACTTTAATCATGACCTAAGTTCGAAGCTAGACCATGATAGATATTTTGACAAAGTTTGGTAACGATTGGTCAAGCGATATGGGTGCTGAGCTGTACACAATATAGTGCCAAATATACTTGACTAAAAACATAACCGTCTAGTAGGTGTAGTAATACTTACCATTTTCTGTCTCCGAGCTTTTGCTTTTTCATTCCTTCTTGTGTCATAAATAGAAACTTCCACCTTGACGACTGCTTCTTCAAAAATGCGTTCATTTAAAATAGCTTTTACCTGTAAATAGATATTTTAAAAAAGATTTTGAATTTTAATAAAAAAAAACGATGATTATTTCCACAAAAAGGAAATTGATAAAATTCGCAAACAACAAATAACAAACTACATGCTCTTTTCATGTGCCTATTTACTTGTCTCCTCACGAGGGCAGAGTTAGATACGAGGCCGATTTTTAATGTGGGGAAAATCCAGCTCCCCGAAGGAGGCACTCCAGGTTGGGACAAAAATAAAAATTGCTATAATCTAGAAAGATCTCCAAAAAGATGAAAAGTAGCATCATGACAGATACTCTTGAGTATAGATTCATTCTTGTAATAGGAAAATGTAGTTAAGCCAAGCAACAATAAAAGGCAGCATAAATCCAGTTAGAAATGGTTTTCCAGATAAATAATGAATCCAGAATCAGCATAGCGTAGTGATCTTCTCTTGTCAAGATGAAAAGTTTATCATTGGAGGATTCAAAGTATTTCTTTGACCCCAAAATCAACAAAGATTAGAGCCTTCCTGTAATGATCTGGTCCTAGTCGATTGCAGTGGGATGTTAGTTCTGTGCAGTTCTAGGAGGTCCACTCTCTCAGGCTTTGCTTTCTCTCTTTGACAATAGGTTAGTTTATTGCTAATCACCTGAGGCGTCCTTATTGGGGAATCGCGACGGAGATGCTCAGGCACTTTTTGCAGGTCAGAATGCCCCTCCTTGGGGACGCTGACTACTCAATCCCACTTTCTGATTCTACTATCTAGATTTTTATAGTGAAAGAGAACTAAAATTTTTCAAAGAGATTAGTATATTTTATAAATCGATTCTGGCATCCGATTGGTTCGTCCTTATCGCTCATGGTTATTAATAGAATCGTCCAAATCTTTACAATCATACCATCTTAAGATGCTAAAAATATTGTAACAGGCACTACACTTTGCTCCCAGTCATAACATGTAACCTAGCTATTGACAATTCTATTCCTGATTTTTTTTTTCTTTTTACATTTCTATTTTATTTTACGTGTTTCTTATACAAAGTGACACACAAAATGTTACACCTGTCGTGCCGACCTTGTTTATGATTCGGCACTCCTAAAAATCCCATCGTTGTGTAATCTGGGCGATATTATTAATAAGCTAAAAGCAGGATCGCATCATGAGAGGGAAAGAAAGAAAAAGAGAGAAAAAGAGGGGGGCGCATACAATACACATGTTCGACTTGTACTCTTGTATGGCTGCAAAATATGGTTTAACAAAAATTATCAAAACGACATTATCAGGCGTCGTATGAAAATAATTGCTAATATCACTATAAAAGCTTCCATGGGAAATTGCATCGCACAACAATGTCTTAACAAACACTGCTATGTCACCCGTCATTAGTTATCTAAAACACTTCGAAGTGTTAATGTTTCAAATATTTTTTTAGCTAAGGAGTGATCATTTCTATTATTGGAATTATTCAGGTTACTGTTCTCATCTTGTATGTAATTCTCACAACTTTTCAGTGGATGTAACCTCTGACTTGTTTTCAGATGCAGATCGTTCCTTTCACAAATCTCTACGGCAAACTCGGGAATCTGTACGAAATTTCAAATAGAACCTCTATGTAACCCTCATTCCGCCATCCATGACTAGGTACAAATCTAAAGGATTTCATAATTATATTTTTAGTATCGCCCATACTGAACATTGAGCCTGCAACATTCACAACTTACTGATTATTAGAACAGATCATTACTTAGTATTTAAATTTGTTGCCCTGCAGGTCATTCTTTCAGATGAGATTTGACAACTTGGATTATTTGAATTATTTATACTATTATTCTCATCTTGGATAAAATTTTCATAATGCTTTAGCTGATGTAACCTCTGACCTTTATTAGGTGCATCCTATCGCACACGTAAACCTGTATGCAGAACTTGGGAACATCTATACTAAACTTCGGTGATCTGATGAGAACTGGTGTGTGCCAACGTGATTATATAAACTGTTTCAATCTCGTTATTGCAGATTAGTAAAATATCAATCTTTCACTAAATATACGTCATACAAATATGAAAATTGTATCATCAAATTATTGTTCCAGGGTTAGTTATTTCCCAAAATTTTATTCAAATCCATGCGATATTCATGAAGTTATGACATTTTATTTATTATCAAGTAATTTATGCTGTCCATCGGTTGCAGGTCTTTTAAAATGCCAAAAAGGGAGCAATTAACGGTTATCAGAAAGGAAAGGATTGTGGCTGAACTCGCAGAAGGATTGTTGATCAAAGATTTAGCTATGGAGCTGGAAAGAGATCCAAGAACTTTGGCTTCATTCGTGAACAACCCCAACACCAAATCCAGAAAGGATAAGGGCACCAGGAGAAACCTTTCACATTGTGATATTCAAAAAATTCATAGCGAAGTCAATCGAAACCCAAACAGCACCAGTGCTTCCATTTTTGCAAGAGCTGGTATCGCTCCAAGATCCAGACAGGGCCAATGCAATGTGCTGAATGGGATGGCAAGGAATATCAAAACTATTCCAAGGCCTCCATTGAGCAAACGACAAAGGGAAAAATGAATTATATGAAAATGGATTTTCAACATGTCCTATTTACGGATGAGACCCGTGCTACTCTTGACGGTCTGGATGGATGGGCCAAAGTTTGGAATTCGAATGGAATGAATCTCTTACAGAGATCATCGCCAATGAGGATGTGGAGTCATCATGTTTTAGGCGGAGATCATTAGGAGTAAGTCGGTTGGACCATTCCAAGTTCCAGAGGGTGTAAAACTTACCAACAATGCATATACAGCCGTTTTGGAAAACATTTGTCACCATGGCTAGATGACCTACCGTTCTCACGTCGCTTTCAGATGATTTTTATGCATGACAAAGCACCATCCGATTCTGTTAGGGTGACTGCAGTCTTCCTTAAATCTATGGGCTTCTTTAGAGAAACTTTCATGACCTGACCACCGTGTTCTCCAGACCATAATCCCATTGAATATCTCTGGTCAATATTAAAAATAGGAGTTTATGAGGGAGGAAAGCAATTTACTTCCAAGTATGTCTTGTGAAGAACATAGTTGATACTGCTAGAGCCATAACTCCTTTTTGAAATCAAACAATTGACTTCCCTGGGGTACAAAAGGTTGTTTCAAGTTATTTTAAAAAATGGTGGATATGTCAATAAATAATTCATTTATTTGAGGCTTAGCACCTAGGATGTGCTTTTTCTCATTATTCTTTGACAGAAAAATATAATAAAAAGTAAACTTCCCAAGATAAGACATTGTATTTTTGCCCTAAAACAACATTTTAAGAGACCTGCAATAAAGCGATGGACAGTGGAAATTCCACGATAAAGAATGAAATGTCATAACTTCGTGAATATCGCATGAATTTGAATAAAATTTTGGGCAATAACTAACCTTAAAACAGTCGTTTGATGATATAATTTTCATTTTGTTGTGACGTACATTTAGTGTTATATTGATATTTTACTAATCTGCAATAAAGCGATTGACACAGTATATATATATATATATATATATATATATATATATATATATATATATATATATATATATATGTATATATATTAATGAAAACAAAAGGATGTTGTGTTTACCTGATATATCCTATGGTAAACTTCAAACTAATATAAATAACAGTATTTATATATAGGAAATTTAATCCCAAGCGAATTAAAAAAAGCTCAATACGCAATAGAGAGTAGAGCTTGTTATGAGAGAAAGAAAATTAAAACTGTAAGTTGAACTTTACAATCAAAATTTATTGTTCGACTGAATACTCCGAAAAACAATTTACAAAGTCCTTATTCCGCGGAGTTTCAAAGAATGCTATTATTATTCTTCTCATCAGAGGACATAAAGAAATCAGCAAATTATATTTGCAGCAATGCTAGAATTTGCTAGTTAAGGCAGTATGTGAAACCACAATTTATTGTAGTTATAAATTGCCAAATAAAAAAAATAAAAAATAAAAAATTGAAAAAATGTTGGATATGTGAAAAACTAATATAAAAACAAACTGCGCATAATATTTCAGCTTGAATGAAACTCCTCTCAAGTTGATTCAAAATGCAAAATGGTGCTTTAGATAGAATGTATTCCAAAATAAGTCCAGAGTGACAATGCATATAATCCGATTGGAAAGTTTTCAAAAAAGCTGAAATAATGAAAATTGTTTTGTTTTACGGACAGTGCAGTAATCCAAAGAGAAGTCTGTCCCTAGTCAAATGGGACCTAATAATAAAAAGAGAGAAATCCTATATGACAACCTTCATCATTGGCTTACTTAGAAAAATAAATTTTGATTGCAAAGTTCAACTTACAGTTTTAACTTTCTTTCTCTTATATATATATATATACATATATATATATATATATATATATATATATATATATATATATATATATATATATATATATATATATAATTACTTCATTTAATCACATAAATTAATATACGGAAGTATAATTTTATGAATAAACTTTAAATATTTACTTCAACAGTGCTCAATACATAGGTAGAGCTAGGTAGTAAATTATAAAAATATAAATTTTGGCATTTGTTTTTCTATTTTATATTTAATTCTATTACCATTAAATTTTTTTTTCCTCTTCTTCTTCCCTGATCTTTCTTATTTATAGTTATGTCTCGGCATCAGTTTGAAAAGCATATCTTATTTTTCTTTGATTAATATTATTGGAATTTTCCCCCTTTTCCCGTGTACATATTTGTGAATTATTCTATGGATTTCGGCCCTGGGATTATTTTGGACCATCTTCCAATTACTGGATTTCCTTGGATTTTCAAAAAAAAAAATGGAAATTCAATTAACTTTCTTGAAGTTATATTTTTGGATTTTACCATCATTTGGATTATTTATCTTTCACCAGACTATCCATTCACGCGTAATCACCCTTTTTCTTCACCATATTCCCTCTGCTTCACTTTTTTGTTATCAAGTAAGATCTTTGACTTACTTGTTGTTTCATCAAATACTTTTGTATGCAAAATCCGATCTCACATTTTGCTAATTCCTACCCTCTGATGAGAAGGAAAGTATTTCTTTGAAACTCCGCTGATTAAGGACTATCCATTTATCAAGTGTTTCCTTTTCAGATTAAATATGTTTTTAACTCTTTTTTCAAAGTGTTTTTAACATGTTTTATTAACTGTTTGCTCGTATATATATATATATATATATATATATATATATATATATATATATATAATATAATATAAAGCTGAATGTGTGTGTGTGTGTGTGTGTGTGTGTGTGTGTGTGTGTGTGTGTGTGTGTGTGTGGTCACGAATAGGCTCCTATATGGTTGACTATTTTAAAAAACTGATTACATATAATGATAGAAGTTGTACGAGACACAGGAATGGGTATGTTTGATCTGGCAGAACGGTGGTTCATTAAAATTGTGGGGTCTGCGTTCGCGCCTGGTCCACAAAGTATGGAAATAAAAATTTTAAAATTAAAAAAAAACGTTTGCAAATGTTTTTGATATAGATGTACATAATAATACTTTGATAAGTATGTTTCAACTTAAGTAGGGATGGTATAATAAAATTGTGGGGTCTGTGTTCGCGCCTGGCCTCCATAGAATGGATATATGCACAAACTTTAATAAAGACTTTTCATATCTATCTGCGTAAGTATACTTTGATAATTATGTTTCAGTTTGAAGAAATATGGTATAATAAAATTATGGGGTGTTCGTTCGCGCCTGACCTCCATAGAATGGAAATATATCACAAAGTTTAACAAGGTTTTTTTAATATAGATCCACAGAATATTGTGATAAGTGTTTCAGTGTGAACAGGTATGGTAAAATAAATTATGGGGTTTTTCTATTTTATTTTTGCTTTCATCATATTTTGCTTTGGTTTTGATACCCCGAAATTCAACCCAAATTTACAACCCTTCCTTTTCATAACCTATCATTCTTTCATAAATCAGAGTCCATTTTCTGTAAGCTGTTTTTGAACCCAGTCAACGACGGGTACTTTTGCTAGTATATATATATATATATATATATATATATATATATATATAATAGCTTACTACAGTTGACCACAAGAAGAATGATATCATTGTACTTTAAAATATGATGTAAGAAATGACAGAAGACAGAAATAACAATTGTCCGATTCTTCGTTTTCTTTCAAACATAATTGACATGTGCTTAGAAAGAAGCGAAAGAATCATTTCGAGATGCCTGGGTCCAGTGAGATTCTTCTCAGACATATTGGCTAGTTCTATAATAAGGCTCTTCAATGGAAAAGTGTATATAGCACTCAAGGCAGTTTGTGGGTCATACAATGTCAAAGATATATACGGATGTTTAGCATTTGCAGTTATTTCAAGTATACAACAAGACAAGTAACTATGGAGACATTGATTATGTCTATTTTGGTGTCTCACTCGCTAATGCAACGTTCGAGATTTAATGGGACTGACTTACAATACATTGGGATTTAATAAAACTTGTTTGCATCATGCGAGGTGTAATAAGACTGGCTTACAACATACAAGATTTCATGAGATTAGCTTGCAATACACAATATTTAATGGAATTAGCTTACAATACACAATATCTAATAGGATTAGCTTACAATACAGAATATTTAATGGGATTAGCTTACAATACATAATATTTAATGGGATTAGCTTACAATACACAATATTTAATGGGATTAGCTTTCAATACACAATATTTAATGAGATTAGCTTAAAACACACAATATTTAATGGAATTAGCTTACAATACACAATATCTAATAGGATTAGCTTACAATACACAATATTTAATGGGATTAGCTTACAATACACAATATTTAATGGGATTAGCTTACAATACACAATATTTAATGGGATTAGCTTACAATACACAATATTTAATGGGATTAGCTTTCAATACACAATATTTAATGAGATTAGCTTATAACACACAATATTTAATCGTATCAGCTTTTAACATGCGAGGTTTAATGGGATTAGCTTACAATACACAATATTTAATGGGATAAGCTTTCAACATGCGAGATTTAATGGAAATAGTACCACAACTAATTTAATTCATTTCCAAACAACGAAAAAATAGTTTCCCCTCCAAAATAAGCCCCCTATCGATTATAACATAGTTTCCAATCCTTTTCTGTCACATCTCTCTCTCTCTCTCTCTCTCTCTCTCTCTCTCTCTATATATATATATATATATATATATATATATATATATATATATATATATATATATATATATATATATATATATAGAAAGAGAGAGAGAGAGATTATTGTTGAAAAGATGTTGATTTTTGGTAACAGAATTGTTGCAACAAACAATTTATTTCATTTCAAAACAACAAACTACTTCTACTCTTCCCTGCTACTTGTTTTCATTTTTACAAGGGAGTCGCCTCTTATCAAGACCCGAAGGTCACTCAAGGATAAGGGTTAATGAATATAATAGAGTGTAGTAATCTTTAATGGTGTAAGTACTGGAAATCTGGGGAGATTTGTCACTCAGACTCCAGAGAACACCACAAGTTGGTCTCAAAGATACATTTTTGATGATATCCTTTGTGACTACTCCTAGTGAGTAAAATAATAATATACACCCCCAACCCTCGTCACATAAAAAGTAAAAATAATAAGTATCGTGAAGATTGGTTAGTACCAAAGAAAATGCCAGTCTGGGAGAATAAGACGACCTAGAGGTGGGGGTGGGGTCTAACACCGTTTAAATCCTGACTGGAAAGATATGAAGAGTTCTGACATTCTGACGAAGAATATTGTCGCTCACTTTAAAGAGAAAGTCATTGGTTGTTATCAGCAATAACTAAACGGTAAACATTTGCTGCGGGGCTATAATGTGAGCTGTAATGTGAGATGCAATGTGGACAAAAGAGAGTACAAAGACAGTGCAAGAAATTTGGGGAGACTTGTTGTTACTCAGATTCCAGGGAACACTACCTTTTTTTTAGTGAACGCTTGCTAGTAAAGAATGTGTGAGAACTCAGCAAGAAATAATAAAGGGGTTTTGATTATTTGGCTTATTCGGAATAATGTTCTCATCTTGGGTGTTATTCTCACAACGTTTCAGCCGATGTAACCCTTGAATTTCTTCAGATGTGTCTTGTCAAACTTGAGAATTATTATGTCTAAACAACAAACTACTACTACTCTTCCTTGCTACTTTTTTTAATTTTACAAGGGAGCATCTCTTATCAAGGCCTTAGACCGCTCAAGTATAAGTGTTAATGAATGCAATGTAGTTTAGTATTGTTAATGGTGTAAGTACCGGAAATCTGGAGAGACTTGTTGTCACTCAGTCTCAGACAATTCTGTATGGGATTTCGAACAGAAGTAAGTACTAAGTAATAATCAGTTCTAAGTGAAAACCTTCTGTGGATTTGAAGGTTCAATCCTTGGTGAAGACCATTCTAAGAATATGATAACAAATTACTAAAAACTTCTATTCGGTCATGGTTGATGGAACGAGAGTAAACTACCTCCTAAGATCTGATGAAATGCTGATATATCTGATGGGTCCTGGAAAACATTAGATCACATGATATTATTTAAATCTTTGTAAAAGGAAGAAAGGCCCTTTTTGTAACATTAAAGTGTGCGTGATTTTGTTAAGATTTTGCCGGGGGAGAAAAAAAAGCCGATTTTCTCGTAAAATAAAATGTACGCTATTTGATGAATTAAAAAAAAAATGATAATAGATAAAAATAATTTTTTTTTTTTTAAATATTTTTTTTATATATTTTTTGTTTTAATTGGTTCTTTTTATATTTTGACTATTTTTTACTTTATGATTCCGAAAAGTCTGTGCTTTTTTTTTTTTTTTTTTTGTGCGCTCTTTGAAGAACATACATAGAAGAAGAACACATTCGATGTTTTAAATTACAAAACAAAACAATATTTAATGGTGTTTTAAATTGGTTCCTATTATATCTTGTATTTTTATTTTATTGATCTGAAAAGTTCAACAGTACCGAACAAAAAAGCAGAAACCTTGTTTTTTATTAAGGAAATGGTACTGTACGAAAAAAAAAAAAAAAGCAAACATCCTCCAAACCCTGCCATATAACAGTGAATCTGTGGTGACTAAATCGTCAAGTGATTCCAAGCGAATGCTAAAAAGCAAATGGTTTTAATTGCTTCCCTGTTTCTTTCTCGACTTTGTTGAGATTTAACGTGCGTGTGAACTGACGGTATTTTCAACGTTTGAAAATCATTTCAATAATTTTCAACGTTTGGAAACCATTTCAAAGTTTACAAAGTAACACGCACATGCGAAAGTAGTAAGACAGTGAGATACAAGCAATTGAACATAAAGGGCAATTAAATCTTTAAAAAATATTAGGTTGGATTATCTGAAAATGTAGGTGAATGTTTGACATCTGCTAGGATGCCCTAACTTCAGCAAAAAAGAAAAGAAAAGAAAATTAAAAAAGAAAATTAAAAAATAAACATGTAAGCAAACACACTTCTAACTCTCGTATCTTTTTTTACTCACTGTGAACATTCTACAAACACGAAAACATTTAAACGTTTTTTAACAAACTACTTACTCGTTCAAAATATCTTTCACGTCACAGTAAGTCTTATTATTACATAAAAGGAACTCTGTGTGTGTGTGTGTGTGTGTGTGTGTGTGTGTGTGTGTGTGTGTGTGTGTGTGTGTGTGTGTGTGTCATAAAGAGAGAGTTCCCTATGGACTCGAAAACGGCTGGGCTAATTTTTATGAAATTTCACACTAGAGTATTTTATGTGCTTGGCAGTGTTCTTAGAAAGGTTTTGTATCGGAATGTCTTCGATAAGTATCGATAATCTGGTAAAAGAAACAACAGGCGATTTTGATTTTGTGATGTTAAGCTTACATCCGAAAGACACGACATATAAAATCAACAGTAGGTTTTTGATATGACAGGGGTGCGTTCAAAATGAATGTTTCTTTTTAGAGCACATCTGAACCATAATACTTGACATTTGCATTTTAAACTTTAATTCAAGCCATTATGTATAAAAATAATTTTATAACATCAACAATAGGTTCTCTACAGTGCAATGTAGATTACAATGTATTGTGGACTAAGTCACTATGGGGAGGAATGTGAAGCTTCCTCTTGGTGCACCTCGATGGATCTCCAACTAGAGCAAATAATCAATCGATTTGATGGAAAAATAGATGATTTCACCGATTTTGATAACAATAAAAATATGGGAGTGTGAGACATTCGCTGATCATTATTGAATCTGGGCAACGTCGAGTCTCTCTGCTAGTTTGTAAATAAATGTGTTTTATTTTGTTTACTATGGTTTTGATATCTTTCATTCACAGAACACTTTTGGTGAATTTAGCACTTGCTGAATGGTGACCTTTTTATACAACAATAACTTTTATCCATTCTTTGCCACTTATAACATTTTAATAAGAAAAACATTAGCTAAGTAAAAATGAGATTAGATAGACCGAGATTCGAACCTTGTAAGCAAGGTTCAGAAATAGGGTCAGAAATGGAATGTAGAATTTCGCATTGTTCAATTTAATATAAAATAGTAGATATGTTTGAGTAAAAAGAATTTTGATTTTTCAATTCTTTTTTATGAAAACTGAATTAAAATAAGGTCAGAGAGAAGAACGAACAATAGCAAATTAAAAACATATTGAAAAGTAAGTTAGGTTGAAAAATAGGTTAGTAAGAATTCTTTGTCTGCAGACATGTGCGAACCATGCATGTTCAGGCCACGTGGGTTGATCACGTTTTTGGACATACGTATGACATCATGGTAGAAATGAATTCTCAATATAGGAGACAGAATTGGAGACGGACAGACAGAGTTGGAGACAGGATGCAGTCGAGTAGGGTCGGTCGGAAAGGGTCCTTTTGGAAGCGAGGGAGGACGTTTTAATCATGTAGTCGACTTGGAATTTCTGGATGTTATCATCATTGCGACCGGTCGAATGGAATAAAAGAACATCTCATATTTTTGTAATTGCCGTCTTCGTGTCTTCTTTCTACCAAATTGAAGGTAATGTGAAATCATCATATTTATATGAACTTGTTCCCAAGCATCTTTATAATGAACTTTATGTATAACTCATCTAAGTAATGTGTCCCCCTCTCCATCTAAGTAATGACTGTCCCCTCTTCTCTATGTATAAGAACTGATCACTACCTCTCTCGTCTCTACAATATATGTAATAAGAAACCACACACTGTAAAATGTATAAATGTCGCTCTCTTCTATCTCTCTCCCTATCACCATCGTATATATGTAACTGTCATCTTAAAAAGACCCCGGCTATACAACATTTAGTTGACAGCGTGAATCTTTATACATTTTGAAAGACACGTCTATCATTTATATCTTATTCAAGCCAACTACTACACAACAGATTTGAATATAATAAGGCAATGATCGATAAACATATTAATATAGAGTGGAACAATAAAATTGTCACCCTAGGAAAGACGACATGATTCCATTTCCGTTTGATGACAAATAGTTTCATTTTTTTTTGTTGCAGACTATCTACTGGTTGGCCAGTTGTGTACAAATCCCAAGAGCGATAGGAACCTTCTATCATGTCTGAAAGTGACAGAATGTTCAACGAGCGAGATCGGAGATGTGCCACTGTACAACTCATGCTCTCTACCGATCCAACTTGACAACGGGACCATTGCCAACACCCTCAAAATGAAAATATGAACGGTTCAACGTTTGAGGGCACGGCTCAACGAAGTTTCCAGCTACAGTTATGGTCTTTAGTGTGGTTTCAAGTAAGCGCTACATCATGCCATCTCACATCTTCAAAGTTGGCTTGAAAGGTAACACCAAAGTGTACCTGGATAAGTTGAAGAATGTGGTGATCCCCTAGGGTAATCAGGTGGCCGCTGGTAGACCCAGCAGTTTTAAAATAAAGTTGCTCTGTTTGTATTATTATTCATCGGACTACTGTTCTCAGTGATTTTCACAACGTTTCGGTCGATGTAAGCTCCGACCTTCTTCAGGTGTATCTTGTCAAACTCGGGAATACTTCTGTCGAACTTGGGAATTTGGAAGGAATTTCAAGCGGAACCCTTTATTTACTTCACGAGGGTAGCATGCTCTTGTTCCGTCAGCCATGACTGGATAGAGGTCCTAAGTAATTCGCAATTGTATTTTTTCAGTCGCCCACACTGAGGATTGAACCTTCAACCTTCAGGAGAATATCACTTTTTACAATTGATTTTTCCCAGTACTCTAACCATTGCGCCACGGTTCCTTGCAGACAATTCTAGTACGAATTTTAGGAGCCTTAAACCTACTTTTTTGTTTCTAGTTGTAAATATCACCATTTATTACTAATTATTACTATATACTAATGTATATCTATCTCTATACTTATTACTGGTATATATTAATGTTTTTACTTAGTACTTGTATATATTATCTATTGTTTATAATTACTGGTTCCCATATTGTATTCTACCCTAGGTCTACTTAGCAGTTGGTTATTCTCCAGCAATATGTGCTGCTTCTTTAAGTCGTCTTACTCTCCACCGTTCCTCTCTGCCTATAATTTTTACTTCGTCCCATAGTGGTAGATGGTTTCAGAATTCAGAAACGTAAGCTGTTGTGTTGTTTTCTTTAATGTGACAAATGTATTGTTCCACCCTGCGATTGCTATTTGCATGACTTCCTATGAGGGCAGAGTTAGATACATATTCAGTTATTAATGTATGAAAAAATATAGCTCCCCAAAACTAACAACTCTTGATTAGAGCAAAAATGAAAATCGTGTAAATCTAGAAGACTGAGAACAGAAAGCTTCAACGCAGTATCAAAATAGACACTACGCTTTGTTCTTAGCCAAAAGGTCTAGAACTTAATAGTTATATTAACAAAAAGCGTGAAATGTTATGATTCTTAACAAGAGAAAAAAATCCCAAGTTTTAATATAAAATATATTTATTTATTGTTTGTTTATTTTTTGTTTTGTTTTTTTTTTGTTTTTTTGTTTTTTTTTTTGTTTGTCTTTTCTATTTGTTTTGTTTTTGCTTTTAGTTTTCTTTTTGTTTTTTTGTTTTTTTGGTTTATTTGATTTTGGTGTATTTTTTGTTTGTTTGTTTGTTTGTTTGTTTGTTTGTTTTGTTTGTTTGTTTTGTTTTTTTTGTTTTTTTGGTTTTTTTTGTTTGTCTTTTCTATTTGTTTTGTTTTTGCTTTTAGTTTTCTTTTTGTTTTTTTGTTTTTTTGGTTTATTTGATTTTGGTGTATTTTTTGTTTGTTTGTTTGTTTGTTTGTTTGTTTGTTTTGTTTTGTTTTTTAGTTTGCAATTTTGCACTTCCAGAACTAGGACCAAAAATAGTTTCTCCCATCACAAAATATGCTGAGATAAAAATGTCTTTGTTGCTGGCCTGTGCCGATGATTGATGAAGAAGAAAATGGTCGGAAATAAAGAACAGTAAGCTATTACACTCATTGTCAACCTTGACTCGGGGTCAATCAATCAGAGAGAAAGTGGGCAGATCGACAGAAATGGATGAACTCGGCCAGATTGGGATGAACGAATATAGAATGGATTGGAGTTTATTGATAGGGACAGGCGTAGACATTACAACGCCCACGCTCACACACACACACACACACACACACATATATATGTGTGTGTGTGCGTGTTTTCTAAATATATATGTGTGTGTGTGCGTGTGTGTGTGTGCACACACGCGCATATACACACACACACACATATATATGTGTGTGTGTATTTTAAATAAATATTGTGTGTGTGTGTGTGTGTGTGTGTGTGTGCGTACATGCGTACGCGTGTGTGTGCATAAGCCAACAAATTTACAATGCAACCGCCCATGAACATTCATGCAAACACACTCAGATACAAAAAAATAAATACATACAAATACATACAGACACAACACCAACACAAACGCATTCAAATGTACAAGCATATGTACACACAAAAACGCAAACGAACATAGACACTCATACATATACAGACAAAAATCATTCACAAACAGTTGCATACAAAGCGCACATATTCAGATATGCATGTGCATGCAAATACAGGCCAATAAACAGACTGACAAAGACATACAAACATAAACACACACATAAAAACACATATACACACAATACCACACAAATACTTACATGCATACAAATGCATACAAAATCACATGCAAAACCATAACATACACACTAACAGACACATGCACCCATACATTCACATAATAATAATCACACATAATTATCGGCAATATCACGTTAATACACCAGTTCTCATTAGATCATGAAAGTTAAGCATGCTGAGCCTAGTCAGCAGCAGATGGGTGACAATTTGGGAATACGAGATGCTACAGAATAAGGAATAATGGACATCATAGTTCGAGTAAACAAACCCACAAGTAATTTCTCAAAAGTGGATGGTGGAAAGGAAAAGAACAAACACCAACTCCATGGAAGTCAACTTCAAGAGAAAAGGATATTGACTTCTTTTGGATCAAAGGGGGTGTTATGCGGTACTCTGATCTGCCTAGAGACTATAAGTATAGTTATATTTTACACGTTATTGGGTAGCGATTTATGGCAGTTATGGCCCTAGAATCATGACGTGTACTTCTGTAACATACTTTTGTTAATACACTTTTTTATTAATTATACCATTATATTATATATTATTGTGCTGATTATTACCGGCTTGCAAGGCCATAAGATTTAGATAGATAAAAAAAATTACTAACAAATCCCTAGCTAAGACTGTATTAACAAATAGTTATTTAGTCGTAATAAAGGTTCCAACATGTCTCTCTCCAGTTGAACGGGCAAGCTGCATGGTCGCTAGGCTTCTTACAGGTATTTCCTTGATCTAAGCATATTAGCTTATATAGATAAAAAAAAAAAATTTCTAACAAAATCTTAAATAGGAATGTTTTCACAAATCGCTATTTAGTAATAATAAAGGTCCCAACATGCCTGGTCGTCTAGTTGAACGCGCAAGGCCTTTTATAGATATCTCCTTGATCTGAACAGATCAGCTAAAAAACTCATTTCCACATAGTAACAGGCATATTCTGAACAATACCTTTATTCATAGATATTCATCTTTTATGTGGAATGGGTTAACATTTAAAGGTCAAAGTTCCGGGCAAAAAATAAGGAGTGACATTTATATTAGATGACCTTTTACACAAATACAAACAATAGTTATTCATTCAGGATAAAAAAGGGATAGGATGTGCAAACGGGATAATCGTCACCAAAGTCGAAAATGGAATCAACCAATCGGATGACTAACTGATATTTATTGGTCAAATAGTAGTTCGTATTCGATGAAGGGTAATTGCATTTCCGCATTAAATAATCAAAAACTGGTTCAATATGAAGGTAAAATAGAAACAAATATCAATCGTTTACATTAACTATTGTGGTTTGACATTAAATAACAAACAAAAGTGTTGATATATTATTTAATTGGAATTCATTATTGAGATGAGTTTTATTTATTAATTTATTTATTGCGGACTATTATCCTCATCTTTTCTTAGTTGTGGTTTCACGACTTTTCGGCCAACTATTCCTCTGGCCTTCGTCAGGTGGTAACCGCGATGGGATAGGAACTCCGAATCTTTGATAGGGTATGGCATAAAGGTTTACTTCACAAGATCTCCAGCTATGGTATAGCAGGAAATGTCTTCTCAATTATTAAATCATTTCTCTCTGATAGGTTCATAAGAGTAGTAGTTGATGGGCAAAAATCAGAAGCTCAAAGTATAAATGCTGGAGTCCCTCAGGGGTCCATCCTGGGCCCAACTCTTTTCCTGATCTACATTAATGATCTTCCAAATCACATCCTTACATCATTCATAGACATTTTTGCTGACGACACTACCATCTATGGTAGCACATCTAAGACAGTAAACGACCAAGTTCTCTCCGATTCTCTCTCCTCTGATCTTGATCACGTTGTACAATGGGGAAAGGAGTGGCTGGTTACTTTTAATGCATCTAAAACCAAGCTTCTATCTTTACATCATCAACGTTCTGATCCCCATCTGGCATCAATTAAAATGAATGGCTCTCGTCTTCAGGAGGCCTCAAGTTTTGACAGGCTTCTGGGCTTGACCTCTACTCCTGATCTTAAATGGAATACGTACATCAAATCTGTTGCCAAGGCCGCTGGAAAAATGGTCGGATCCTTCTATCGATCCAGTAGATATCTCACTGCTGATGCAATTCTCTATCTATATAAGAGCCAGGTACGTCCAAGGATGGAGTACTGTTGCCACATCTGGACAGGAGCTGCTAGAAAGGACTTGTCCTACCTTGATAGAGTTCAAAATAGACTTCGTAGCCTCGTAGGAGATGTCCTTTTCTCTTCCCTGCAACCTCTATCTCACAGAAGAGATGTTGCGAGTTTGTCTCTGCTTTATCGTTATTTTCATGGAAAGTGCTCGACTGAGCTTCAATCTATGGTCTCCCCTCGCCAAACTTTCACAAGAAACACTAGACTAGCTGAAAACATTATCAATAATTTTCCCCACTCTTTATCTTTATCTAAACATAGATTCCATGATCAAAGCTTCTTTCTTAGAACTGCACGCCTGTGGAATTGTCTTCCGTTTTCCTGCTTTCCAGCTGTCTATACTATGGTTGTCTTCAAGTCCAACGTGAACAAGTTTCTGATGAGCCGTTCCACTTAAGTTAACAAATTTACCGAACTTCCATTACTATCGATTACTATGTTGTCCTTTTGACTCTCTACACTCTTTAACCCTTATCCTTGAGTAGCCTATCGGCCTTGATAAGTGGTGCCGCCTATGTAAAAAAAAAAAAAAAAATCTCCTAACAGAGACTTACTTGACTAAAACGTGGTGAGACAAAAACAACTATGGATGGCAGTAATTGCTGAGAATGCAGTTAGGAGATTCAGAGTTCCTATTCCATCACGGTTACCACCTGACGAAGGCCAGAGGAATAGTTGGCCGAAACGTTGTGAAACAACATATAAGAAAGATGAGGATAATAGTCGGCAATAAATAAATTAATAAAAGTGTTATATTGTTTTTTTAAATGCTATTTCTCCTCAAACAAGGCACAGTGTCACTTGGCTGTAGGGAGCTACTATTTGGGACATAATTTGCAGGGACACTATGTAGGGAGTTGAGCAATAAGATGTCTGTTCACATTACACTTCTGCATGTCACTACAATCAGGGAAGCAGAAACCCATGAGGGAATTCCAAAGTCTAGCAGTTCTGGCGGAAGAAACTATTAGAGTAATCGACTTTCCGGTATCTAGGGATCTCTATTGTGTAGGGGTGAGATTTTGCTACTTGTCAGGGGTATTTACATTGAGGAGATACAAGGGCTTGGAGTTCGTCAAAGCATCTTCCATGAAAATACTTGTAAAATAGGCATAGGGATGCAACATTTCGTCGATGTGACAGAGGCTGAAGTTTTTTTTTTTGTTTTTTGTTTTTTACATAAACGTCACCACTTATCAAGGCCGATAGGCCACTCAAGGATAAGGGTTAAAGAGTGTAGAGTAGTCAAAAGGACAATATAGTAATCGATAGTAATGGAAGTTCGGTAAATTTGTTAACTTAAGTGGAACGGCTCATCAGAAACTTGTTCACGTTGGACTTGAAGACAACCATAGTATAGACAGCTGGAAAGCAGAAAAACGGAAAACAATTCCACATGCGTGCAGTTCTAAGAAAGAAGCTTTGATCATGGAATCTATGTTTAGGTTTAGGCACAGATAAAGAGTGGGGAAAATTATTGATAATGTTTTCAGTTAGTCTAGTGTTTCTTGTGAAAGTTTGGTTTGGCGAGGGGGAGACCATAGATTGAAGCTCAGTTGAACACTTTCCATGAAAATAACGATAAAGCAGAGACAAACTCGCAACATCTCTTCTGTGAGACAGAGGTTTCAGCGAAGAGAAAAGGACATCTCCCACCAGGCGACGAAGTCTATTTTGAACCCTATATAGAGTGGGACCTATCATGGTGGCGATTCTTTTTTGAAACCGTCTAGGAGAGAAAAACTAGTAGCAGATGCACCAGGACAAATGTGGCAACAATACTCCATACATAAACGGATCTATGTGATAAAATGCATTAGTTAAACAATAGGGGTTACTTCCCTTATCTATTGGTTTTGTAGTGAGCACCATTTTTGTATAAACATCTTTTTTGCGTTATCATTATAATATGGACTTATAATAGTTGATAGACCATAAAAGATCAAACCAAAACGTATCAATCGTTTACAATAGGAATGGATCGTTGGCTTAAAATAAGCCAAATGAGTTCATGTTTTTATGGAAATCGTTCCAGACAAGGCATGAAGACGCTTGATGTAAGAAGTTTAAAAAATACTACTTCAAGATCTAAAACTTGCCAAGTATAAGTGTTAGATGGAATGGATTCTGACCCAGAAAGCAGCAATTCTTCCCCTTTTGTCAGAAACATTGCTTACGGAATATGAGGACTAAAGGATATATAAGAGAAGCGAGAGTTACGAGGCTGCCGAAAGTAAACCCAAGATCCACTTTTTACTCTCTTTATATATATTCCGTGGAAGTCAACTACAAGAGAAAAAGATATTGACTACTTTGGAGCATATATATATATATATATATATATATATATATATATATACATAATATAAAGCTGAACGTCTGTGTGTGTGTGTGTGTGTGTGTGTGTGTGTGTGTGTGTGTGTGTGTGTGTGTGTGTGTGTGTGTGTGTGGTCACGAATAGGCTCCTTTATGGTTGATAATTATAGAAAACTGATTACATATGATGATAGAAGATTTATCGAGACACAGGAATGGCTATGTTTGATCTGGCCGAACAGTGGTTAATTAAAATTGTGGGGTCTGTGTTCACGCCTGGTCCACAAAGTATGGAAATGAAAAATTTAAAAATTAAGAAAAAAACGTTTACAAGTGTTTTTTATATAGATGTACATAATAATACTTTGATAAGTATGTTTTAACTTAAATAGGGATAGTATAATAAAATTGTGGGATCTGTGTTCGTGCCTGGCCTCCATAGAATGGAAATAGGCACAAACTTTAATAAAGACTTTTCATATCTATCTGCGTAAGTATCCTTTGATAATTATGTTTCAGTTTGAAGAAATATGGTATAATAAAATTATGGGGTGTTCGTTCGAACCTGACCTCCATAGAATGGAAATATGTCACAAAGTTTAACAAGGTTTTTTTAATATAGATCCACAGAATATTGTGATAAGTGTTTCAGTGTGAATAGATACGGCATAATAAATTTGGGTTTTATCTATTTTATTTTTACTTTCATCATATTTTGCTTTGGTTTTGATACCCCCAAATTCGAAGCTATCTCTTTACAAGCCTTCCTTTTCATAACCTATCATACTTTCATAAATCAGAGTCCATTTTCTGTAGGCTGTTTTTTAACCCAGTCAATGACGGGTACTTTTGCTAGTATATATATATATATATATATATATATATATATATATATATATATATATATATATATATATATGAGTGTGTGTGTGTGTACGTAGTCATCCATATACAGTACTGTCTTGTTGTATCACAACTCATCAGTGCAGCTAGACTAGCACCTTTCCCTAGCCGAGGATTGAATCTAGAACCATAGTTGATAGTCTACCCATCGACCCACGCCTGCAAATGATCTCAACAAATGTCCATTTCAAACAAATATTCGTCCACCACTTTTATTCAAGCCGCTTATCTTTGTTTACAAGCAAACAACCACAGCCAATTAAGGTGCGGGTGAGATCATTTACGACAGTGCTCTACCCAAAGAGTAGAGGGGGATCAATATCTATATATATATATTTATATTTATATGTATATATATATATATATATATATATATATATATATATATATGTGTGTGTGTGTGTGTGTGTGTGTGTGTGTGTATGTATATATATATTTATATATATATATATATTTATATTTATATATATATATTACTTCCCTCATTTATGTTGTTGTAATGAGCACTATTTTAAAATTTTTAATAAACTTTTTTATATATCATCATTCTCATATGAAATTATAACACTTTATATGCAATAAAAGATAAAGCCAAACGCATCAATCGCTTGCAACGGGTATAATGCGTTGGCATAAAATAAGTCAACAGAGCAAAACGTAGTATCTGCTTTGATACTACAATTCATCATCAGTCAGTGAAGGAGAAATCCTTTTCGACTGATGCAATGTTTATGTTTGTCCCAATTCATAAGTACCCCTTTTTGAAGAGCTGGATTTTTCCCATATTAAAAATCATCTTGTGTTTAACACAGCCCTAGTGGGTAGGTAAGTAAATAAGAACAAGACACTACCTTGAGGTACCCAGACTCCTGACTGCTTTTGAATTTTCATAGTATCCTCTAAAAATCCGATGTGATGGGACTCTTTATACATCTTAACAATATTTCCTTTATTTGCTATTTTGTGGAGGTCTTTTTTTTAAACTTCTTTGAATTTTTATTAATTTCAAACTGCGACATGAAGAATACTATGATTAAATGCCAGATTTATTAAGAATATCCTAAGTGGGGAGTTGTGCAGCAAGATGTTTACTCACATTACATTTAAATGCTTGCACATTGGTACAGCCGAGAAAACAGGAAGTTCAGAGAGAATTCAACAGACAAACGGTTCAAGGAAAAAAGGTATTAGTGTAGAAAGTTTATTTTTCCGGCATTTTGGGATTTCTGTGGTGAAGGGGTGAGATTTTGCTCCAAGTTGGCTGAGGGTATTTATATTGACGCGATACAAGTGTAATAAGTTCTTCGGAGCACATTTCATGAAAGTACTTATAAAACATTCATGGGATGCAACAATGTGAAAGAGGCTGGACTTTGGCCGACAGTCTTGAATCTATTTCTTTTCTGCATCCTGTCTAAGAAAGAATGGTTATTTATATGACTAGCCTGGGTCCCCGGCGTTGCCTGGGTGTTTGGAGATGTATGTTAAGCAAAAATAAAAAAAAAAGTGGTAGTAGCTAGGCAGGTTCGAACCTGTACCACGAAGGAGGAAAAGAACGTGGAAAAAAAAGTGACGTCTTTGCCATTGCGTCCATCACCAAACCGGAAGTGGCAAAGGTATAAATTAAGGCTAGTCAATTGAAAATAGGGGATGATTTTTGAAAATATTGGCGAAAAAAGCGACCCCTCCTTGTAGAAAAGTGCCCAGTTGAGGGTGAAGGAATTAATGTTTCTAGCCAATTTTTCGATGTTTGTCGTCCGAAGGGTCGAGCTTCAAAAGGATACTGATATCATGAAAATCCGTCCCCTCTGTCGAAAGTTTTAGGCAGACTACATACATACATACATACATACATACATACATACATACATACATACATTTAAACAGACAGGTGAGATTTATATTATAGACGAACTGATGAATTTAAGATATCAACATTGAAAACACTACACAAGATTTAGTTAATTTTTGAAGCGAAGTGCATAATTAATTACCTCCTCATAGACCAAAAATGAGTGCTTTATCTTCATCCAATATATTTTTATTGTTGATGCTAAGAAAAAAAAAGGTGGGTTCAATCATTTATAGTAGGTTTAATTAAAAGGATTCTGATAACACCAAAACTATTTTCTCTAGTGCTAGTACCACCGAGATGTAGAATAAAAACGAGGCACTATTTTTGTTTATAGCACGAAAAATGAGTGATCGATCGATCATAAAAATAAAATATATGATACAGGAACAGGAAGATGTTGGACTCATCTGATTTTCTCCACGTCCTACAAATCGTCTTATAGCCATTTAAAAGACTCCTTGCTGCTGTGGTAACAGTAAGTTATCATTCAGAATTCCCGTCAGATCACCGAAGTTAAGCAACGTTTAGCCTGGTCATTACTAAAATGGGTGACTAATTTGGGAATTCCAGGCGCTGTATGTAGGAGGACGTCGACACCTCCCTGCAAGAGTTGCCAAAACTTAGCGTCGTCATCTTCCCTAACAGGGATATACATGCGACTAGGGACCACTTGGGAATTTCATACTCCCACGAAATTTCCTCCTTTGGAGGAAGCCGGTTAACCCCGATTACGGTTAGTGTCCCCCCCCACACACACACACACGTTCACAATTCCCTCACCGCTGTCCCGAATTGAGGCTATGACTGCTTGGAAGCATTAGATGAATGAGGTGCAACATATTCAGAGGTCAAAATTGTACGAGCTGGTTGTTGCTATCAGCTGTCAGTCTGATATAAAAGCAAGGGGTGGAGGGTGTTTATTGATTAATTCAGGACAGTTGAATTCCCTTCTTCTCTCTCTGGATAAATCATTTTCTTGTTTGTTTTTTTTGTTTTTTTTTTTCTATGTGGTTATTTTTTTTCAGTTTTGTTTAGATCATGATGCGTTTTGAGATCGCCGGCAATTTGTGAAAATGTAGTAATTAATAATAAGGTAACTTTTTACATTAACTCCACTTCCACAATTTTCTTTACAATTAGGACTTACATAGGTTTTCGACTATGCAGATTAAGAAAATCTCATTTAAATTTTGCAGAGACAAGTAGTTTACCAGACATAAAGACCTGCATTATGCATTGTAATTCATTGGCCGTCGTGTTTGTACGCATGCGCCAATTCATCATTTATATTCAAAATATAAACTTTTATAGGTTTTCGGGTATGATGACAAGGAACATAACAATTAAATTTGGGGCGAATATCCCCCTCCCCTTAATGGGGTGTTTATTCCGAAAGCCGTTCTTAACATGAAATTACTCAAGGAAGTAAAAAAGTCATAATTGTTTTGTTTTACACGCATGCACATTACTAATTTCTCCGTTGTGAACAAAAAAGTGAATTTGTTTCTGCTAGGTGGCAGTGTCGGTCGCAGAGAAGTAGATTTATTTATCACGTGCACATACAAACATGGCCGCTAGTGAATTACAGTGCATAATACAGGTCTTTATATCTCGAAAACTACTTGTCTCTGCAAAATCTAAATGAGGTTTTCTTATTCAGCATAGTCGAAAACCTTTAAAGGTTGTCATTTTAAAGGAAATTGTGGAGGTGGACCTAATGTAAAAAAAAATATCAATAATAATTCCATTTTTTTTTTTTTTTCTGATAAACAAACAAGTCACAATGTTATAAAATCTAAATCGTTCAACTACAGGAGAAAAGATGGCTGCCGATATTTTTTTCTTTTTTTATTGTTGAATCAGGAACATAAGTTTGAACAAGCTTACTTATTTTTCTTGATTTATCTTCAAATATTTACAACTATGTGAAAGAAAATACGAAAAAGGTATCGAAAATGAAAAAATTTGAAAGTGTCATATTGGACATCATTAATCATCAAGAACAACAACTTCGACTAGAAGAGAAATTCAGAGAAAAACAAATAGAACAGATTGAATATCAGAAGAAGACAGAAATAGAAAAGTTTCATCTGAAAGAGAAATTTCAAGAAAACCAAGAGAAATCTCAAAACAGGTTCTTAGAGGCGTTTCTGAATTTTTGAGATGAGGATTGGTTATTCGTATTATTTAGATTCATCGGACTACTGTTCTCATCTTGAGTGATTTTCACAACGTTTAGGTCGATGTAACCTCCGACTTTCTTTAAGTGTATCTTGTCAAACTCGAGAGTATGCTACCCCTGTGAAGTAAATAAAGGGCTCTAAATTCTGTCCAAATTCCCGAGTTCGGCAGAAACATTCTCGAGTTCAGCAAGGTACACCTGAAGAAGGTTGGGGGTTACATCGACCGAAACGTTGTGAAAATCACACTGAAGATGAGAACAGTAGTCTTAAGAATCAAAATGATACGAGGCTCTTAGAGCAAATGAAATAATTTGAAGAATTTTTTTCATATTCAACAAGGACAGAAAATACATAAGCATCATCGAATAGTAGTCAAATTGTTGAAGATGAAAGTACATTTTCACAAAACGCTATTTGCATCATTCTCTGTAATTTTACTTACGTTTGCTTTGTATTTTAGACGATACGAAAATCTATATAATAGAAAATACCCGTTTGCTATTAAGGCAGTTGGGTACAATCGAACTAAATTCGTCCATTATATACTGACACAAAAAACAACAACTCTTGAAGTGGAATAATGATTAACTAAATTGTTTATCCCTAAAACGTCCCTTTTTTACAAAAGGTAGAAATGTATGAATCTCACAAAGAAAAAAGACGAAGACTACATTACATTTTATAGTCTCGTTAACAAACAGTGGTATGGTTTCGAATTGTTGGAATCGAGTCCTAACAATTTTAAATGGCTAATCTTCACACCAGGATTCAGTATCAAATCTGGATGCAGAAAATAAAAATGGTTCTTAATAAACTAGATAATCAATCTGATTTGATGCTTCTACACACATTGCAACGGAGAAGTTGAGCAAAGTAAAATATCACATATAAGAAAAATTACTAAGAAAAAGAAATTAATTCACTATCTAAATTTCATCAACCGAAGAAAAATAATTTACCTCCTAAATCGTGTTTAGGTTAAGAGTGATTTCATTGGTATAAAGTGTGGTCTGAAATGTTACCAACCTCCTTTGTGCAACTTGTACAAATGTGGGTCGACCAAAAATGAATGAAGAAAAAAGAAATAAAAATGGCCGCCTAATTTCTTTATATGCCTTCAATGTAACCATTTGATATGCAAATGAGATGCTCCTGGTCGGAGATAAAAGAGGACTGATTTTTCAGAGTGGGTGTTCATTTTGGAGTTGGATTTTGAAGAAGTGAGTTCGATCAGCAGATGTGCTTTTGAAGTTGAGAGAGTAATAACAGAGAGTTGAGGTTTTTTGACTAAGCAATTTTGGCAGCAGTGTGTCAAATCTAACAATTAAGACTTGACTAATTTAATCACATAAAGATTGTAAATCTTAAGTCAAAAGTGTTTAAATTGCAGTCGCATGAGTTACAAAATACACTCTGCAGAGTTAAAAATCAAAATTTAAAACACCTTCATTAAAATTGCTGAAAGTGGCGAAGCTGAAAATGTCAGGAAATCTCTATGTGTGAAAATATTTAACAAAAATGTAAAATTATAACTTGATTCTGGCTCAGAATTGTCAATAATAAATCTTCTAACGTGGAACAAATTGGAAAAACAACTTTGATGAGAACGAACAAAATAGCTAAAAACGTCACTGGTGAACAAATAAAATTTGAAAGTGAACTAATCTATAACGTTACATTGAAAGAAAATACTTTGAAATTAAAAATGTTCGTAATGAACAACGCAAACTATATCTTTGTTAAGAACTGGATGGGAAATTTTCAATTATAGAATATGCCTATAAATTATTTCAGTCAGAATATTAGAAAGTTATATGCTAAAGCAGAAAAACTAAAAAAAGAATTTAAAGGAACATTTTCAGAGTTTTTTTTCTGGTAGAATGTGAAGATATAAAAGCATACGACTGACAAGTTGGAATTAAAACCAAATATCCAACTAGTTTTTTTAAAAAAATATTCTATGCGCCTTATTGAATCAGAATGACGAGGAATTAAATAGACTAAAAGGTATAAGATTATTATCGAAAGTAGAACACAACGACTGGATTTGCTACAGTCTATGTAAAAAATAGTAAAGAGATCCGCGTATGAACAGACTTCTCCACAGAATTAAACTATGTATTAAAAGATGCCATCGACCTAATGTCTAGCTCAGAAATGATTTTCAGCAAAATTCGATGGAGTAAATTTTTGCAAAGATTGATTGAAGTAATACTTATTTGCAAATACCTGTGAACTAGGAGTGCTCAAACCTACTTTTTATAAATATCCATTGGGGTTTGTATAAATTCGAACGATAACCAGTTGGGTGAAGATTACATCAGCTATTTTTCAACAATTAATGGCCACATTGTTCAGTGAACTACAATTTGTAGCAGCCTACCTAAATGATATTCTAGTGATCAATAGAAGCACCGAGCAGCAAAAATTACGCAAAGTATTTAAGAAAATCCATGACTATGGATTTAAATTGAAATAGATAAAGCTCAAAACGGATCGTTAAAACCTATCGCCCACGTATCTCGGACATTACTATGTGCAGAAAAATTAATCACAAAATGAGAAGAAAGTATTGGGTATTATTTTTGCAGTCACCAAATTTCATAGACATTTTGTTTTGCAAACAGAGGATAAGTCACTGCTAACGATTCCGGATTTTCAATGTCCATTTTCAAGGCATTTTCAAGGTCTTTCGAGCCTTGTTAAAGGTCTTCACCGGACAAAATTCAAGTTTTGAAAACAAAATTTGATATATAAAGAATGATATAATAAATCAAAAATTTGATAATATTTTAATTAATATTTAAACATATTTTAATAGTCTTTATTCCGATTTTTTTATTTCACTTCAGCTACATCTGGAAAGTATATCGGTAAACCGGGTAGTTTCGTGATAAATAGGCGTAACTCTTGTATCAATAATGCCGGAAATAATAATACGATGTAATTTCAAAGGAATGTATTTATTAGGTTGGCGAAAAAACAATATCGTTTTCTCACATATGTTACTTTTATATATGATTTCTGAATTAATTCATTGATATATATAGCCATGTTATATATAATTTTGAAGTTTTTCGCTCTATTGAATCGTGTTATTCGTTACCGTTTTCAATCTCTTCATTCTTTTTTGCAGGCTTTTCGACAGCATGGACAAAATTCAAATCCACACGATTTCCTTGTTCCAGTTCAAACTAGGCTGAAAAGTTGCCGAAACAGCTTGTGACATCAATGATGCGTTTGGACCCAGCAACCACTAATGAATGTATGGCATAATGGTGGTTCAAGAAATTTCGCAATGGTAACGAGAGCCCTAAAGATGAAGCCGGTCGCGGCCGGCCGACTGAGGTTGACAACGAACATTTGAAAGCCTTAATTGAAGCCGATCCTCGCAAAACCACACGAAAAATTGCTGTTGAACTCGAAATCAAAAAAGTTGGATAATTGAACGATAATTTTTTTAAATTGTCGTTTTCAAGGGTCTTATACACTCCTTCTGCGCCACAAAAACGACCCATCTCCTGAGCGGATTGCGACGTGTGATGAGAAGTGGATCCTCTACGACAACCGGCGACACTCGGCCAGTGGTTGGACGATGGAGAAGCGCCACAACACTTCCTGAAGCCGAAATTGCACCAATTCTCCTCCATGACAACACTCGCCGGCATGTTGCTTAACTGACCCTGCAGAAGCTGAACGACTTGGGTTACGAGACTTTGCTCCATCCGCTATATTCACCAAACCTCTCACCCACTGATTATTACTTTTTTAAGCATCTTGACAACTTCCTGCACAAAAAATGCTTCAAAAGCCGAGATGATGCCGATCAGCCTTCAATGACTTCATCGCCTCCAGAACTCCGGGTTTCTATGCTAATGAGATAAATAAACATGTTTCTCGTTGGCAAAAATGTGTCGATTCTAATGGTTCTTATTTTGATTAATAAAGTTTATTATGAAAGGAGTTATGATCTTTTGAAGTTTAACATCAAAAAACATTATTTTTGCACCAACCTAATATTTAGATTTTATTGCTAATATTTAAAAACATATTTTAATAGTATTTTCATTAAATTTAAAACTATTTTAATAGCATTTATTTCGATTCTATTTTTAATATTCCAACACAAATTTTTATTGGACGTAAAGAATACGATTTTCAAGCCCTTTTCAAGACATTTTCCATATTTTCAAGTCCTTTTCAAGTATAAATAAGGCCTTTTCAAGACAGAAGCTCAAAATTCAAGCTTTTGCAAGCCTGTGCGAACCCTGGATTCATGGGTCAAATGATGCACACTGCAAACAGACTGCAAAGATTAGAGACCATTCTTCCCAATTACAATTATAAGATGGACTTCCTCCCATCATCAGAATTAGTTATTCTGATGGATTATTTAGACCTATTCCAATATGCGCTGAACTCCTTAACGACAATGATTGTCTCCCTACAAACCGAGGTAGAAGTAAAACATACACTTTGTAACGACATTAGAGAGCTTCCAGTAACGCTCAAAAAAATAAAAGAAAGGCGCTAGATGAGAATTTTTTAAAACATATGAAAAACAAAATAAAATAAAAGCACCAACAAATCTCGGAAGTGTATTCAATCTGTGATGAAATAGTTATGTACGGTGATTGGTTACGGCGATATGGTGATTCCTGCAGTATTATAGTAAAGAACACTAAAAGTATTTCATATCGGTCATTTGAGCATTTCGAGAGTGGAAAGTCTCATGAGAAGATATGTATATTGGACAAGTATAGACAAAGACACTGAAAATGCGAAGAAACTATGCAGAGGTTGTGATTTGGCAGCAAATACGCCTCCTATAAAATTTAGGCTCTGGCCGAAAACTGACCAAACATGGCTGAGGATCCACATAAATCTTATTGATCCATTGGATGGTTTCTATTACCTAATAATGATGATTGGAAATATGAAAATGAAAGTAACCAACTACTAAAGTGCATCTTAGTTTCGTACATTAATTGTTTGCCCAGTTACTGCATTGTATCAAACAACGAAACACATTTCACATTTACTTAATTTAAATTATGTTGTCAAACATTTATAGTGGAGAATATGTGTGATTAAAATTTAGTATAAACCTGATTTTTGTACAGTATGCAGTGTACGCGTCAAGCAAGAATAATGAAGAAAAAATGGACGCTGTGTTTACTTATAAGCTGGCGATCTCATGAGGGAACGAGACTTTAGGGCATCTAATATGCATATGAAAGACAGAAGGTTTCAATAAAACGTCTGTTAATTAGAGAAGAGCAGAAGTGAGTTTTGTCAGATTGACTTTTGAGACCGGGAATTGAGAGAAGGAGAAGAATTAGCTGAGTATTGAAATTTCGATACTGAGAAGAATAGTTTACTGCACTGTACCGTGCATGAAGAAATGCTCAGGCAGAGTGGCTCGTGGATACATTCAAAAGAAAGCGAGAGATACACCTACAGAAAAAGGCTACTCAAGAAATTTTGCAAGCATATAGGATGAACCCAAATAACAATGTTCAATCTCTCACAACACCATCAGAAGTAACGTTTGCAAGGAAGATTAAAGTATTTGATAGATTGTTGCCAATGCATACAAAACGAAGAAATGAAAAAAATTTCATGCAAAGATGCTTCAAAGTTAAAGAAAAAGTTTCCTTTTTAATGTTTAAAACAATTAATACTACTGGGAAACAACGATTTTTTATTGCTTTTACAAATGGAGTTACCACTTATCAAGGCTCGGAGGCTATTGGAGGATAAGACTTAATGAGTGTACAGTAGTCAATGGAACAATATCGTAGTAATCATTAGTAGTGGAAATTTTGTAAATTGGATTACTTACGAATCATCAAGAACTTGTTTACGTTGGACTTGAAGATGAACGTATTGTAGTCAGCTGGAAAGCAGGGAAATAGAAGAGAGTTCCGCAGGCGTGCAGTTCTAAGAAAGAAACTTTTTTCATGGAATCTATGTTTAGGTTTAGGCACAGATAAAGAGTGAGGGAACTTATTGATAGTGATTTCAGATAGACGAGTATTTTTCGTGAAAGTTTGCCGAGGGGGGGGGCATAGATTGGAGCTCAGATAGTGGATAAACGGATGGAAACATGATTTACAAAGTAAAGAGGACCAAAATTAAAAAGAAAAAAAAAACAGAGAATAACTTCCATTCTGTAGTAGAGTATGGTAACATTTAATGCTCACATCAGACAGTATCCTATATGCCTACAAAGCAACCATTTGCGATGCATGGAGTATTGTTGCCACATCTGGACTGGTGCATCTACTACTAGTCTCTCCCTCTTAGACAGAGTCCAAAAAAGAGTCTCCAATCTAATGAGTCCTGCACTATCAAACAAACTTCAACCCCTGCCCCATCACCGCAATGTTGCATCTCTGTGCCTGTTTTACAAATCCTTTAATGAAATGTTCTTTTATGAACTTATAACACTTGTGCTCTCTCAATATAAATACTCGACAAACCTGACAACCAGCAAAATCCCACCCCTTCACTGCGGAGTTCCTTAGTTGCCAAAAAGCCTTTTACTCTAATAGTTGGAGAGCCAGGAATAGGTGGTACCATTAAAACGGCGTCTTTTGTGCTCCAGAATTTATTTTTCTACATAGTCAACACTATTCTCAATACACTTTTGCCAGCGATGGGGTAGTGGCTGAGCATGGAACTTTGGAGTGTGTTTTCGTCACTCACATCTCTGTCACCACTTTGAAATCGACAAACTCGTCTCCTAACTATGCTGATATTAACTTCATAAACGTTCAACAAGCGCCGGTGAATGTTGATCAATTCAATTTTATGCATGGAGGAAATTAATGAAGCATCTCTGCTTCTGGCGTATGTCCATTGCTTTCTTAGAGTCACACACAGTCAATATCTACAAAAGAGATAAAACTTTCAGGTCGTGAATGCATAAGTTTAGTCATCATAACAATGCAATTTACAATCTCCTCTGGTTCATTTGACAAAATAAAAAATAGGAGGCATTATTTTTGGAACGTCCCTCGTATGAAATACACTTTGTCTATTTGGCAAATGATATACCAATATGGTTCATACGAGAATAGACTCAGCCAGGATTGCAATTGGGGTGGGGGTTTTTGTTGTTTTTTTACGCTAAAAGAATGCAATATAATTCTGTAAACTTACTTCTAATTCTGATTTTCTCACAGCATCTCGACTTTGAACTTCTTCATTTAGCATTTGCCGCAGGAACAGATAAACATCTACTTCCTTCTGTATACTTCCGGCAGGTCCCACCTGAAATTAAACAGACATTAATCAATAAATCATTATACAAACAATCTATTATGCATCTTATATATTTATGTGGAAATATGTTTTATTTTAATTATATTTCACCTTTTTTTTAATACTAATCCTTCAATTTATGAAGCTCACTGTAATTATAGAGCATATAACAAATGACAGAAGTTTGTATTCAAAATTTCAATATATTGACCATCTTACGACTTATTCCTTCAAGAATTGAGCATGTTAACGTGCTTAAAGAAATAAATTGTAAGATGGTCAACGTCTTGAAATTTGGAATATAGACTTTTATCATTTATTTGTTTATTATGCGTATTACACACACACACACACGCATATATATATATATATATATATATATATATATATATATATATATATATATATATATATATATATATATACTTGAGAATAAAATTATCCAACAATCAGCTGGTATGGAAACCTGTGATTACAAGATTTACAAAATATTACTATATATATATATGTGTGTGTGTGTGTGTGTGTATGTGTGTGTGTGTGTCTTGATTTAAATTAAAGTTAAATGCATAACACTGTCTAAAAGTTACAAATTCATCAGAAACAAAGCAAAAATCACAAATACTTAAAAACAATTCATTTATTAAAATATCAGTAACAGTATATGAATTTATTCACCCTTTCTTCGAGAAATCCTAACAGCAGATTGGATATAAATCGCTTAGTTTCAAAAGAATTTTATTTTCCATTTTAAGGACATATCGTAAAAATGCATAACGATCTAAGGTTGGGGGTCACAGCAGGGCGGTACACAAGATCAGACTAAAGATCAATGATATAGGTATTCTGCAGCTGTGAGGAAAATACAGCTTAGAAAAAATTGCTGCTTGAGTTGACAGTGGGGTGGAGAGAATAGAGAGAATATCGTCGAGTGGACAACATACATGGATATAATAATTGTTGTGATGCCTACCTTAATATATGGAAATTAACTTTTTGTTCTTACAATAAGGACCAGAAGAATATGTCACTCGAGTTATGCACAAGTCATACATATTTGGCAGTCGGACTGATGTATAATTACACACTTTGTTGGCTGTATTTGCTTTTCTATTCAATATGTCATATATATATATATATATATATATATATATATACATACATATATATATATATATACTACTATTTAAATGTAGTGAATTACTAAAATTTAATTTATATATATATATATATATATATATATATATATATATATATATATATATGGACTCTCCCGTCGATTTCGATGTATAAAGTTCCACCATAACAACTAAGTTGCTCAGAAATCCATGTAGATGATTTGTTTATAGTGGTGAAGGCTTTGTGTAGAACCATCCACACTTTTTGATATTATTGCTAATCCTTGTCGGTGAAAATGACTGCCACAGAACAGAGTACACAGTAGACCGCAGGTTTTTACATCTCCTAGATGCATGTCTTAATGAAGATTGGGGGTGCATCTTTCCCAGTGAATTAATTCGCCTCCAGATACCATCCTGGAAATTTTTATGACTCGACGCGGTACATACAGCCTCTAACCTTCCCAAATGGTCACCCATCTGGTACTGGCCAGGCTCTAGGTCGCTTAACTTCGGTTATCTATCGAGGGCCAGTGTGTCAACATGATTGTGCAATATATATATATATATATATATATATATATATATATTTATATATATATATATATATATATAATAGTCATCATCAAGCAAAGGTTTGAAAACACAGGACAACCTGCAAAATGGGGCTATGTACAGGATGCTCAGAGTCCTAGCAGTGTTGATGTGCAGATCACTGTACACATCCTCACGAACTGTCTCCTGACCAAGGCGTGCTCCACTGTGAATCAATGATGAATCTTTGGATGGAGCAAAACGCTTCGATGATGATCTCCCTTCTGGCATGTTACAAAGTAATTCGATACGCAAGCTCGTTTAACCAGCATACAACCATTTTTAATGAGAGCTGATAATGAGAGAAGGAGACAGTAATTTTTTTTTTACTCGCATTCACCCCAAACAAGACATATCCCCACTTCGATATAAGGAGCTACTATTTGGGGCCATATCTAGGAAAAAATTAACAAGATGTTGGTTTACATTACATTTAAACTTCTGCAAGAAGGGAATTCCAAATCTACCTGTTTGAGGGAAGAAACAATTAAAGTAGAAAGTTTTCTGGCATTTAGGGACATCAACAGTGAAGGGGTGTGATTTTGTTGTTAAGAAGGTTTATCAGTGATATGTACGTCGAGGGGACACAAATGCAACGAGTTCATCAGAGCACGTTCCATTAAGACACTTGTAAAACAGGCACAGAGATACAACATTGCAGCAAAGGAACAGGGGGTGGAGCTTAGTTGAGAAAGTGGGGCCGACTAGATTGAAGACTCGTTTTTGGACGTTATCCAATAAGGAGAAACTAGTGGCAGATCCACCAGCATAGATGTAGTAAATAATACTCCATGCATGGGTGAATGGTAGTTTTGTAGAGGTACAGGATACTCTCAAGTGTGAGTAGTCTTCTAGCACGATAGAGGGAACCCACTGATTATGTGATTCCTTAGAGTTCTAGAAAGGTTATCTGCAGATCTACCAGAAGGCAAATTATTTCAAAGGGAGATAACTGTATCCTTACAATTGTTTCACATATAACACAAACTTACTTGAAACGATGTGTGCAATTCTGGCTCCCATCCGATGCTGGGTGCATTCGTGTCCGTCCATGTTGGGGATTTCTGAAAGTCACGCGTCGAATATGAGATGCATTCATCATCAGTATGGTACACAATGCTGATTTTATTTCCGGTAAATGTCCTCATGAAAACATCATCATTCGCAACTTTCTCACGGTTCCTGTGAAATTTTTCGATGATTTTCTGAAAACAAACATTTTACAGACATTTTAATACTTTTGGTACCAAGGTTGACAAAAGAGTTAAATCAATTTCATTGATAGTAGCTCATACCTCCTCACTCTGCATATCGACAAAATGTTGTACGATACATGTCAGCACTAAGTTTGTTGACTGTTTTTGTTTGTTTTTTTTTGGGGGGGGGGGCAAGATAAAAAAATTTTGTTAGACCTTTTTACAGCTAAGCTAATTGTATCCAACCGATGTTGCCCGGAAGTCTTATTATTTTCATTTTAGTTTTTGTTTTGTTTGTTTTTTTTGTTTTTTTTTTTTTGGTTTTTTGTTTGTTTGTTTGTTTGTTTTTTTTGGGGGGGTTGTTTTATTTTGTTGTTTTTTTGCGAGATAACAATTCTTTTAGGCCATTTTACATCTAAGCTAATTGTATCTAACCGACGTTGCCCTGGAGTCGAGTCTTTTTATTTTCATTTTTGTTTTGCTCATTTACAACCCCCTCCCACATTTCTCTTAATTTTTTTGTAAGAAAGCATTTACATTTTAGGAGGAATGGCTATTCTCTTGTATCGAATCATCCAATAATTAATTCACCAAACCAGAAGCCTTTTTCTCAAAAGGGTAGCATCTTTCTCAAAAAGAATCTCGATCGTACAATGAAGCCTTCCAGCTTTTTGCTTGACCTTTCACGATTTCACGATCCATTAACCTGCCATCATTACATTTGAAATGTTACTTGAACAAGTGAAGTAACTCATAATTTAGAATATGTTTATTATGTAAATATAACTTGCAAATTTTTTGGAAAACTATTTTCATTAATAATTTTCTACTCTATCATTTTTCATAATGCACATTTTTTTTTCAATACTTTTTTTTTCAGCTTATTTCACAATTTCTAGCAGGTCCGTCATGTCAGGATACATATCTAGTTAATGTTAAAAGTCAGCATTTAACTACAGACATGCATGTGTATCGCAATTATAAACAATGTTTGTCTGTTATATTGTCTCCTAATTATGGTATGTTGGCGATGAGGCATATCATTTTGGTGTATGATCCATCAAGTTTCATAGATTGAACAGCATTCAGTATCCAAGACATCGCACATACTGAAATAAAGAAGTATAATTTATTAAAAAATTCAGTTTTGTAATAAATTTGATGTAATGCATTATGAAATGTTGAAATTTCAATTCCATAAATATTTTCGATTTTTGTTTTTTTGTTTTTACTGGTGAAGTAGGGAAACCTGTAATGCTTACATTAACTTATCAACTACCTAAAATGTTCTATTTTTTTACATATAGCGATGCATTTTACACTATGTAGAAGCTGGTAAGCTCCCTTACTAGGAAGCTGATCGCGGAAATAATGGGGAGAAAAGTTGTTTGCCCATAGTTTTGTTATATCGCAGCCTTGAATGTAGCTAGAACAGGTGAGTCTTTCTGGCTGAGATGTGAAACCCGACTACTTTGTCAGCAGTTGAGGACCGTGTCCGTTACAGTTCAAACCTCTCTCACTCCCATGCCATCTGATACCGTCGCAAAAGAACAACCAAACAAAAATAAATAAATCTAACTCAGCTTTTTTCTGTTTTAGCAAAAAGGTATTTATTACAATTATTTTCCAAACAATGCTTCTTTTTTTTTTTTACTGTTCATTTCGTCTGCCATAAAACCCTACCGTCACAACACCAGCTAAAAAGTCTCTTGTTACCACCACAGGGACACACACTGGTTATAGCCAGCCATTTCTTGCCTTCCACTTTATACGTCCATCTTTGCTTCTCTCCTTCGTGCCGTCCCTTTTTTTTTCTTGTGACACAAATCCGCACAAACTTGCTAATTTGCATATGTCTTATTACAAATTCCATTATTATTAATGCAAATAGACAATAATAACAACACATTCGTGAGTTCGTAATAAAAAAAAAATAATAATACATTCATGAAATACAATGTACATTAAAACACGTAAGCCCTGGGTTCGGTACACCTCGCTAAAATAGAAATACGGGGAAACTCTTTCAAAACCGGAAATATACAATAGACGACGAACAGCGTATGAAAATAACGGAAAACACGACACGCAATGGTAATATTTTCGAAATTAAATTTTATTATAAAACAATGAACTAACTATGGTAGGGGAGGAATAATGCAATTAAGTGAAAATAAAAAAGAACAAATTATAAAGATGGAGAGGGGTATCTTTGTCTACTATTCGAAGATGCCAACGAGAAATATATCAAAACAAGAAAAATTAATCAGTCCAAACGAAACAATGGCAATATGAACTCGTTGACTTAAATATATGAGAGAGATATCTCAGATATAACTCACGTTTTTTTTTATGATTCTTTTCTCTTTTGTTTTTCTTTTAACTTTTAAAGTGGACTTTAACCTTTGGTTCGGGCAATAGTTCATAGCATGCGGGGTTCCTTTATCGTATCCATCCAATGTTTTGGGTTATTCTCGGAATATCACATCTCCTGTATTCGTGAAATTAATACCCGGTATTCCGACAATGCCAGTTTGTTCTCCCAAGCATTATTTCTTTTCTTTTGCTGTTGGTGAAAGGGGGTATCCACATCTTCGTTCGTCTATCGCTGGGTGATGCGGTGGAGAATTTTCACGCTTTGGTGTCTCCATCCTGTACCAAAAGGTCTTTCTTCCTCATTCTCTCTCTCTCTCTCTCTCTCTCTCTCTCTCTCTCTCTCTCTCTCTCTCTCTCTCTCTTCCTCTTCTCAGTACGTTTCTTAGCCCCTTTCTTTCCCTTATTCTTTGTTGCTTAGCAACTCGCACGGATCGATGGGTTTCTGATCAAATGACCCGGTCACCTCGCTAGCTTGCGTATCAAAAGGCTTTTCTCACCTCTCTCTCCTTCTCCCACTGTCTTTTTCTCTCTCTTAGAAACTATGTTCATTTGCCTTTGATAAAATAATAAAATAACAAAGAAAACGATACGTTTCTCGTTGGCCCGAAATTAAATTTTTCAATTTTCAATCAATTACGTAATCCATCTATGGGTTACGTCACAGTCTTCAAACGGCTGCCGCTGCTGATACCTTCACTAGCCATCTATCCTTTGACTGCTGCTGCTATTTTCACTTGCTCATAAGTGCTTTGTTATACTCTTACCTCTAACTTATTGGCTGTGCAGCTAAAAAAGGAAGAGAAAATCTATAATGCATATATATTTGCCTTATTGAAAAGATTTTATTCTTATTCTTATAGAATCAGAGTTCCTATTTACTTGCCTATCACAAAGGCAAAATTGAAAACAAGGTCGAATATTTTATGTGGGGGATATTCAACTTCCTCAAAAGGGCCACTCTGTATGGTACAAAAACAAAAATTGCCTCAGTCAGATAACAGACAGATACCACACTTTGATCCTAGTGTGAAGGTCACAGTCATTGTGAAAGAGTCTGAGTCATCTATGATTACCTAGTGTGTTTTTAAAATTGGTTATTAGTAATGAACGCCATCTCCTTCATTGGCATGAGCCAACAGCCCGATGATTTAAGTTAAGGAAAAGCTTGTTCAACCATGTCAAGTCTCTGACAACATGGCCTTTCTCCTATTGAAATTGAGATTCCTGCTTCTGGGGTAATCTCACCTGGCTCAGAATCACCCTGGGTCTAGTGTAAACCATTCAACTGCACGAGAACGGGAATGGATCGATCAAAAGCTGCTATGGACAAATGAGATTACATCTGTGGATGTGGAGAGGAGGACCATACAATGCAACACTGCCTTATTTATCCTTTATTGCCCAACCGATGCAACTTGAAGGAGCTTGCACACCGATAGTGCAAACGACTGTGCAAAACATGTGAATCAATCTATACAAAAAAGCTATACAAAAAAAAAGAAGAATTTAAAAAGTATACTATGGTATTCTGTGAAAAGAATTTCTATGCGTGTTTCAAAATCATGTAACAATAATTTTTTTGTATCGCTTCCAGGGGAAAAGTATGATGTGCAAATTAATACTAAAGACTAATAAAAATACTATTCCAAACAACAGTGTGACAGACCAATGAAACTGTTATTTGAAACTTCAATGTGACAGACCAATAAAATACTATTTCAAACAGCAGTGTGACAGACCAATGAAACTGTTATTTGAAACTTCAATGTGACAGACCAATAAAATACTATTTCAAACAACAGTGTGACAGACCAATGAAACTGTTATTTGAAACGTCAGTGTGACAGACCAATAAAAATACTATTCCAAACATCAGTGTGACAGACCAATGAATCTCTTATTGGAAACCTCAGTGCGACAGACCAATAAAAATACTATTACAAACAAGCCGTGCATGCGTGATCCCCCTCTGGTGCTGCATGTGAGATGACACCACAAAAAATAGGGAAGAAATGATGAATGTGAGAAGTGTGAAGGGCCAACGTTGCCTTCACATTTTTGCCAAGTTTCAGAAAAATTTAATGCACGGGGCAAAAGTTATGGGGTAAAAAGTGTTATTTTTTTGCAATTTGGAGGTATTTGTGACCCCTTTTGAGCTCTTGGGAGCGCTTAATTCCAGTTAAAATGGACAGTTTCATGCCTTAAGACATGTATATTTGAATTCAGCACCATGGAAAAACTATTATATAGACATACATATCAAGTTCTTGAGTAATACGAAAAAAGAGCTAAAAAAAAAAAACGCATGTTTTTTAGCCTTAACAGTCCCAGCGGGATGTGAACCAAAATTTTGCCAGGATCACCCATACTGAATTTATATTAAGAATAATGGCCTCCACATTTTGGCCAAGTTTCTAATGGATGGATCAAACGCTATGGAGCAAAATGTGTCATTTTGGGCCATTTTGGGGCATTTTTTACCTCTTTTTAGCTCCTGGATACGCCGAATCCCAGTGTAAATGGATAACGGTGCAGTTTCAAGACGTAGCGTATGTATATTTAAGTTGACCACCATGGAAAACACTATATAGTCAGACATATAAAGTTTTTGTTGAGAAATGTGAAAAAAGAACCACAAAAAGGGACGTTTATAGCACTGAAAATCCCCAGGGACGTGAACTAGAATTTTGCCAGAGTCACCCATAATGGATTTATATTAAGGACAATGGGCTCAAAATTTTGGCCAAGTTTCAAAAAAATCTAATGGATGGATCAAAAGTTATGGGGCAAAATGTGTAATTTTTTACCATTTTGGGGCATTTTTTTTTACCTCTTTTGAGCCTCTGGGGCGCAACAGGAATTTTCGTAAAAAAAAAAGAATTTTTTTACTATGCACATCTATTTAATGAAATACAATTTGTGACAAAATTTCAGGAAAAACTAATGGACGGTTATCTGGTAATAGTCCAGACTAACGGACACATGGAAACACAGACGCCACTGAAAACATAGGTCCCTCTCTGATAAATCGGGGGACCAATATTAGTGTGACAGACCACTGAACCTGTCATTCCAAACATCAGTGTGACAGACCAATGAACCTGTTATTCTAAATGTCAGTGTGGCAGACCAATAAAAATACTATTCCAATTATCAGTGTGACAGCCCAATGAAACTTATTCCAAACATCAGTGTTATGAAACCGTTATTTCAAACTGAACTGTGACAGACCGACAGATTAATGAAAAGACAAAACCTCTTACAGCAAGGCTTTGTTACATGTTATTGTGAAGCCCTCCATTCTCTTTACAATGAAAGCACCATTCGAAAACGAAACCTGATAGGCCGATGTATGGACCAACAGGACCTCTTCTAAAGACGTGTCTAAATATTATCAAATAATTTAATGAAAGACAAAAATATAATAATTTCGACTGAATCTTCATATTTTTAATTTGCTTCTGCTTTTGAATAGTTGAAAATCTTGAAAGGGAAATTCAAATTTGGTATTCTTTTATGCGGATTCCTAGGATTGATTGAGGATTAATATTGTTGTACTTCAAAAGACTAAATCTGCCAGGAGCAAAACCCCTTGTTGATAGTGATTTCTTTAAAACCTCTGGAAACGATTTTTTTTTTTTGCACTTTACTTGCTAACTAATAAAGTTATCTTGCCAGATTTTCAAAGTCAGACCTAAATAGCATTTAGGCAACCTATTAGCATAATCACGTTGACACACCAGTTCTCATTATGTTATATAACATACGACCTTATGTCGGATAGCAAGTACATCAACTAGTGTTATCTTGATAAGGATCGAACTAAGTACAGATAGAAGTGACACGAAGTTTGAGGAATAAACGAGTTCCCACGACAGATAAACAGGAAGCGATGTCATATGAGTTTAAATAGAGACATCAGTACATGATGCCTGACGTATCGGATATCAAACTTAACAAAGAAACAGGAGTTTGAGATCTGTCTGTTTATGTGTGTGACACAAGACGGATCACCAATTATTCTGCAATCATTAAAAGGAAAACTTTAATCATCACTAAGCGTGAAGTACCTCCTTCTAGGATCTCTTTTTGCTGTGTCCACCCATTTATCATTAATAAGCTAATTAAATCATTAGTTAAGAGAAGACTAGTCTCTCTCTTTCATGTGTGAAATATTTCTCTCCAAAATAAACTTAATACTAAACTTCCAACATATAAGCCTACTTTTTTGTAAACTTACCTCTCCGTAGCAATGTGTCTTGTTTGGAGGTGAATATGAATTTAAAAAAAAAAAAAAAAAAAAAAAAACGTTGTCAGTCTCTGTCTATTCTATCGTTCTTTTCATGGTAAGTGCCCTATAGAGCTACAATCTGTTGGTTCGTTCAGAGCAAGTATCAGTCTGGCTACTGTCACTGTAAGAAGTATCCATTCTTTCACTGTGCCCCAAAAACCAAACAGAGCTTCTATGAACAGAACTTCTATGAACAGAGCTTCTTTTTCAAGAACTTCCCATCTGTGGAATTACAAAATCCCAAAATAGAATACTGTTGCCACATCTAGGCAGGAACTGCTCTGCACAGCCTACCTTTCTTTGATAAAGTCCAAAACCGCCTTTGAAATCTAGTAGGTGATGGATTTTCTCTTCCCTGTAACTTCTTCCCCAAGAAGAAACACTGCGAGTCTGTCTCTGTTCTGTTTTATTTTAATGGCAAGTGCTCGTCTGAGCTCCAATCTATGCCCTCCTTGCCAAACTTTCACAAAAAACGCTCAACTAGCCTACAGCCACTAACATCAATTTTTCCCACATTCTATCTGTGCCAAATTCTACATTAAGATTCCATGAACAAAGCTTCTTTCCCAGAACTGCCCGCACGTTGAACACTATTTCATTGGCCTGCTTCCCGGCCAATAACCATATGGTAGCCTTTAAGTCCAATGTAAGCATGTTCTTATTGAGCCGTCCCCTTAAATAATCCAAATTCTACCCAATTTACACCATTAACGATTACTAAAGTACCACCTTACATTCATTAACCCTTATACTTGAGTGGCCTTTGGGCCTTGATAAGTCGTGACTCCCTTGTAAGAAAAAATACAATACTATGGGATTCCTGTTGAATGCAACATAGTCGTTTTCAGATCCAATGTCAGCAAATAGTTGTTGATCTGTCCTCATAAATAATCTAATCCTCTCCTTTTTATCCATTGTCTCAAATCCTTTCATGATGTTGTCCATCAACCAACTGACAATCTTATTAATCCTTATCCTCAAATGGCTTCTAGGTCTGGTAAGTAGTAACTCATTAGAATAAAAGAGTTGACAAATCATACTTTTTTTATGACTAGCCAATTTCCGTTTATCATTAGTGTACCATATTATTGGCAATATAATAACGTACTTTCCAATATTTTTTTAATTATCCATTAAGACTCAGACAACTGATAATATGAAAGACTAATGAATAATCTCTATTAAATTAAAGTGAAACAGACCAATGAAAAGACTATTCCAAACTGCATTGTAACAGATAAATGAAAACGTTATTTTTAAACTGAAGTGTGACAGACCAATGAAACCCCATTTCAAAATTACCTGTGACAGGCCAATGAAAATTGTATTTCAAACTGCAAAACCTGAACTGTAACAGACTAATGGAAATCCTATTTCAAACTGAAGTGTAACAGACTGATGAAACGTTATTTCGAACTGAACTGAACTATACCAGATCATTAAAAATTGTATTTCAAACTATAGTATGATAGACAAATTAAAATGCCATTTCAAATAAAGTGAGAGAGACTCGTGGAAATGCTATTTCAAACTGAACTGTGACAGACAAATGAAAATGCTATTTCAATTTTAAGTTTTGATATGCTTTTTGCTTTCTTTTATGGTGTTTAAGATATTGTTTGCCCAGTCCTTTGAAGAAAGTTTTGCTTAGTAACAAGCTAATAAACATTTCTATGCAGGTTAATTGGTATTTGTTTCGTGTAAGGTGTTATTCGCTTACCAAAATCGGCCGACCCTGATCTGATTCTGACACATTCTTGGGTGCAAATATGTTTTGTCGCTTGCCAAATTCTGTATATCTATAAAAAAGGAAGTCTTCTCTTCCGACAAAATGCTCCGTCATTTCTGTTGGCATCTCCACTCGTTTTTCAAGTTCGTCAACACGAGCATTATGATAAAATAGCATTGTCCGTTCACTTTCTGGACTTATCGTATTGAACTTGTACATATGTTCTGCAAAATAAAAATAAAAACATATAAATATATTCAAATATATTTTGAGGTGACAATTTAAATCATTTTCAAACCATGTTGTAAATAAATCTTGCATTTCTACTGTGCATAAAAGAATGGCAACAAACACTAACGTATCAACATATAATGATATATATTTATTATTTGATGGTGATGAACGAGTGTAAGGGAAGTAAGAAAGGTGGAGCACACACAAGAACTGACAGAGTGGTTTTCTCGATCGCCAGTTGACTCCCGGTCTTAAATTCGGTTGTGTTTATATAACAATTTAGGACACCCATGCTTCTACCTATAAACGTCTATTCTGGGATTTCACCTTTGTTAAGAATGTAACTACCTCTATGGGTCATTTATTCCTGTCAATAGTTAACCTTTTTGGATGCGGTTTACATGCAGTTTTGAATCAATGAACAATTATTTTATTTTCAAAGAGTTGTATTTCCATGTCAATCAACTGTGTTTTACTTCTTCTGACCAGTTGCGTGTCTGGGTCAAATATATTATATATCTGTCAGGTGATATTTCTGGTATATATATAGAACAATATTAAAATGAAAATACTGATGATAACAATGATGGTAATACTTTTATCATATGTATTATTATTATTATTATTATTATTATTATTATTATTATTATTATTATTATTATTATTATTATCATTATTATTATTATTAATAATAATAATAATAATAATAATAATAATAATAATAATAATAATAATGGTAAAACTTTTATTATTATTATTATCATTATTACTAATATTATTATTATTATTATTATTATTATTATTAATAATAATAATAATAATAATAATAATAAGAAGAAGAAGAAGAAGAAGAAGAAGAACAACAACAACAACAACAACAAGAATACAAACGGATAAACGCATCCAAGCAAGAGATTAACAAGAAGGAAAAGTCCTGCCAGATTGTAGATTTTGGTGTCTCAGCAGAGAGCTCAAAGGGATATGGAAGATGAAAAACGTCAAGATAACATCACTAATAGTAGCAACGCTAGGAACAATATCAAAAACTTGAAAAAAAAGAATGGGAGAAATCAGAATCAGAGGGATGGCTGAGAAGATACAAAGGATAACAATAATGAAAACGGCTGGAATATTAAGGCTGACACACGTCAACTACAGGAACAAGTTGGGCATATAGAAATTGCTACAGACGTAAAACACAAAGAAATATCACATAGAATCATGAAAATCGAAACTGTATAATTCTAAGTTAATCCCTCTGTCTTACCTCACATATTCTTCTTTTTTTGTGTGTCACCATAAACTGACGCCACATCAAATAATGCGATGGGGGCGAGGGTCAAGAAAGATGGAAAGACCAGGGAGAGAAAGCACTAGTTAGGCCTCTGCTGTATGAGTGCAAAATGGACTGAAACCTTGGAGTAACTTATTGCCACCCAAATTCCAGTGAAGACCAATGGTCGACCCCAACGAGAAATCAATGGTAAGCAGATGTTGGAATAATGCAAATTCATCTGCAAATTTTATCAAAAGAGGTGGAGAGCACTGGAAATTTGGGAAGACTTGTTGTCATCCAGACTCCAGAGAACACCACAAGTTGTTCTCAAAGAGAATTATTTGATGATAGCCTGTGTGACTGTTCCCAGTGAGCAAATACTAATAATGCTAAAATAATGATAAAATAATGATAAAATAAAGCTGCCGCTAATAATAGTAATACTACTAATACTAATAACTATAAATATTTAAATGATATCCGTAATAATATAGTAAAGATAATAATGATAATAATATTGATAATGATGATGCTGATAATAACTGTTAAATCTAATAGTAATACTAACAGTTCTAGTGATAACAGTAATATTCGTACTATTAATACTAATAATATAAGTGTATATATTCATAATACTAATAGCAAATAATAATAAGATAAAGATTAAATACAATATTAATAATAATAATAAAAAAAAACTAGTATTGACACTAATACTCATATTTACAATGATAATAGTAACACATTTAAATATTAATTGCAACCGTAATAATAACGATGATGATACTAGCACTGATACTAATGACAACAGCAAGTATTTTTGAATGCTTACTAGACACTGTCCTCAAGTGTCTAATGTCTCTCTGTACAGGAGTTTGTTAGAACAACCTGGCATAAGGATACTTTTGCCTACAAGAAAACCATGACTAAATATTCAAAACAACATTGTATTTGTAGCACAAATAAGATCACCTCCCAATCGCCAACCTACACTGGTGTTTACAAGGAATGGTGCATCTTCTGCAAGTGATTTTACCTCAAATGAGAGCACGAAGTTGAATACTCAACCAGACTAGATGAATTCTTGGTCTGCAATTCAATAAGACCAAGAAACCAGAAAAATAGCTTCGCTATAAGATATTTAAATGATTAATTGGGGAGAAAACAATTATGTTTCCAACTTGTTTGCTAATTCAATGTTTGGTTGGTTGGTTGTTTTTGTTTTATGGCATATCAACCTTTTTCAGGTTATTTAATGCCGAATCTAGTTATTTTGAGGAACGATTTTTAATGGAGTATATTTTTTTTTACGTCAGATTCTATTTAACCCATATTTGGGACCCTAACAGGTACTACCACTCCGGGTCAGAGTGGATCTGGGAGCAATGGCAATTAAAGGGTGGCTCCACACAAGGTGGGACCTCACCATCGGATATAGTTTTATCCAGGACCCTCAATGTTTGAGATGTAATGGAAAACTTTATGGAACATGTGAGTATTTATGTATCTTATATAGAGATCAAGTGTGAACCTCAGGAAAGGAGTCCCTTGATTTCTGAGAACTTCGACTGAACTAAAGTGAAACCAAGCAAGAATAATATGTAGCAAAAACAAATGGAACTTTTTTCTTCCTCGAATCAATGCCTCTCCCCTGTGCTATTTTGCCACATACTGATCAATCAAGGGTACGGCGCATTGATCCTTTCTATCCCCTAAGGAATTCGGCCAGCATCCGGTTTGAAGAATAAGAACTCTTCCTTACTGAGAGAGACACCAAACGGAACGGACCCTCTTTTCTTCGCTCTCTCTCTCTCTCTCTCTCTCTCTCTCTCTATCTATCTATCTATCTATCTATCTATCTCTACCTCGGTGTTATTTCTACCGGTATCGACGATTCCACTGGAATAACTACCACGATAGCACCAGGTAGCCGGAGTCCAGCTTTTGACAAGGAACATATCACATTCTCCTTAATAAACCTTTTCTGTGTTACCTTTTTTGAAGTTGTTGTATTCGTCATTTCAGAAGCTTGTATGGAATTTATTTTCTTAGTTTGTGTCCTAAAAGCATTAAAACCTTAAAAGGTTTTTAGTTGTCGATTGATCCATGTTTTTTGTTGTTTTTGTTTTGTTTTAGTTGTAAACATTCACTTTTACGATTTTGTGATTGCAAAATATTGTCAATAAAAAGTCTGTGCTTGATCGTAGCGAGGTGGCAGCCGACGCGAACTGTGTTCTCGGCTAATCTGTCAAGGTTAATGTCACAAGATCCGTGGCTTTGTCGACGTTATTTACACTTAGGGACACTGACCGGTTTCGCGTAACCTCTCCCGTAAGGACTTCATTAAAACTAAAACTGATGCCAACGCATGAATAAAGTAAAAAGTCGACGATTCCACTGGAATAACTACCACGATAGCACCAGGTAGCCCGAGTCCAGCTTTTGACCAGGAACATATCACCCGGTACACATTCTCCTTAATAAACCTGTTATGTGTTACATTTTATGAAGTTGTTGCATTCATCATTTCAGAAGCTTGTATTGAATTATTTATTTTATTAGGTTGTGTCCTAAAAGCATCTAAACCCTAAAAATAATTGTACTCTTACTCCTATTACTAGTAATAATTGTGATAATAATGATAAATAAAATTATAAATAAAAATACTCAAAATAATCATAATCAGATGATAATAATGAAAATAATGCTATCAATAAAATCTAATTATCATGATTTTTGTTTATATTTTATCTTTAATGCCACTCTTGTATCATGCAATATCAATTTACAATCGTCCAAACTGATTTTACGTTTTCCAAGACAACTACTTCATTTAGACGAACTGAGCGTTCAGCATCATTTGTGTCTGTACGACCACATTTTAAATAAATATACTACGTTGTTTCCAATGGAGCAAAATCCAAATAACGCTTATCAAGTCTTAAAAAGTATTTGCTCCTATCAGAACAGTGTTTTATCAACACACAAAATTTACATTTCTTTATTGGCTTAAAAATCTGCAAGAGTAACTTTTGTTAAATGACTATAACAATTTTGTCACATGTCGTTTGAAGGTTAGTACTTTCTAAAAATCATATGGATTTTTTTTATTCGTGATGTCATTTATATGTCAGAGCCAGGACTTATTAAGTTATAAGTTTGTTGTAGCCTTGCAGATTAATAATGCAGACAAACACAGTGATATAATTAACTGAAGAGGTATTAGCAAAAGTGTTTTACACAAGTACACTTCGTGATTATGGGGACCATAACTGCTACAAATCACAATATTTACTACCTTCTCACTGCAGGAAGATGTGACACAAAATTGGAAACGGAGGAGAGTCAAGCTAGCACTTCTAAAGGATGAGAATTCTGGACTTTAAAAAAATTGCCTGAGCAGTCCATTCGGCATTCCCCAGACAAAGCGCCTCAGGCAGTAAACAATAAATTAAAATCAACTGCTGGTTTAACTTTCACCACCTTCTTTATCTTGTGTCACATCTTTCTGCAGTGGAGAGGTAGTGAAAAGATTTGCACCATTCATTTGGCAACTCACTTGGATCGATGACACATGCCAGTCAAGATTCCAATCTCAACAATCTGTGTGGCAGACACTGGGTCATTTCCTTAGCCTTTTATCTGATGAGCTGAGGCTTTCATTCTGTGTAGTTCTAGAAGGTCCACGCTCTCAGGCCTTGCCACCCGTTTTTTGGATGGAGTAAGTTTATTGCTTATTGCATGAGTCGCCTCAACCAAGGAATCTCAATGAGGCTGCTCGGGCAATTTTTAAAGGACTAGAATGCTCCTCGTTTAGTATAACTAGCTTGACTATCTCCACTTTCCGACCTTGTGTCACATTTTCCTGTGTAACAGAGCATGGACGCATATGGCCGCTGTATGCAAATGACAAACCGTGCGCGAACTGACGTCATAGTGAAGAAGAAAAGAAAAAGATATATAAAGAAGAACGTGTGTGCAAACCGAGGATGACGTTCAAGAGGATCACAATCACATTAGAGATTACGATCACGTTTTAATCAGGAAATAAATATCATTGTTTCAGCAGGAAAATGTGAGTCAAATTATTCCTTGTCTTAGTCTCGTTTACGACAGAGTCTACAATGTGGTGGGTCCCAAATGTCTTCATGTTCCTATTTACAATGTCTCCCCACGGGACAGAGTTAAACACCAGGGTCGTTTTTTAACGTGGAGAAAAGGAACAAAAATAAAAATTGTCTCAGTCGTGAAGGATTTCTCCTCCACTGACAGAGAACAAGAAATTGAAGTGCAGCATCTGAAGAACAGAAAGTATTTATTTGCTCCCCCACCGAGCAAATTAGGCACAAGGCCGATTTTTAATGTGAGGAGTGAAGGGGAAATGGGGACCAACTCCCCGGGGGGAAGGGGAGCTGGATAGTAACTGTTGGTATGAAGGGTTACCCCTACATTAACCAAGGTCTGATATGTGAGGTTACCCCCACATATGGTCCTAGCTTGCAGTAGGTATTTATTTGCTCCCCCACCGAGCAAATTAGGCACAAGGCCGATTTTTAATGTGAGGAGTGAAGGGAGGAGGAAGGGAAAAAGGGGACCAGCTCCCGAAAGGTGGGAAATGGGAGCTGGTTAAAGGTCAGGTATGTGGGGTTGCCCCCACATCTGGTCTTTGTTTGCAGTATCTGCCGGAACAGATACTACTCTTAAAGTGAGGAGTGAAGGGGAAATGGGGACAAACTCCCCGGGGAGTAGGTGAGCTGGATAGTGACAATTGGTCTGAAGGTTTGCCTCTACATTAACCAAGGTTTATATATGGGGTCGCCCCCACATATGGTCTTTGCTTGCAGTATCTGCCGGAACAGATACTACACTTTGAGGTATTTATTTGCTCCCCCACTGAGCAAATTAGGCACAAGGCCGATTTTTAATGTGAGGAGTGAAGGGGAAATGGGGACCAACTCCCCGGGGAGTAGGTGAGCTGGATAGTGACAATTGGTATGAAGGGTTGCCCCTTCATTGACCAAGGTCTTATATGTGGGGTTGCCCCCACATACGGTCTTTGCTTGCAGTATCTGCCGGAACAGTGGATTTATATGCTTCCCCACTGAGCAAATTAGGCACAAGGCCGTTTTTTAATGTGGAGAGAGAGGGAAGGGGGAGGGAAAGGGGGGACCAGCTCCCGAGAGATGGGAAATGGGAGCTGGATAGTAACTGTGGTCTGTAGGATGATCCCTACATTGACCAAGTTCAGATATGTGGGGTTATCCCCACATATGGTCTTTGCTAGTCATAGCTTGCAGCATCTGCCTGAACAGATTGTATTTATTTGCTCCCCCACCGAGCAAATTAGGCACAAGGCCAATTTTTAATGTGAGGAGTGAAGGGAAGGGGAAGGGAAAAAGGGGACCAGCTCCCAAGAGGTGGGAAATGGGAGCTGGTTAAAGGTCAGGCATGTGGGGTTGCCCCCACATCTGGTCTTTGCTTGCAGTATCTGCCGGAACAGATGGTATTTATTTGCTCCCCCACCGAGCAATTTAAGCACAAGGTAAATTTTTAATGTGAGGAGTGAAGGGAGGGGGAAAGGAAAAAGGGGACAAGCTCCCGAGATGTGGGAAATGGGAGCTGGTTAAAGATCAGGTATGTGGGGTTGCCCCCACATCTGGTCTTTGCTTGCAGTATCTGCCGGAACAGATGGTATCTATTTGCTCCCCCACCAAGCAAATTAGGCACAAGGCCAATTTTTAATGTGAGGAGTGAAGGGAGGGGGATGGGAAAAAGGGGACCAGCTCCCGAGAGGTGGGAAATGGGAGCTGGTTAAAGGTCAGGCATGTGGGTTTGCCCCCACATCTGGTCTTTGCTAGTCATAGCTAGTCATAGCTTGCAGTATCTGCCGGAACAGATGGTATTTATTTGCTCCCCCACCGAGCAAATTAGGCACAAGGCCGATTTTTAATGTGAGGAGTGAAGGGAGGGGGAAGGGAAAAAGGGGACCGGCTCCCGAGAGGTGGGAAATGGGAGCTGGTTAATGGTCAGGCATGTGGGGTTGCCACCACATCTGGTCTTTGCTAGTCATAGCTAGTCATAGCTTGCAGCATCTGCCGGAACAGATGGTATTTATTTGCTCCCCCACCGAGCAAATTAGGCACAAGGCCGATTTTTAATGTGAGGAGTGAAGGGAGGGGGAAGGGAAAAAGGGGACCAGCTCCCGAGAGGTGGGAAATAGGAGCTGGTTAAAGGTCAGGCATGTGGGGTTGCCCCCACATCTGGTCTTTGCTAGTCATAGCTAGTCATAGCTTGCAGTATCTGCCAGAACAGATGGTATTTATTTGCTCCCTCACTGAGCAAATTAGGCACAAGGCCGTTTTTAATGTGAGGTAAAAACCAGCTCCCCTTAAAGTAGGCAAAAAGGGGGCACTCTGGTTACCAAAAATAATAATTGTCCCAGTATAGAGGGTTTCCCCTCCATTGACTGGTACAAATTATCTTAAGTGCAGTATCTGCCGGAACAGATGGTATTTATTTGCTCCCCCACTGAGCAAATTAGGCACAAGGCCGTTTTTAATGTGAGGTAAAAACCAGCTCCCCTAAAAGGGGTCACTCTGGTTACCAAAAATAATAATTGTCCCAGTATAGAGGGTTTCCCCTCCATTGACTGGTACAAATTATCTTAAGTGCAGTATCTGCCGGAACAGATGGTATTTATTTACTCCCTCACCGAGCAAATTAGGCACAAGGCCGATTTTTAATGTGAGGAGTGAAGGGAGGGGGAAGGGAAAAAGGGGACCAGCTCCTGAGAGGTGGGAAATGGGAGCTGGTTAATGGTCAGGCATGTGGGGTTGCCCCCACATCTGGTCATTGCTAGTCATAGCTTGCAGCATCTGCCGGAACAGATGGTATTTATTTGCTCCCCCACCGAGCAAATTAGGCACAAGGCCGATTTTTAATGTGAGGAGTGAAGGGAAGGGGAAGGGGAAAGGGGACCAGCTCCCGAGAGGTGGGAAATGGGAGCTGGTTAAAGGTCAGGCATGTGGGGTTGCCCCCACATCTGGTCTTTGCTAGTCATAGCTTGCAGTATCTGCCGGAACAGATACTACACTTTGATCTTGTCCCGAAGGCCAATGTCTTCATGTTAACGTATGTAAACGTGTGCTACATTACACATGTGATGAGAAGTACTCCCAAGAATGAATGTCTTAGCCCACCAGATAAAAATCCACCAAAATGGCGAACTTTCTGCTGAACTGATTGTCAGGGTTGGAACCTTGACTGCAATTTTGACCCAATGCCAAATGAATTGCGCAAATTGCTACATCATTGTTGAGATATCACTATATAGTCTCTGTATAAGTCCATTATTCCTGAGAGGGGTTAATCAGCTTATCCCATAACAGTGTTTGAATACGCATTCATTATTTAAATTAGTGATCCCCAACTGACAAAATGTTGGAAGACATTTTATAATTTATACAAAGGGACCTTCCAAAAGTAATGCTTCCAATTTTTTTTATTACACCCAAATGGATCAGAGAGGATTGCAAATTTCATTGTTTTGATGACTGAACGTATGCATCCATGACCTGGAATTTCATCTTTCTGTTGTAGATATTGATGGTGTGAGCCTCTTAAGAAAGCAACCCCTGTTGTGGACGCATGTCAGAAACAGAGTTGTGTCATTGAATTCCTGGGAAAAGGTACTCAGAATGGTGGTGACTATGTAGAAAAATAAATTCTGTAGATCGCTTGATTTAATGGGACCACTACCATCTTCATAGCTTTTCAAATTTTGAGTTAAAAAAAAAAGTAGAAAGCTTTACAAACGACCCTTGTACTTGCTATTCAGTGAAGAAAAATATTCCAATGTGATTTGGACACATATAACGTGTTTTACTAACAATCATCGAAGAGCGTTAAAAACTAATAAAGTTTAACTGTTTATCATTGTGGCAGGGCAGTAACAACATGGCAGAATCATAGCTACGTCATCAAAAACCTCAGTTGCTGACAGGGTCATCCATAGCGAACAGGTCTGACACCAAGCAATATGGTGAAAATTCAGAAAGAGTCAGCATCAAAATCCGTTGTCCTCTGAACATTTCTAGCTCTGCAAGCAAAACGTGTCAGGCGCAAAATCTCAAAGAAATGGAGTAAAAGTGGCCATGTTTACTCAGTACTAACTGTCTGTATTTTTGAGATGAGGTGTTTTCATTGATTGAGATTGTCGGACTGACTTCCTCATCTTGGTTGTTATTGTCACAACGTTTCGGCCGTTTTGCCCTCCGGCTTTCGTCAGGTGTTTTGTATCGAACTGGGGAACCGTTTGTTAGGAGTCTCGAACCCAACCCTTTATTATTATTACGGGGGTACCGTGTTCGGACTCCAGCTAGGCTTTGGGACATAGTTGCTGATTCTGTTTTCAATGTTACTTTTTTCACTGCCTTCGTTCAGGATTGAACTCAGCACCTTTGGGTAACTGTAAACTTTGATACAACGTCTAGGACCACAATTCTTAGTTGGTTTTTGTTAATGTTAAACCTATGTTGTTATTCAAGGTTTTCTCTCTCTATCAGAGGTGTCCAAATTGCATTCAGCTCTATGCTTGGTTTGCTCAGTAGGTTGTTATGTCCGAGCATGTGAGCTGTTTCTTTAAGTTTTCTCACTTTCCCGTGGGTCTCTCTGTTTATTATTTTTACTTCATCCCATAGGGGGCGATGGTCCCCCCTCTCCATCCAGACATGGTTGGCTATACCCGATTTTTCCGTCTCCCCTTTAGTTACCGCTTTTCGGTGTTCTTCCACCCTTACTTTAAGGGGGCGGCATGTTTCACCCTTGTAAACCTTTCTGCAACTGCATGGGATGGAGTATATGCAGTTTTTGGTCATGTTCTCATCCATGCGGGGCTTCACTCGTACCAGGTGTCGTCTGAGTGTTGACTCGCTTTTGAATATTGTCCTGATGTTGTAGGGGGCACATATTCTCTGAATCTTTTCGGAGATGCCTCGTATGTATGGTAGGCAGACCGTTGGAGGTTTTTGGGTTTCATTCTCCTCTCTTATACTATTAACACGTCTGGTGGATAGTATGCTATCGGGGTAGTTGTTACGATGGAGGGTATTCTTCAACCTGACCATTTCTTGGTGGTATGTAATGGTGTCGCTACTTATTGTCTCTGCTCGATGTTGTAAGCAGCGTGCGATTCCATGTTTGATACTGTATGGGTGATGGGAGTTGAAGTTTAGGTATTGTCCGGTGAAGGTAGGCTTGCAATATACGGATGTCTTAAACCCATGCTCTGTGCGTGATATGAGTATATCAAGGAAGGTCAGTTGGTTATCTTTTTCTTTCTCCATTGTGAACTGTATCGATGGTCTTATTGAGTTCACATGGTCTAGGAGAGCCTGGATGTCTTCCTGATGGGGCCAGAGTATGAAGGTGTCATCAACGTATCTTAGCCACATGGTGGGCTTTAAGGGAGCTGAACCTAAGGCCATGTCTTCAAAGTATTCCATGTATATGTTCGCCATCACTGGTGATAATGGCGAGCCCATAGCTAGTCCCTCCTCTTGTCGATATAGGTCAGTACCCATTCTGAAGTAGGTTGTTTCTATGCAGAATGTCAGCATTTCCATTAAGTTTGGCAATGGTACACATTGGGGACATAAGTTGCAAGGATACTATATAGGGAGTTGAGCAGCAAGATGTCTGTTCACATTAAACCAACTTCTGCATGTCAGTATAGTTGGGAAAGCAGGAACCCGGAAGGAACCAAAGTCTAGCAGTTCTGAGGAAGAAACTATTAGAGTAGAAGGCTTTCTTACATCTAGGAATCTTCTGTGTATGGGGTGGGATTTTGCTGCCTGTTGGGTTTGTCAGGGTTATTTATGTCGAAGGGGTACAAGGTCTTGTATTTCATCGGAACATCCACCGTTAAAATACTTGTAGAACAGGTAGAAGGATGCAACATTTCATCGATGGGACAGAGGTTGAAGCTTAGATGACAGTTCAGGACCTATCAGGTTTGCGACTCTCTTTTGAACATTGTCTAGGAATGAGAGACAAGTAGCAGATGCACCAGCCTAAATCCTATAGATTAATGAATAGATGTGACCAACAAGGAGTACTTTGCCATGAACTATATGCAGATGTCCAATACAACAGCAACAACAGGGTGGTGATGGTGGCTCAGTGATTAACAATACATACTGACAACCTGCATATGCCAAGTTCAAATCTAGTTAGTTCCACAGAAACACTTTCACAATAGCAACCCTTCATGTGAAAGAATCCTTAACAGAAAGATACCAGGAAAACGAATGCCAAGAAAATCATCATCATAAATAATGCTCAACACAAGCAACAACAACTACTACTATTACTACTACTAAAAGTAGAAAAAAGACTTCATACAGACCATATACTCCTGAGGAATAATCTTCGTGAGCTCTATACAGAAGTCTGTCTCACCTGATCTGAAATAGAACACATACATCCAATCTGTTTCAAAGATCGTTGGAAAAATGGTTGTATCACTCTACCATTCCTGTAAGTATCTCACTGCCGATGCAATTCTCTATCTGTATAAGAGCCAGGTGCACCCTAAAATGGAGTACTACTGCCACATCTGGGCAGGAGCTGCTCAGCACGCCTTGATAGAGTTCAAAACCTAACAGGTGATGCTCTTTTCTCCTGCCTGCAACCTCTTTCCCCACAGAAGAGACGTTGCGAGCCTGTCTCTGCTCTAACATTATTTTCATGGCAAGTGTTCGATCTAACTCTAATCCATGGTCCCCCTTGCCAAATTTTCACAAGAAACACTCGACTAGCTACAACCACTATATATGATTTTACCCACTTTCTATCTGTGCCTAAATGTAAACACTAATTCCATGAACAAAGCTTCTTTCCTAAAAATGCTCGCCTTTGGAACATTGTTCTGCTGGTATATTTCCCGGTTGAATACAACATGGTAGCCTTCAAATCTAATGTAAACAAATTCCTGTTAAGTCGTCCCCATAAATAATCAAATTCTACTCAATTTACACCATAAGTGATTACTACATCATCGCCTTACATTCATTAATCCTTATCCTCGAGTAGTCTTCGGACCTTGATAAGTGGTGACTGCCAAGTAAAAAAAAATAAAATAAAATTACAAAGAAACAGTGGAGATAAAATTCTATAGTAATAGGTAGTTGTATGCACAAGGGAACAATGGCTAAGGTATCATGTGATTTTTTTGGGGGGGGTTATACTGACCTTTTAAGTGTTTTGCTCGTCCTTCATGGAAATATTCATGGACCCAACCTTTCTGATGATCATATTCTCGCTTGTGCAGTTTATCGACTCGGTTCAAATAATACTCATACACTCGCACCAAATTCGTTCCTGAAAGATGATGCGTTTCACGTTTTAAACAAACAAATTGAAATGAAAGAAGCATAGCAAAAACAGTTATCTAAATTTAAAAAAGGCTGATAAAAATTTCTGAAGATTTTTTTTTTCTAAATCAACAAATAACTTTATACAACTTCTTTCTCTTCCTTCATTGTCTTCGTTGTTTTCTTCTTTTTATTCCCATTCCTCTTCAGTTTATTCTTCTTCCCTTCTTCTCCCCAGTTTTTTCTTCTTTTTGTCCTCCTCTTTAGTTATCTTACACCCAAAACGTTATATTACACAATTACACAGACAAAGGATAGGTGATTAAGTGATTATGTTACATAAAGAAACACATGGACACACCACAGATATCACACACACACACACACACACACACACACACACACACACATATATATGAATTTAATTTAATATAAAAATAATGTATACTTACGTTCTATATCATCATAGACACTAACACGATTAACAAGTGCATTTGGCATTAGATATTGTGAAAATTTCTCAAGTTTAGATTTCTTGTAGTAAATTATTTTCTTTCCACCAGGATAGCGCTTTTGAAAATCTAAAAAATAAAATAAAAATGAAATATTTTCAAATATTTGTATTAAACTAAATTAAACTAAATATCGATCGATGCTTCTGTTCAGTCTCGAAAGACAAAGGGTGGTTGCGCATGTAATTGTGTGGCAGAGATTGTGCAATTCCCAACTACATCTCTCCTGAATTAACACTGTTTGAGTCCAGTGGCAAGGACAAGTCCAGGGCGACTGGAAACAATGCCGAGATAAGCAGAGAGCACATACAGCACCTGGAAGTTCCAAATGGTCACCCATTTAGTACTGACCAGGTTCAACGTTGCTTAACTAAATATAGTTCATATTTGAACCCCTTATGCTTTGCACTTGTGTCCCGAAATTCATAATGGTTAATTAATATAAGTTAATCCTGTATAATATATAAACATAAATATAGCGAACTCGTGGCGTTCATGCTGGTCAGGTTCAGCTGGCTTCTTTTGGGGCGTGAACCACATCTTGAATCTTTTTTTTTTTTTACATTTTCCCCCCAAACAAGGCACATTGCCACTTTGGTGTAGGGGGCTACTATCAGGGGCAAAACTACTGGGGTACTATGTAGGAATTTGGGCAGCAAGACGTCAGTTCAGGTTACACTTGAACTTCTGCACGTCAGTACAGTTGGGGAAGCAGGGACCTGGAATGGAATTCCAAAGTCTAGCGGTTCTGGGAAGAAACTACTTTTTCTACTGTAGAAGTCAGAAGAACTTTTTAAGTAGTATACTTAATATCTGCAATTACCATATGCTCGCTTGTATTAATAAAGTCGTCTCCTTGATATCTATACCAAACCAATGAATATAGCTTATATTTAACTTTCACTATATTTGTAACTGAAATATACAGTTATCTTAGCTGTGTTACTAGGACTATTTTCTTAATAGCATTTAACATAATTAAATCCTCATAAGAGAAAAATCTAGATTGTCCTCGACGGTCGTACACCTAAACATTATGATATAAACGCTAGACTGCCCCAAAGGTCTATCCTTTGACCTCTATTGTTCCTAATATTCATAAATGACCTCCCCGAAAAAATTGCCTCTGAGATGGGTATATATGCTGATGATACCACACTCTATAACAGGCACGACAGGAAAACAAATGAACACATATCTAAAGAAATGACAGAAACACTAGAGGATGACCTCCAATCTGTAGTGGAACGGGGACAAAAATGGATGGTCACGTTCAATGCCACCAAGACTAAACTAGTTGTCTTCAATAATTACAAGAAACCGTCTCTACCACTAATAGCAATGGCCAACGACTCTTTATCTTGTGAGGATTGACCAAAGTGAATGCCGTTACAACTATACAACCAGTAATTGTGAATGGGGCAACATTGATCAAGAAAATACTAACTTTGTGGATGTTTGCAGTGTCGTTTTTTTAGTTTTAGCCGGACATACATACATACACACAGACAACTGCGCTTTATATTTGTGGTCTGAAATGCTACCAAAGGCAAAATAAGTTGCTCTTCAGTAATTAAACACTTAAAAAATTAGTGCAAACTTGTTTGTTTGTAGTCTGTAGAGTTCCGGGCAGACAAAAAAAATGAAGAAAAAAAGAAAAAAAATGGACGCCTTTTTACTTTTATGTTTGCGATATTGTAACCTATTATGCAAATGAGATGTTCTGGTTGGATTTAAAAAGCCGGATTTTTCAGAGACTGGGTCGATTTTGGATTTGGATGTCAGAGTAGGAAGTGTTGTCAGCAGTGCGTCGTGTTCTAGAGTTGAGTTTTAACAGTAGCATGTCGAGTTTTGGAGTTGAGTTTTAACAGCAGACCTTCACCTTGAAAAATAGCATGCATCATCCCTAGGTCGGACACCATCATCATATCAGGCTTGGTCATGATCGGTCCAGTGATGTGGGCTGTAGGAGAGTGTGTATATACACAAGTTATGACCTTGACATTTGACCTTAACCTTGAAAAATAGTATGCACCATCGCTAGGTGGGGGACCATCATCATGCCAGGTTTAGTCAAGATCGATCCACTGTAGGAGAATTTTACACACATACACACATGCATGAACGCTACTACTTTATATATATATATATATATATATATATATATATATATATATATATATATATATATATATATATATATAGATAGATTATAAAACAGTTAAACGTTAATATTATTAACTATGAAAGAGCATCCTCGCAGCAACATATTTATGTAGAGGCTGGTGGGGGAGTAATTATGTCTATACAACAATGCTAAAAAGAAGATAAAAAGAAAAGTACCTTTATCAACATTATTGTTAACCATAAGTCTATGTGGTAATACGAAAAAAAAAATGAAAACTGTTCATACAGTATGCAAAGCAAAGCTAGTAAGAGTCAATTCATATTCTAAGTAAAAAAAATCAATTTCGCCTGAATATTATCCTGGTCAGTATTGTCACAGAGCTTCTTCACAAGGATTTTCCACATTTCCATAGGATTGCTTCTCTACTAATTACAACTTGGCTATTTTCAAATCTAATGTCAGCACATTATTATCAAGAATGGTCTTCACAAGAAACTGCGGCATAACAAATATCAGTTCTTAGTAGTAATCTATTTTAAGTGATAGTTTTCTGGAAGTTGAAGGTTTAATTCCCAGTACGGATGATACCAAGAATACAATGAATTACTTTAGACTTCCACCTTGTCATGGCTGATGAAATGAAAGCAAGCTATCCCTGTGGATTAAATAAAGGCCTCCATTTGAAATGTTGTACATAAATTCAACATAGCTCAATAAGAGGCACCTAAAGAAGAGTGGAGGTTACCTCGGCCGAAACGTTGTGAGAATAAGATGCATGATAAGAACAGTAGTCTGGATAATCCAAATTGTAAAAATTGAGTGAATACAACTGAAAAATGGTTAGCATCATCAATTGGATAAGTTAATATCAATACTTACCATTCACAGAGATTTCTAATGGTTCGACCCAAGAGTTAGGCATGTCCAAGTGCTTTTCCACATCTTCGTTTTTATCCTAAAAAAGAAAGTAACAGATTCATCACATTTAGTATAACGTCCATTTTAGATGTTGACATGTGTTGGACAGCTTTTTAGAAATTGATTTCTAAACTAACCTCCCACCAGATTATTATTTACCCGTTTGCCCTTTAAGGATAAGATGAAAAATATTTAAAATAAAAGTGATTTTGAGATTATATTGTCTTTTATTGTTTTTAAGTGATGATTGAAAAAAATAAAACTCAGGAAACCTCCAGAGCACAACTGCGAGCATTAATTAAAATTAAGGAGGCCCTAACTAAAACTAAGTTTATACCTCCCTACTTCTTGAAGAGAAAATATTTTTAAGCAAGGTCTGAAAAAAAATAAATTGTCAGAATCCACAGGAGCGCTACTAAAAGCAGTAAATATGGTTATAAATATGATTATAGTTATATATTGCATATTTATATTTAAATCAGTATTTTTTTAACTAAGCAGGGTTAAATTACATTTATATGTAAGGAAAACACGTTAAAATAAGTTAAAACAAAAAAATATTATTAGGTTTCTGTATGCTTTGAATAGCAGCAGTGGATTTTAAAATCGAACTTAAGACAGGGTGTCCATGAAATAGGTTAACAGACGATTTTTTTTTAAACCGGAAGTCAGGAACCGGATGGATGGTTTAAACGCCCAAGCAAGCAAACTGATCTGAGTTTTATAATTATATAGATTCCATTTTCTCTCAAATCCATCATCATTATGCCCTCCTTTGTGGATTATGCTAATTTATCTTGCTACCTCAAGTGTTCTATGTTTACTAACCCAGGAACTCTCGTATATTCTTCCAATGTGAACATACCAACTAAGTTTCCTGTTCTACAATCTCCCTATAATGTCTAGATTTAATATTCCTATGAGGTCACATTACACATCGAACATATCATTTCCATATTTCCACCATGCAATCTATGTCCTCAACCTTCATTGACCTAGTCACACTTCCATAGACCTTAGTTTGCCCAAAGTGGAAGGTACCATGCTAGAAACAAGAGCTGTCAAAAGGCGCAAAAGGCGGATGATCTGAAAACTTTGCAAAAAAATTTTAACCTTCAGATGTTCTAAGTAATACGTATGGTTCTTCGATTTGCGAGCACCTTATAAAGAACCATGTGTGTGCCACGAATTTCAGTGCTGACATGTTTACGATCTTGAGTAAGTCGCACTCATCCTTTCATTTAAAAATTCTAGAAACTATTTTTTTTTAAGTCCTTGAGACCTTCTCTTAGGATTTAATTTGATTTCTATATAATTTTTTTTCCTTCGCTTATTTTTCGATTCTCGCTTATTTTTCGATTCTCCTTGGCATATTCATGACAATTTTATTTTTTCTTAATCATAATTTTCCTCGTTTTAGCTCTGTTGAGCAAGGAACGAAACTTGGTTAGCTAACCTTTATTTTCATTTTTATTTTTTTAATCATCATGTTAATTGGTCTGTACTTAGCCATATATATATATATATATATATATATATATATATATATATATATATATATATATATATATATATATATATATATAGTGAATAAATGACAAAAGTCTATATTCAAAAATTCACTTAATCATGTGATTGATTTTGTGCTACGAAAAAGATACTGCCAAGAATTGTAAATGTCAACTAAATTAAAGGAATAAATTATAAGATGGTCAACATCATGAATATTGGAATATAGATGTTTGTCATTTATTCACTATATTACTCTGGAATTACATTGAGCTTCTTAAATAAGGAATGGTATATGGGAAAATAAAATATATTTCCACAGATATATATATATATATGACGAACAATATATATATATATATATATATATATATATATATGTATACATATATAAATGTAATTTTGGTTCGTTAAATGTGAATAAAACCATATTTCTACGTTACCAATTTAATTGAAATTTTCAGAAAATCTATCTGTAAAGTCAATGAATGTTTGCATGTCATTAAAATAATTTTACATTGCGAATTATAAAAATATTAATTAAAATATAAATATTTTTTGAAGTCGTTACTGCGAGACTGCCCAATAATATTTCTGGTAACTTCCGTTTCAACTACTCTTGAATTACAAGATAAGTAAAAAAAAAAAAAGTTACTCATGCAGACAGTGATCCGTGCTGAAATAATAACGTTATTATTAAAAAAAGACATTCTTAACATGGGGAGGGGAGGATGTTTTGTACCTATTCTGTACTTTAACCTTACAATTGAATAAAAACATATAAAACTTTAATTAAACACAGAAATACGGTTTAAAAAATAGCGCAGATCACTCTCTGCATTAGCACAAAAAAAATCCCATATTTCAAAAATTTAAATTTATTTATGTACTTACCAATTTTTAAATTTTAACTACCTTTATTTATGTTAAGGCTTTTGACTCATGAAACGTTACGTTTTAATTGTTTAGTTTCTTTTCTTTTTTTGTTTACATAAAAAAGTTTGTTTTAACTTTTTCTAAACTGTTTCATTTTTACGACATGCCTCAACGTATTATAAACACCCTAACCTCCCCATGTTAAAAAAAACACGCCCTTCCATAAACCTCGAAAGCCGTTCTTAATGTGGGGAGATTGGGGGGGGGGGGTTCATTCCGAAAGCCGTTTTAACATATGGAAGTTAGGGTGTTTATAATATGCTGGGGCGAGTCGTAAAATTAACGAAGTTGCTATTTATTGTAAAAATTGCTTGAAATTTATTTATTTGACAAAAAAAAATTACAATTTGGTACTCCTTCGGCGTTGAGTTCCATGGCGGCCAGCAGAAAAAAGTAATAGTCGCTCCTTTAGTCCCCACATCACCCCGCACGTAACATCTTTCATTTACTGACGTTGCCGTAACTAAACGATTATTTGTCACATTTAGAAACATTTATTTATTTATTTATTTTGAAAAAAAGTTTTACTTTTTATGAATATTAAAAGAAAAATGGGTACTCATGCAGAGAGTGATCCGTGTTGAAATAATAACGTTATTATTTAAAAAGCCATTCTTAACATGGGGAGGGTGTTTTGTACCTATTCTGTACTTTAACCTTGCAATTGAATAAAAAAAACATAAAACTTTAATTAAACGTGGAAATACGATTTAAAAAATAGCGCAGCACTCTCTGTATTAGCACCGAAAAATGTTACTAAACATTTATTAATAATTTCTCACTTATACAAACATTTTATTTTAAATTTCTTTTTAAATGACGACTTTTTTTTTTAATAGTATTTGCGGATGGGTATGTTGACAACAACCCCCCCCATAGTGTTTATTCTGAAATCCGTTGTTAACATGGAGAGGTTGAGGGTGTTTATTCTGAAAGCCGTTCTTAACATTTGTGGAGGTGGACCTAATGTAAAAAAAATAAATAAATAAATAAATAAACTAAATCATTTACTGATAACTTCTCACTTTTACAAATATTTTTTAATTTACATGCGCGGATGAACAAATTGTTGAATAGTGTGAAAACAAAACGTTTTTGTAATTTTTTGGGTAAATATTTACATCTAGGTTCACCTCCACAATTTTCTTTTTTAAATGACGACTTTTATTGATGAATAAATTTACTTCTTCGCAACTTTCATTGATAAATAAATCTACTTCTCTGCAACGGGCACTAGACCCCTCCCCTTTTTTTAATAGTATTTTCGGGTAGGTATGCTGACAACAAATATCAGTTAAATTTTGCAAATAGCCCCCCCCCCTCCAAAAGTGGTGTTTATTCCGGAAGCTGTTCTTACGATGAGGATTTTGGGGTGATTATAAGGTGGACCTAATCTAAAAATAAAACAAAAAATAAGACAAGTTTTTTAAATGATTAAAATAATTTCTCACTTTTACAAACATTTTTACATGCGCACATAAGCAACTATTTTTTTATTAACTTTTTTTTACTTTTTTTATCTAAAAATTATTAAATTTCAATGAATAGAATAATAAATCATTTATCATTAATATGTGTTTTTGGTTTTGTGTTGAATAAAACTTTTTTTTTTTCATTACAATAATAATGAACCAATTTAAATCTTCCGGCATGTGTTTAAGGGTTACGAAATTATCAATAAATCGTTTAGTTACCTCAACCTCAATAAATAAAAAAATGTTACGTGCGCATGCATTAGCCTTGACTAGGGGGGGGGTCTAAGGGAGCAACCATTAAATAAATATGCTGGTCGCCATGGAACTCAACGCCCAACGAGTACATAAAGTGGCATTTATGCACTTATGTTATGGTGCTATTTTTTAAAATAGTATTTTCATGTTAAATTCAAATTTTACAATGTTTTTCTTTTATTAATTTGTTAAGTGAAAGTACAGATAACCCGGTCGGTTTCTAATGCGTTGGAAATCTAGCCCCCCCCCCCAAAAAAAAAGGGTTACTCTGGATAGTAACAAAAAATGAAAATTGCCTCAGTCTCGAAAGATTTCTTCTCTACTGAACGAGGAAAAAAACGGTGAAGTGTAGTTCACCTGTTTCTCTCCCCCTCTCTCTTCCTCTCTTAATATCTCTCTCTATCCATCTCTCCCTTTCCCTCTCTCAATCTATCTTTCTCTCTATATCACCCTCTCCATCTCTCTTTGAGCCCCTTTCTCTCTCTAACTCCCTCTATCTCTCTCCTTTCCTCTGTCTCATCCCTCTCTGTTTCTAACTCTCCCCCTCTCTCTTTATCTATCAATCCCTTTATCTCTCTATCTCCTTCACTTTCTCTATTTTCATCTCACTTTCTCTTTTCTATCTATATATCTTCCTCTCTATCTGTCCATCTCAGATCCCTCATCCTATTTTAGTCTCCTAAATTAATTACAGTGAATAAGGCATTGTCAAAACATGGATAAATCCTATTTTAGTCACCTAATTTACTGACTGTGAGAATAGAAGTTATTTGGAAATTACTGCTACCTTGAACAGCACCAGAAGTAACTGGTAAAACCTTTCTAATTAAATTGATTTTGGCAGCCATTTAGTAACAAAATGACATAGCCTTAGCCCTTGCTGCATGAGGAATACCTGCGACCTTGCTGCCAAGTAGAAGAATTATTTATTCTACTTTAAAACATTCAATTTTTCAAAAATCTCATGTTCGACATCTCCAAAATATCCAATATGGGGGAAAAATATTGCAGAAATGCAAACTTATTGTTTAGGATGAATGCACAATGGTACGCAAAAAATCACTTGAGGCTCTTGGTCGATCCTTGCAAGATTTGCGTAGCAATGTCAGACCATTTGGGAATGCAGTAATATTTCTTGCAGAAGATTTCAGACAAATGTTACCTGTTATTCTTCAATCAATATCAGCAGATGAAATAAATGCTTGCTTCAAATACTCTACTTTTTTGTTCCATGTGAAGACATTAAACTTAGCTCAAAATATGCACGTCCAGTTGCAGACTGTTCGATCTGCACAAAAATTTTTGCGTCACTTGTGGGAAATTGGGTACAAAAAAGTGCCAGCTGATCAGAGTTAAGGGCAAAATTCTTTGACTTTTAACTTCTGTAATTTCTGTAATTTTATTTCATCAAAAGAAGAGTTAGTTTAAAAGGTTTTTGGCAGATATTCAAATTATAAGAATTCCACTTGACTGAGTGAATGAGCTATTCTTGCAGGTCAATACAAAGACGCCCATGAACTTAACGCTATTATTCAATGTAAAATTCCAAGTGAGGTAGTCAAATACAAATCCATCGACACTGTTGTGAAAGTAGATAAAGTGGTTAATTATCCAACAGCTATATTTGCCAGGGATGCCACCACATGTATTGCAACTGAAATTTGGTGTACTAATTATCATGTTGTGAAATATAAACCAATCCAAGCTTTGTTTTTTCACATGGACAATTTATGTTATGTATTCAAGAGTTACCAAACCAGAAATTCTCTATATCAGCTAAGAAAATGGAACAACAAAAACTGTGTACCAATGCAAAATGGAAAATTAAACCTATAAGAAACATGCTTTTTCTGATTTTGGAACTTTTTCCATTGCGCCAACTTGAGCCACAGCAACACGTGGCAGGGTACAGTACAGCTAGTATATATATATATATATATATATATATATATATATATATATATATATATATATATATATATATATATATCTTAGTATGGATCCAAAACAAATATTTGCTCCGCAGAATGATGTCACAACTTTTTGAGTTAACTACTTGTGATGTGTCAGCATTATTGTAGCTTTTTACATAATGAGTCACCGTCCAGATAATGTACAGGAGACAAAATACTGATGGACTATTATAGTACGATAGCTTAGTTTCTGTTTGTCTCTGCATTTTATAAGTAGATTAATTAAAGAGGAATTACCATTCGAGATGAAGTTTAGAAGCAGAGCTAAGGTGTCAAGAAATGATGTAACAAGCAGTAAGTCATGTGACAGAAAAAAAAGTTAACAACATTAGGAGACGAGAAAAGGAAAGGTATTTATCTCCCTCCCACCCAGAAATAAATGTGGCACAAGGCCAGAAAGTGGAGATGGTAGACTACTGCACAAGAGGTAGCACACAGGCCTGTGGACCTCTCTACCGCTTGCCTGTTTCCCACCTGACTTCAACTTGGATGTCTTCAAGTCCAACATAAACAAATTCCTGATGAACCGCCCCCTTATGTAATGACACTTTATCAAATCTCCAATACTAACGAATACTACAACACTATCTCATTGATTACTGTACACGCAATAACCCTTAACCCCGAATGGATTCTGGGCCTTGATAAGTGGTGACCTCCATGTAAAAAAAAAACTCTGACCTCACAAGAAATGCCTGAGCAGTCTCATCGGCATTTCTTGATAGGAGTAACTCAAATAATTGCCTATAGACAAATTTGATCTCAAAGAGATCTCAAAGAGATCAAATTTGTTCTCAAAGAGAGTCTAGGGAGTACAAACACCTCAACCTGACAGAGCAGGGCTAAAAAATGTCACAATGACTCACTTTCTATTGAACGGATCACCGAGGGTGTATCCTCAGCTGGTAACTCTATGGAGAAAATTCTTTACATAGAATATGAAGAAAGAGAACGATTCTACTCCAACTTCTGCAAAGAGATGTCACCACTGATTGAGCTATCTACCTACAAGCTGTCAACAAAACTTCAGCTGTTTATATGACGAACTACCGTCCAGAGATAAAGAATTAATTAACTATAGTTGTACATTTAATTTTATCTTTGATGCGCTGTCAGCATTTTCTCTTTAAAATCTTGTAATGCCTAAACAGATCCAATTTTATGGAGAGATTTGTGCGTTTTTAATCAAAGGCTTTTCTGATATTACAATAGTAGCTTGATATCAGCTTGTTGGAATGAGGTAGGGAAATAAGATTAAAGTTAACATGTCAGGAAATAACGGTAGAAAAGCTGAAAACACCAGAAGACTAGGAAGAAAGAGGATGATTCTATTATCACCACTGCAAAGAGATATCAAGAAATGAATTTACTGAAGACAAAGAAATGACAGACTGTAATAGTACAATTGCATTTTATTATATTGAAAGATTTTCTTGCACACACACACACACACACACACACATACACACACACACACACACACACAATTAGGAAGCAAAGCAACAGCAGTTGTAACGTATCCATTATCGCTTGCAAACAATTACACCAAATTACGAAATAAACACACACACACACACACACACACACACACACATATATATATATATATATATATATATATATATTGGCAGCAAGTCTTTATCAAGGCACGTCTGATTAAATACGACATAATTTTCTTCCTTCTTTATTTTTCTGTTGGTTTTCTCGAACTGCAGAGCATTTTTTCTCGTTTCAGTTGGTAAGTTATGTATTAGGTTGCCGACTGATTTTTTGTCAGACATTTTCCTCGAGCGCTTTACATCATTGATCGTTGTCAGGAGCAATTTTGTTGTCGTTAAAGAGGCTTTTTTTCTATTGCCTTTTTATATGTAATTGATTTTGTTTTGGTTTTTATTTATTATGAAAATTTTATTTAGTTATTTTGAATTAAGTCGTCTGTTAGTAAGGGGAGGGTAAAGAAGGGTGTGGTGAATTTTTTTAACTATAAGTCGATATATATATATATATATATATATATATATATATATATATATATATATATATATATATATATATATATATACTAGCAAAATTACCCGTCGTTGACTAGGTTCAAAAACAGCTTACAGAAAATGAACTCTGATTTATGATAGTATGATAGGTTATGAAAAGGAAGGGTTGTAAATTTGGGTTGAATTTGGGGGTATCAAAACCAAAGCAAAATATGATGAAAGTAAAAATAAAATAGATAAACCCCATAATTTATTATACCATACCTGTTCACACTGAAACACTTATCACAATATTCTGTGGATCTATATTAAAACACATTGTTAAACTTTGTGACATATTTCCATTCTATGGAGGTCAGACGCGAACGAACACCCCATAATTTTATTATACCATATTTCTTCAAACTGAAACATAATTATCAAAGTATACTTACGCAGATAGATATGAAAAGTCTTTATTAAAGTTTGTGTCTATTTCAATTCTATGGAGGCTAGGCGCAAACGCAGACTCCACAATTTTATTATACCATCCCTATTTAAGTTAAAACATACTTATCAAAGTATTATTATGTACATCTATATCAAAAACACTTGTAAACGTTTATTTTTTTCATTTTTAAATTTTTTATTTCCATACTTTGTGTACCAGGCGTGTACGAAGACCCCACAATTTTAATGATACACCGTTCTGCCAGATCCAGCATACCCATTCCTGTGTCTCGATACATCTTCTATCATTATATGTAATCAATTTTTTAAAATAGTCAACCATATATGAGCCTGTTCGTGGCCACACACACACACACACACACACACACACACACACACATTCAGCTTTATATTATAGATATATATATATTATGTTTTTATTTGTAAACGTAAATAAATAACAGTGTTTCTATCTCCTGTAAGGGACGAACTCATGTGGCTAAATTTGAATCTCGATCTAATCTCTCCCAAATTTTACTATTTATAAGTATACTAGCCTGAGCGTCCGGCGTTGCCCACGTGTTTGGAGGTGTGTGTTGAGAAAAAAAAGTGGTAGCATGTGGCAGGCTCGAACCCGTGATGCAAAGGTGGAAAAGAAAGTGAAAGAAAATCTGAGGGCCTACCCTTACACCATGACGCGACCGGAAGTTCAGAACGTTGAAATTAGTAAAGTCATTCCAACCGATACGATGACTTGCAGAAATGGCGACACAAAAAAAAAACGACCCTTCTTGTAGAAAACTGCCCCGTTAAGGGTGAAGGAATTAATGTTTTTGGACAATTTTTCGATATTTGTCGTCCGAAAGATCGATCTTCAAAACGATACCACAAATCCCACCTCCTTAGCAACTATACACCTCTCTAAAACATCCCTTAAACAACACCACCTTAAATCCCCCAAATTATATATCCAATACAACCACCCACCACAACTACCATGACATACACTCAACCAAACCCCCTCAACCAATTCCCCCCACACCCCACACCACCTTACCCCCTACCCCTAAGAATCCCCCTAAATCCAACAAAATAACACATACCCCCAATCACCCCCAAATCTAAACACCACATAACCTCATCCCACATAACCACCCAATAATCGGCATCAATTCCCCTCCGCCTAGCCAACCTCCTGCCCAACCCCAACACACCCTACATGCAACCTCCACGACTTAACATGGAAATTGTTTACATATAACTATGTGGATTTACACCTGCACAGGTAAGTACGCATGGAAATGTACAACTAACCGATGCCTCATGTACATAGACACATACCTTAGAGTATGACACTCCAATATAGCCTTCCGCCTAAACTGATCGATAATACCCTAAAAAAAACAAATACCCCAACTTATAACACTAACTACAGCACTCAATCCCCATATAAACCACCTCAAACTCCTCCCCAAAATCTATAAACATGGCTACCTAGGACCACTATCCCGGGTACGTGGGCGCTTATTAATGTGTATGTAAGTATATGCGGATAGAACCCGTGCCCACATTTACGGCATGTCACGCTATATACCCGTATGTATATGCGTGCGCACATATCTGTGCTTGAGGGAGTGGGGGTATGTATCTTTGCAGATGTATATAACGAGAGCATATGTGCATGCATATATGTATGTGTGTATGCATGTATATCTGTGTACATGCATGCGTGTGGGGACGTGCATCTCTGAGTATGTATATGTATGTGGAGGAGTACGCCGGCGCTCCCGTGTGCACCCACATCTATCCAAAAAAAACCCACTAATGAAAATGAAAATATTATGTATAGAACCCTGGGAATGAGTTTATGCTCATATCTATGTATAACCATGTCTACATCGAACGAAAGTGATGCGCCTATGTACCCACAAATGAACTTAGATTTAAATCTATCCAGACGAATATGTCTATACCAATAACTGTCTGTATAACTGGGTGTGTATGTGTGTGTATGTGCGCACGTGTACATCTACATGTGCGCCCGTGTGTACATGGGGTACCGATGTATATGTGCACGTACCTATGTATATGTGTGTGGATGTGAGAGTATATGGGCCCGCTGCCTGCCGTCCACATAGTGTGTGAGAGCGTGCAGCTGTGTATATGTGTCGATGTATCTGTTCATGAGTATTAGTATCTGTATGTGCCTATGCGCTTGCATGTATGCGTGGGGTGCAGATATGCCTGAATCAATATGCGCATATGGGCTCATATATACGCCTCCTTGGGGGCAGGGGCGCCAATATGTGTATGTATCTGTGTATGAGCGCATCCATGCCTGCGCACACGTACCCAATTTTAGCACCTTAAGGAAAATATGATGTAAACGGGAGCAACGCGGGTGTCTATGCCTGCAGGCGCACATATGTGCATATATTTGCACGCCAGGGCGGGGATGTATGTGTACATGTGAGCGTTTCTTTAAGTATATATGAGTGTACGTGCGCATGTGTATGCTCCCGCCCGCAACCGCTAGCTAATCCTCTCCAAACAATTAACAACAAAATATAAACTAAATAAATAAACCGAATCATAACCCCCCCCCGCCTCCAAACATAAGAGAACACCCAACAGGTCAAGACATACTTACTAAGAAATCATCTCACCAACGAGACGCCAAAAACTTTAACATTAAGACTCGAATTTTAAAGTAACCCCCCTCCTCCTACCCCCACATATTCCCCTTCCCCCCCATGTATCCCTATGCACTCAGCCACACCAGAAATAAACTTCCCAGACCCTCCACCACAAGTTCTTTAAACTCCAAAACTAAAACATTACCGACATACCAAGCCTCCTACCTTCCCCCTTGTTCCCTTCCTCTCTTTCTTCCGCCCTCTTCGCACCCCCTCCCCCTGATCTCATTCACTCTTTCACTCTTTCATCCCATAATAACGAACATTTCTGTAAAAGTCTGAAGAAGCTACAGACGGGCAAAAAAACGGCCGGGTAGCTGAAACAATAATGTAACTTAACAGAAAGATACGGTAATAAAAAATAAAACGCATATTTGCTCTACAACAGTATTGAGCACTTTTTTCAGTTTTTATTAATTACCATTTCCACTATATATATAGTATGTATATATATATATATATATATATATATATATATATATATATATATATAGTGGAAATGGTAATTAATAAAAACTCTGTGCTTGAGGGAGTGTGGGTGCGTATCTTTGCATGTATATAACGAGAGCATATGTGCATACGTATGTGTATGTGCATATGCATGCTTATCTGTGTACATGCATGCGTGTGGGAGCGTGCATCTGTGGGTTATATTTGTATGCAGAGGAGTACGCCGGCGCGCCCGTGTGCACCACATCTAACAAAAAAAAAAAACCACTAATGAAAATGAAAACATTATGTATAGAACCCTGGGAATGAGTTTATGCTCATATCTATGTATAACCATGTCTACATCGAACGAAAGTATTGCGCCTATGTACCCACAAATGAACTTAGATTTAAATCTATCCAGACGAATATGTCTTTACCAATAACTGTCTGTATAACTCGGTGCATATGTGTGTGTACGCACGCGCGTGTACATCCACGTGGGAGCCCATGTGTACACGGGTACCAGTGTGTGTGTGCACGTGCCTGTGTATGCGTGTGTGGATGTGAGAGTATAGATGCCCGCTGCCTGCTGTCCACATGTGTGGGAGAGCGTGCAGCTGTGTATATATGTCGATGTATGTGCTCACGAGTTTTGGTATCTGCATGCGCGCACGCGCTTGAACGTATGCGTGGGGTGCTAGTACGCCTGAATTAATATGCGCATATGAGCCCGTATAATCGCCTCCTTGGGGGTAGGGGCGTCAGTGTATGTATGTATCTGTGTATGTGCGCATACATGCCTATGCACATGCACCCAATCTTAGCACCTTAAAGAAAATTTGACGCAAGCAAGAACAACGCAGGTGTCTATGCATGCAGGCGCACATATGCACATATATTTGCACGCCAGAGCGGGCATGTATGTGTACATGTGACCGTTTCTTTTAAGTATATATGTGTGTACGTGCGCATGTGTGTACTGGTGGCTGTGACTGCTAGCTGACCCTCTTCAAACAATTAACAACAAAATAAAAACTAAAAATAAATAAACCGAATCATAGCCCCCCCCCGCCAAACATAAGGGAACACCCAACAGCTCAAGACATACTTACCAAGAAATCACCTCACCAACCAGACGCTAAAAACTTTAACACTAAGACTCGAATTTTAAAGTAACCCCCTCCTCCCACCCCCAAATATTCTCCTTACCCTCATGTATCCCTATGCCCTCAGCCACACCAAAAATGAACTTCCCAGACCCTCCCCCACAAGTTCCTTAAACCCCAAAATTAAAACATTATGGACATACCAAACGCCCCCTCCCACCTTCCCTCCTTGTTCCCTTCCTCTTTTCCTGTTCCACCCTCCTCTCAAAACCCCCCCTGACCTCATTTACTCCTCCACTCTTTCATCCCAAAATAGCGAACATTTCTGTAAAAGTCTGAGAACGCTACAGACGGCCAAAAATACAGCCGTGTAGCTGAAATAATAATGTAACTTAACAGAAAGATACGTAATAAAAAATAAAACGCATATTTGCTCTACAACAGTATTGAGCACTTTTTCAGTTTTTATTAATTACCATCTCCACTAAATATGTATATATATATATATATATATATATATATATATATATATATATATATATATATATGTATATATATATATATATATATATATATATATCGTGTCGCGGGGTTCGAATCGTTCGACTGGTAGTAATCGTGACACCCTGCACTGAAGAATCCCGAAAGGATGAAACACTAGTGTCTGTAGGTATTTAATTATTATAGTAAAAAAATAATTATATATATATATATATATATATATATATATATATATATATATATATTTGCAAAAATCAAGACAACAAAATATAAAATGAAAACATATATTTCCTTATGTGTTACAATTTTGTTTCATTACCATTTGGACAAATTTAAACATTATATTATTTAAAAATATTCCAAAAATAGCTACTCTTCAGGCACTAAAATACATTTGTCATATCTATGAATATGTTCATAATCCCTATTTTAAGTGAACAAGCGGTTTGGACTTACCTCGTTCATCCCCATTTTATTTTATTTCTTTATTTTTTCGAATCCCTTCGAATTGAATAAGTATCCCACTTCTATTTCTTATTTTATTTATAATTTTCTATTTCTTATTTTATTTATAATTTTCTATTTATAATTTTCTATTTTTATATTCATTTCATCTTTTAATGTTTCATTTCACGGTTTGCCTTAGTTTCATATAAATTTTATTTACATGTTATGATATGTTTGTTTTTTTTCTTTTCCCTTTTACCTGCTATTTTTTAAGAAAAATTTATCAGAAAAACTATGAATTAAAAGGTTTATTTAAATAATTTTAGTTAACATTTATCATCACCTCATACTGTTTACATAATTAATTTAAGCGTTAAATCTATCATGTTCAGCCTTATCTTAATATAAACCTGATATCTTTGTTTTTTAATTTTTACTATTCTCGTATCATTCAGCATATCAAGTCTGTATAGGGGACATAACTCTTGATTTATATTTTTCATTCACTATTTTGATTTTTGTCTTTATTAATATCCAATGCTTAGTTTTAAACTTGTAGTTCTCACCTTATTCTCTATATAAGAAATTCAATTTAAACTGTAAATTAGAATTATTTGACCAGGAATACAAGTTCAACATTTCTGCATTATTATCAACTTTTATAAAAATATGACTTCTGTGCTGTTCCTTATTTTATCTTTCTCACATTAAAATTCATTCACACACGGGTGTTTCTAAAACTTCATTTGTGTCGGCATAACCGCATTCACTCACACCAAACTCCTTGGGTTCAAAAAGCAAGACTCTTGAAAAAGAGCCGACGTTGTAGAAAACACTCTCCTTGCCAAAAATATTAACTTTTGACCAATAAAAAAGCTTATTTCTACCAGTTTCTGGAGCCTCTTTGAAAAATATAAAAAGGCCTAAATGCCAGAAAACTTTCTATTCTAATAGTTTCTTCCCTCGAACAGCTAGACTTTGGAATTCCCTTCCTGCTGCCTGCTTACCTGGCTGTACTGATGTGCAGAAATTTAAATATTTTGTTAATCTTTCCTAGACATAGCCCCAAATAGTAGCCCCTTACGTCCAAGTGGCGATATGTTTTGTAAGGGGTGAACATGAGTAAAAAAAAAAAAAAAAAAAAAAAAAAAAACTTCTTTCGGTAGACAGAGAGAGAGAGAGAGAGGATGCAAACAGCGCATGCATTCAGAGCGAATACAGTAGCAAACACAACAAGGAATATTGCTTGACTCTCTCTTTCTCTCACTTCGCCCACAACACGTCTATTTCTTTTCCTCTCACACTCCCAATTCCTTACTTTCTTCCTCTCTTCCTTTTTGTACAGACTGCCACATGTGCGCACAAAAAAGAAATAATTTTTTTTTAACGTAAATAAATATATTACATCATTAGTAGTGTATTTCTTTTCTATTTATTGTTCGGTGGAATTATGCAAATCTCCAACATTTCTCTCATAATTTGTAGCTTTCAATTTTTATGATAACCAGCAAAATTATAGCCTGCCTATGAATATTAATTTGCTATCAGGTCATCCCATAAGTTCTGTCCGAATTTATGAATAAAGAAAAGAAGGGACCAAATATTACATTTTATTCAAGAATTAGTCATCAAAATACTTTCCCTGATTATCTATGACTTTCTTCCATCTATAAACAAGCTAATTAATTCCATCACTGTAAAATCCTTTTGGCTTTGATTCAAAGAACTCACAAATGTAAGTTTCAACATCTTTCTGCGTTACAAAAGCTGTTCCTTTTTTTTTTTTTTTTTACACAGTGATCACCACTTATCAAGGCCCGGAAGCCACTCAGGAATAAGGGTTATTGCAAGTACATTACGTTAGTGTGGAGATTTGATGAAGTGTTTACTTAAGAGGGCGGTTCATTAGGAATTTGTTAACGTTGGACTTGAAGACATCCAAGTTGTAGTCCAGTGGGAAGCAGGCAGACGGAACAGAGTTCCACAGGCGTGCAGTTCTAAGAAAGAAGCTTTGTTCATGGAATTCACGTTTTGATTTAGGCACAGATATAGAGTGGGGGAAATTTTTCACAGTGGATTCAGCTAGACGGGTGTTTTTCGTGAAAGATTGGCGAGGGGGGACCAGAGATTGGAGTTCAGACGAACACCTGCCATGAAAATAACGATAAAACAAGGATAGGCTCGCAACGTCTCTTCTGTGGGAGAGAGGTTGCAGGGTAGAGAAAAGGGCATTCCCCACTAAGCCACGAAGTCTATTTTGTACTCTGTCAAGGCAGGATAGGCTGTTTTTAGCAGCTCCTGCCCAGATATGGCAACAGTATTCCATCCTTGGGCGTACTTAGCTTTTATATAGATAGAGAATTGCATCAGTAGTGAGATATCTTCTGGAGCGGTAGAAGGATCCCACCATCTTTCCAGCGACCTTGGCAACAGACTTGATGTACGTGTTCCATTTCAGATCAGGAGTAAAGGTCAAACCCAGAAGCTTGTCAAAACACGGGGCCTCACCCAGACGAGAGCCATCCATCCCAATTGATGCCAGATGGGGATCAGAGCGTTGATGATGTAAGGATAGGAGTTTGGTTTTCGATGCATTAAAGGTAACCAGCCACATCTTCCCCCACTGAACCACGCGCTCGAGATCAGAGGAGAGAGAATCCGAGAGAACTTTGTCATTTACAGCCTTTGATGTGTTGCCGTAGATGGTCGTGTCATCAGCATAGATGTCAACGAATGATTTAAGTATGTGTTTAGGGAGGTCATTGATGTAGATCAGGAAGAGAGTTGGGCCCAGGATTGACCCCTGAGGGACTCCCGCATTTATATTGCAGGCCTCCGATTTTTGTCCATCTACCACTACTCTTATGAGCCTATCGGAGAGAAATGATTTAATGATTGAGAAAACATTTCCAGTTATAGCGTAGCTTCCAAATAATTGTATAAGCTACAAAATAAATGGTAGTCTGAAGGAGTAAGGTTAGGAGAATGGGGTGGATGAGGAATTTTCTCCTGACCAAATTCTTCGATCTTTTGTGAGGTGGCTGTGGGGTCATACATTGTCCTGATAAAACATCACTCCTTTTCAATTCAATAGAGCATGTCTTTTTTCCCTCAAAGTTTGGTTCAAACGCTCTAATTATTGATAGTAGATTTGAGCATTAATTACTGCATTAGGTGGTAACAATTCAAAGTGGATTATTCCTTGGCAATCCCCCCATATTGAAAGAAGAACCTTATTCCTATTACGTTCTCTTTTCGGCTGTGGCTGAAGTTTTTCCCTTTTACCAAGCCATTGTCTACGAAGCTTAACATTCTGATAAAAGAACCAATTTTCTTCACCAGTCACACGTCTAACCAAAAAAGGTGAAACAAGTTGGAGAGAAGAGCAGATGTCGACTCGGGATTTGAGATTTGTTTTCAGACAATTCATGAGGCGGCTATTTTCCAAGTTTAGGAACTTTTCCAAGTTATTGAAGATGACGATGAACAGTTATATTGTTTGAACTCAGTTTTATTGCCAATTTCTCAACTGAAAAAGCAGGATCTTCTCCAAGAGCTGCTTCAAGAAGCTTACCATCAAACTCAAATGGACGTCCGGTTCGATCTTCATCTTCAAGAGTGAAATCTCCACTTCTGAATTTAGCAAACCATCTTCTGCAAGTTCTTTCATTTACACATTTTTCCATAAACTGAGTGAATATTTCTAGCCGCTTCGGCTGCTGAGTTTCCTTTCTTGAACTCATTATATGCCTCAAATGATTTTTAGGCACTTCCATGTTAGTAGGCTTATGTGTAAAGGATCATAAGAAGAAATTGAAAGTTTGCTTAATTGGTGTCTAATGACTATGGAATACAAATCTACACTATTTTAATTTTAAAATGGGAGATTGTGTTCACATGATACTCTCTAAAAGCTCTTTAAAATACTCAAAAGACACTGAAATTTAGTTTTTAATCTAATATCTGTTGTTAAAATTTTACAAAAATCGGAGATATTTCAATTTTTCTTATCCTAATTATAATGCTAAATTTAACTAAATATAGTCCACATTACTTATGCAGCTGTGTTCCAAAATATAGTCCACATTACCTAGCAGCTGTGTTCTAAAATTCATAATGATCTGTTAATTAGTGTAAGAGTGAATGCTATAGATAGGAATATATAAACATATGCACATAACTAACTTAATATAAATAGAGAGATATCTCACGATCCTTCTGACGTAACACTTACATTGAAGAAAAATAATCTCTAATTTTGTGTTTCTCGATCTCTGGGTTACAAATGCCATGGGGTCGCCAATAGATTTTGAGCCAAATGTAAATATTATATAAAACACGATGAAAAAACATTGATAAACTGTAACTACAAGAATTTAGCGCAAAAAGTTCCCAAAAATTCACAGAAACATAAGTAATCAAAATAAGGAGTTTGTTGCCGTTCTCAACAACTAACGCAGCATTTTCCAAACTTCTTATCTTTAAAATCAAGTACCGAAATCAATTAAACGTGAAAGACGGTTTGAGGTGTGTCATATTGATAATGCAGCCCAGGATATGATTGCTAGCTAAACAGCTTCATTACCATCTGTCTCATTAAGGTCAGTTCTTAAACATAATTTTATAAAGATGGAAATTTGTGTGTTCGGATAATTTTGAATTGATTTTCAAATTATTAATTTTTGTAGCAGCTTTAGAATTTTTTATGGATCAATTTGAAATTAATCATGAATTTACCAAATGTATAGTTTCTTTTCAAATAAATAATCTATGATTCAATAATCGCAGTATATTGCAGTTTGTTGTAGGAAAATATGAATGTATATATAAGATATTTTAAGAATTGAGGTCGCTTCCTCATTGTTTGTTCTAAAATGGGTCGCCATATTTGAAAAGTTGAGAACCACTGATCTAGTTTACACGAAATGAATAAATGATACGTTTATTTTTATTTTTATTTTTATTTTATTTTTATTTTTATTTTATTTTTATTTATTTTTATTTTTTTTTTATTTTATTTTTTTTTTTTATTTATCTCCTTTCATTGTTTCATTTGATGTTTTTCTATTTCTTTTTTTTTTTTATTATTATTATTATTATTATTATTATTATTATTATTATTATTATTATTATTATTATTATTATTATCTTTTGCATTGTTTTTCTCTTTACATAACGGCGGAAGTTTATGAGTTAGGATAATTTTCAATTGATTTTTAATTGAGCAATTTTTTGTAGCTTTGGAATTTTTTATGAATAAATTTGAAATTAATTATGAATTTACGGAATGTATTGTTGTTTCACGAATAGATAATCTGTAATTAAATAATCGCAATATATGGCAGTTTGTTGTACAACAATTGAATGAATATATTGTATATTTTAAAGATTGCGGTCGCTTCCTGATTGCTTCTTCTAAAATGGATCGCCATATTTGAAAGCTTGGAAACCACTGCTCTAATACATTTCATGCGAGCCACGCGCGATCCTTCTGATTGGAATATTTTGAAAAAAAAAAATCATTGTTTAAAATCACTCGGACTTTGCTTTTCTAGTGACATCGTACCACACGGAATGGAAAAGGAAAAAGAAAAAACATACATTTTCTATGCCTGATGAAGATTTATATTATCGAAACTGTTGATTTTTAATTGTTAAATAAATAAATGTTCATTTTAAAAAAAATATCCACGTATATAAAGACATATACGTAATAGCTAACTTTATAGAAATAGAGACGTTCACTTACCAGGTAGAATTGGAAGCAAGAAATGTTTGACGAACACATAACATCTAAAAACTCTCGTACTTATCATTAAACAAGGTTTCAGATTCGTTAAATCGGTCAACATCATTAAAGATCTGTTGGCTTCTGCAGACATCTTGATAATGTCCTTGCAACTGAAAATCACAGTTAACCTCAACAATGGCTACTTTCTCCCTCAGTTGACATTAAGCATATCTTCTAAAACCTGCCTTTCTATGGTTTCTATTCAAAGGAGACAAGTCACTTTGTTGAACAGCAGCCATTGTGAACGACCTTTCAGCTCAATCCACAAGGACCCTCCAGTTTTATATTAACCCTTTTGTGCTTCAAAACAGTGTTTCCCAACCTGAGTCGTATCACCCACCAGTAAAATAAACGATCGCATAACTCTTTTAAAGATAATGAGTATAGATTGAAAATTTTTAGATCGGACTTTCTTCCTATTTACTGGACTCCCCACGAGGGTTGAGTTAGACACAAGTCAGTTTTTGGAAATCCAACTCCCCAAAGTAGGGCACTCTGGATTGGAAAAAAAACTGTGTCAGTTTGATTGGATGGCATATTAAAATTTTCAATCCTTTCATAATATTCATCATCATTTTATCCATCCAATTTTTATTACTTTTTTCACCCCAAACAAAACACACTGGCACTGAGACATAAGAGGATATTGTGAATAAAGAGACATATTTATAGGGGTATCCTAAATGGGGAGTTGTGCAGTAAGATGCTTTTTGTGGATTACATTTAGATTTCTGCATGTTAATACAGTCAAGGAAACAGGGATCAGGGATGGAATCTCAAAGGCTAGAAATTCGAAGAAAGAAAAAAAAAACGATTACTAAAGCAAACCTGTTTACTCTTGAATTTAAAAGTCATGAGAACATTTCTGACTTAAGCTGTTTTCTAGGTTGGCAGTATTTTGCGTGAACAGTTGGCAGAGATGGCGGAAATTTTCTGTTTCTATGTCTATCCTTGTAGCCATGTCACTAGTAAGGGTGCTGGAGGTAAACGTTTTATCTGGGCTGACGTTATCCGCCAGGGACCCGAACCTTGGATTAAACACTAAGGAGGCTGTCCTATCAGCAGGTGCAAAGTACTGGGGCTGCTGTATTGCCATTTGGTAAATGGATTCTGGACCATGCAGTAGCTTCTGGTGGGGCCTCTCGATGCCATACTAGTGGGTAATTGTTACGGCTTTACCTTATCATTAGCTACAAATAAAAAAAAAAATTCTTCGTTTCTTTTTCTCTCTTAGTTTCCCCTCTCTGTCCTGCTCTAAGTAAATCTGACGACCTAGTCCACAAATTCCAAAATTTCATCATGACAAGTTTCAAGAAAAAATACACGATTAAACCTGGTTCTCCAACTTCCAACGTAGACCCCTACTACCATGTCTCCTTCTCCAACATCAGGGGTCTACGTTCTAACCTTCCAGAGGTTGAAACCCAATTACAGGAGACTAAACTAGACCTTTTATTTTTAAGTGAAACTGGCATTGGACAGTCAAGGAAACAGGGATCAGGGATGGAATCTCAAAGGCTAGAAATTCGAAGAAAGAAAAAAAAAACGATTACTAAAGCAAACCTGTTTACTCTTGAATTTAAAAGTCATGAGAACATTTCTGACTTAAGCTGTTTTCTAGGTTGGCAGTATTTTTCTCTAGAAGAGTTCGCAATTAAAGGATACTCTAACTTAACTTCTAAATCTGACCCCCAAGATCGCCATGGGCATGGAATATGTGCCTATATTAAAGATAGCTTTCCATGTGGTAGGGACATCTCCAGGGAAGATCCTAACTTACCCTATATGTGCTTCCGGGTTGCTTTAGCTCACACTACTGCATTTATATTTACTCTCTATCGCCCCCACAACAGCGGAGTTACTATCTTTCAAAGCATATCTGAGAAAATTGACCAAGTCCTATCTGCTTATCCTTCAGCTAACATTCACGTATGTGGAGACTTCAATGTTCACAACGTCGAATGGTTGACCCACTCAAACAAGACCGATGTTGAGGGGAGGTTCGGTCATGATTTCTCCATTGCCTATGACCTCACTCAGATTGTTCAGGAACCCACCCGTGTGCCTGACAATGACGGCCAGTATGCAAGCTTACTAGACCTTTTTCTCACAACTTGCCCTGAACTATGTTCAGTTTCTGTTCTGTCGCCTCTTGGATCTTCCAACCACTCTGTTGTATCAATTAAGATAAAAATGAAATGTAATATGTCCCCAGACGTACCTCTCCATCGTACAGTATATCGATACACTAAGGCTGACTGGGATAGCTTCCGTACATTTATATCTGATCTACCTCTGCATTCCATGTTTAAAAAGGATGTGTCCTCTATAGTATTAGACCTGACGAAATGGTTAATTGTAGGTATTGACCGTTTCATACCCTCGAAAAAGTTTTAGCAAAAACCTAACAGCCAGCCATGGTTCTCTCCAGAATGTGCTGCTGTCATTGCGCACAGAAATCACTTTTTCCACTGCTTCCAACGTAATAGATGTATGGAAACTAAATCCACTTTCAGGACTGCCAGCAACCATTGTAAGAAAGTAATAAAGAACGCAAGAAAGTTGTATGCTCAATCTGTTAAGTCCAAAGTAGCTGAGCAGCGGCTTGGTTCCCACCAGTTTTGGCAAATAGCAAACAGAATCCTGAACAGAAGCGTGTGCTCCATCCCAACTATTATCAATGGACCTGAGGTAATCTCGTCAGCATCAGACAAAGCCAAACTCTTTGCCAAGAACTTTTCAGCTAATTCTACCCTTTGCGATCAAGGCCGCCAACCCCCAATATTTCCTGCTGTATCAGAAAACACGCTATGTGATATACGTATATCTGTACGTGATGTTGCCAAGCTAATCAAAAACCTTGATTCCAGTAAAGCAACTGGCCCTGACGGTATTCCAATTATAGTACTCAAAAAACTTCAACCAGAACTAGCGCCCATACTTACAAAACTGTTTAAACGTTGTCTTAAGGAGAATAGTTTCCCATCTCCCTGGAAAATTTCATCAGTATGCCCTGTATTTAAGAATTCAGGTGATCGCTCATCCCTCTCTCAGTACAGGCCAATAAGTCTCCTGTGCGTCATGAGTAAGTTGTTGGAATCTGTGTTAAAAAGAGAAGTAATCAACCATCTCAACAAAAATAACCTTCTTAGTGACACTCAATATGGTTTCCGTTCTGCTAAATCTACAGCAGATGTGCTTACAGTTATATCTCATAGGATTAGCAAATCTCTCGACGGAGGCCACCTTTCTAGGGCAATTGCTCTTGACATATCTAAGGCCTTTGATAGGGTATGGCATAAAGGTTTACTTCATAAGATCTCTAGCTATGGTATAGCTGGAAATGTCTTCTCAATTATTAAATCATTTCTTTCTGATAGGTTCTTAAGAGTAGTAGTTGATGGGCAAAAATCAGAAGCTCACAGTATTAATGCCGGTGTCCCTCGGGGGTCCATCCTAGGCCCAACTCTTTTCCTGATCTACATTAATGATCTTCCAAATCACATCCTTACATCATTTGTAGACATTCATGCTGACGACATTACCATTTATGGTAGCACATCTAAGACAGTAAACGACCAAGTTCTCTTCAATTCTCTCTCCTCTGATCTTGAGCACGTAGTGCAATGGGGAAAGGAGTGGCTGGTTACTTTTAATGCATCTAAAACCAAGCTTCTCTCTTTACATCATCAACATTCTGATCCACATCTGGCATCAATTGAAATGAATGGCTCTCGTCTTCAGGAGGTCTCAAGTTTTGACAAGCTTCTGGGCTTGACCTTTACTTCTGATCTTAAATGGAACATGTACATCAAATCTGTTGCCAAGGCCGCTGGAAAAATGGTCGGATCTTTCTATCGATCCGGTAAATATCTCACTGCTGATGCTATTCTCTATCTATATAAGAGCCAGGTACGTCCAAGAATGGAATATTGTTGCCACATCTGGGCAGGAGCTGCTAGAAAGGACTTGTCCTGCCTTGATAGATTTCAAAATAGACTTCGTAGCCTCGTAGGAGATGTCCTTTTCTCTTCCTTGCAACCTCTATCTAACAGAAAAGATGTTGCGAGTTTGTCTCTGATGTATCGTTATTTTCATGGAAGGTGTTCAACTGAGCTTCAATCTATGGTCCCCCCTCGCCAAACTTTCACAAGAAACACTCGTCTAGCTGTACACACTATCAATAATTCCCCCCCACTCTTTATCTGTGCCTAAACCTAAACGTAGATTCCATGAACAAAGCTTCTTTCTTAGAACTTCACGCCTGTGGAATTGTCTTCCGTTTTCCTGCTTTCTGGCTGACTACAATATGGTTATGTTCAAGTCTAACGTAAATAAGTTCTTGATGAGCCGTTCTATATAAGATATCAAATTTACCAAATTTTCATTACTAATGATTACTATATTGTCCAATGGCTACTGTACATTCTTTAACCCTTATCCTTGAGTGGCCTCTTGGCCTTGATAAGTGGTGATGCCTATGTAAAAAAAAAAAAAAAGCACCTATACCTCCTCAAACTTCGTGTTCATGGCGTCACTACCTCAAGCATGCTAAGTTTATTCTTAACCTCACATAAACATAATACTAGAAACAGGGAAGTGACGGTGGCTCAGTGGTTAATGATGCAGATCGATAACCTGGGTGTGTCAAGTTCGACTCCAGTTTGTTCTGCAGAAACACTTTCACTTAGAGATGTTGGCAATCTTCATGTGGTTGTTCCTTGTAAGAACCTGCTATCCTTCTAGAAAAGAATTTTTAATAAAATGATATTTGAGAAACGAATGCCAATAAAATCATTATCGTGAATGATGATCAACAACAACAACACCAGAAGCAGATTACTTGTTTGTGATCTCTAGGGCTGTAACAACAGCATATTCTTTTCATTGTTTTGACTCTTGAGTATATACGTGTTAATATCTTATATATTTTTATATAGACTGATGTGGTTCTCAATTGATTAACTGTTTCTAACTGTATCGGATATATACTTGAGAGTCAAAAGAATGAAAAGAATATTCTGTTGTCACAGCCCTAGTGATCACGTGATGTCAAATAGCAACATACAACCGTTGGTATAAAACTAATTTTGATGTTTTTGATATAACTCACTAAGAGTTCTCACACAAATCATCATCAGAGATTACTAGCTTATAACAACCGATGATATTCCCTGGAGTCTGAGTGACAGCAAGTCTCTCCATATTTCTACTACTCTCCATCTCTTTTTATAACCTCTGCAAATGACTTTGCATTATCACAACAGCCACTTACCATTGATCTCTCGCTAAAGGCGATCATTGGTCTTAAAGTTTCGGTCCTCTCTGCACCTTTTGAATAGGAGTCTAATTAGTTCTCTCCCTCCTTGATTTTTCCATTCTTCTTGACATTCACAGGTATTTTGAGTAGTATCACAGAAACAGGTGCCTTTTTGTTTTTACTCACGTTCACCCCTAACAAGGCATATCATCACTTGGATGTAAGGGCCTACTATTTGGAACCAGGAAAGATTAACAGGATGTTGGTTTGTTAAGTGTTGAGACATGTTGAACAGAGTGCAGTCCCGATACTTAGTGTGAAGTATTTTCCAGTAACAAAGATGGCGGCAGTAACTGCCAGTAACAAAGATGGCGGCCAAGAATCAAATTCGGTCTGTAACGTAGTTAACAGCAAACTGATTGAATCTAAAATTTGACAATTTTTATAGTAACTTTGGAAGATTTTCATTGGTTGGTTAGCAGAGCCGGTGGTTATAAAAACGATTGTCAAAGTCATTGGTGTCATACCCCCCATTAGGAGTCAAAAACTTCTGCATATCAGTACCAACAGGAAAGCAGGTAGCAAGAAAAGAATTCCAAAGTCTACCTATTCGAGAGAAGAGACTATTAGAATAGAAAGCTGTCTGGCATTTAGGGACAACAACAGTGAAGGTGAGAGATTTTGGTGCCAAGCGTGTTTATCGGGGATATGTACGTCAAGGGGACACAAACGCAACGAGTTCATCAGAGCACATTCCATTAAAATATTTGTAAAACAGGCACGGTGATGCAATATTGCAGCGATGGGACAGGGGTGGGAGCTTAGTTGAAAAAGTGGGATATATTAGATTGAAAACTCTTTTTTCGACCCTATCCAAAAGGGGAAGTCTAGTGGTAGACTTATCAGCCCAGGTGTGGCAACAATATTCCATGCATGGGCGAATGGTGGCCTTGTAGACGTACAGGATACTCTCAGGTGTGAGTAGTTTTCTAACTCAATAGAGGGAACCCATCTTTTTTGCAGTAGCCTTCGCTATGTATTCAATACATTTGTTTCAGTTCATATTGTCAGTGAATGTTAGGCCGAAGAGTTTGAAGGAAGAATTCTCAGGTAGGGTGTTATTTCTCATGGATGCCGGTGGTTGGAGAGGCGTCTTGTAATTGTTAAAGGAGAGCAAATTAGTCTTACTAGCATTAAATGTTATCATCCATTTGTCGCCCCATTCCACTATGGTCTGGAGGTCATTTTCTAACGATTCTACCATTGTCTGATTTATGTGCATCCGTTTTTTCCTCACGCATGTTATAGTGCATTGTATCATCAACAAATATATGCATCTCGGACACAATATTGTAAGGGAGATCCTTTATGAATATCAGGAATAATAGTGGTCCAAGGATCGACTCCTGAGGCACTCCTGCATTAATAGTTAGAGAATGGAGAGAGAGAGAGAGAGAGAGAGAGAGAGAGAGAGAGAGAGACAGTGTGAATTATAGTGTAGACACGTTGACCAGAAGTCAAGATCAGCTGATTGGATTGCGTGTGAGTCATGTGATCAGGTTAGCTGAATCGAGGAGATTTGCTTGGGACTTGGAAGAGAGCGGACGGCTTCGCTGTTATCTCCTCCCCTTCTCTGGGGGTGGGGAACGAACGCTGACGTGGTAAAAATAAGACCTACAACAAAGGCCAAATTCACTTTCCAATCTTCTGTGAACAAACTGGAAGGTGAATAAAAAACTATAGAACCAATTTCTTGTCTTGGAGTGAAATAAATCTTCGTCCCCAAAAACAGGTATCAAGTCTCCCTCCCAGACAAGAATTTCCAGATGGACCAAGAAGCAGAGGTATGTGAAAATACATGACATGTCACACACATATTCACACTTAACAGCATATGAACATATGTAATAGAAAGACAACTAGATGATCACACACATAACGACATTTACTCTGATAAGATAATCAAACACTCAATCTTTTATAAATAGACATGTTTTAATATATCATCTCCATTCCAGTTTCAACCACAACGTAACATAATGTTATGCTGCTTAGGTGTACGTCCATCAATGAAAACCTAGATGGTCCTATTGTCTAAGAAGGATCTAATTATTTTTAGTATTTTTTTTAATACATACTGTTTGTCAGAGAGATTTGCTTTTGCGAAGTAGTGGACTACGGCTTGATTTACTAAGGTCTCAAAGATTTGAGTGAAGAGAGAGAGGAAACTGATAGAGTGGTAATTGAGAGAGTCAGTCCTTTCACCAGAAATCTTGTACACTGGTATCACAGAGGCCATCTCCTAGCTGTTAGGGAAGCAAGATTCAGCAAGGCATTTATTGTAGAGCTTGGAAAGTATGAGGGCTAGCTCAGCTGAACATTTCTTAATTAGTATAGCAGGAATGAGATCAAGCCCACATGCCATGGAAGATATCGGTCCATGGGGCATCTCTGATGTCTTCTCTGATGGTTTCCCAGTCAGCCCTTTTGTAGTACCTTGTTGCTTTGATCAATGGCTCCTGACCTTGGGTTTGGGGTTTAAGTGTGATGTCAACTGACACCACAAGGTGGTCTGCGTTTCCAAGTGGACTGTGGGTATTAGTCACAATGCTCAGGTACTGTGGTGAGAAATAGGTCTAGAAGTGAAGCCTGCTGGAGTTCACAATCTGGTAGGCAGGTTGGGAACATTACTATCTGTGTGAAGGAATGGGCTATAGAGAAGTTATAAGTAGAGCGCCCAGATGCATCTGTGCAATTTGAGAAACCAAGGCAATCTGTATAGTGGGCATTAAAGTCATCAAACACATGCATTTGGGCATTACTATCTAAGGAGAGTGCTGCATCTATACTATCAGAAACATGATCGATTAGGGTACCATCCTGACTTGAGGGAGAATGGCAGAGAAACTATAAGTAACTAATTGTTATGTGGAGATAGGTAACCAACCCGGAACATTCTACATAAGGAACCGAGTCACCGGTTTTCATTGGACCCTTGAAAAATAGCGACTTCCTCCCTGAACATTAACACGCTGTATTTGTCTCTATGTAAATGCGTAAATAAACTTCTCTTTCAGTATTCAAACAACAGTGTATATTTATTTATTCCTTTCACGGAATAATTTATCTTTGTTCGAATAATAGGCCTCCTTAGGACATATCAAATTAGCGACGGAGACAAGATGCGAACTCAGTAAAAAAAAAAAAAAAAAGAAAAGAAAAAAGTGAGCACGTGGTGAGCACGAAATTAAAAAAAAATCTCGAAGAGTTTATATCCAATTAAGGAAATACTTCTTAGAAAGCGAAAGACGAGTATTCACGCAAGTACAAATTTTTATATTCTTATTGGCGTTTTTTTTTTTTTTTCTTTGAACTTTCTGAAAAGTTGACGTCATATCGTCTCGTTTTGAAAAGCGATTCGGAGGTGTTTTGTTTTTGGTTAATACGATAAAACGAATTGTACTGTGGAAATTGTTTTTCTGTCATAAAGAAATTCTTAAAAGAAGTTTACGTATTTGAAAAAGACGAAAGGAATCTCTGAAAATTTGTAAACTATATAAACGTTAATTTGTATGGTGATTTTTTTTCTCTTCAACCATTTCTCAAGTGCTGACATTTGTGTGTGTGTGTGTGTGTGTGTGTGTGTGTGTGTGTGTGTGTGTGTGTGTGTGTGTGTGTGTGGCGAGATCTGAAGGGGAACATTTTATTTTTTGGAACAAAATTTTGTATACGTTGACTTTGTATTTGTGCGTTTAAAAAAAATGTCTTCCGAACAAATAATAGAGTTAACGAAATCGATAGCTGAAAGCTTGATCGCTCAGCAAAAAATTGAATTTTAAAAACGGATGTTGATTCAGCAAAAACGTTTTGAATCACTCATCATTCAGCAAACTACAGAGAATCGCCTATTATGTGAAACTGTGTTGTCACAAAAATCTGAAGATGGCGCATCTAGATTTTTTTCGGCAGAGGGTATAGGCAACTCTCTAGTGGAGTTCAAATACGACCCAGACGAGGTAATACATTCCTTGCCTATTATCGTAGATTCGCGACGATTTTTACAAAAAGATGTGAGAAATGGTCGGATGAGGAAAGAATCACAATCCTACTTCAGAAATTAGGTAAGGAGGAAAACACAAAATTTACGAATTTGATTTTACCAAAGAAACCGGAAGATATTTCTTTTTCGGAAACTGTCCGAATTTTGTACTCGATATTTGGTGAAAGAGACAGCCTTTTTCATACAAGGTATAAGTGCTTGAACATGCAAAAAGAAGAAACTGATGATATTGTCACATATGCGGGTAAAATCAACGCCCAGTGTGAACTATTTAAATTAAAAGATTTGTCAGTTGACATGTTTAAGTGTTATATATTTGTTCAGGGACTGACAGCACCGAAGGACAAGGATTTAAGGTCAAGGATTTTATCGATTATGGAGCAAGATTCAGAAATTAACTTGCAAAAAGTGATAAAAGAATGTCAGAAATCGATAAATGTGAAAAGGGATACCATTAGGATAGAGGGAAAAACTACATCCCACATCTTAATGGTAAAACAAAAAACAGTTCCCAAGAACAACGGAAAAAGTTTTGAATGTTGGAGCTGTGTGGGTTCGCACTTAAGAAAAAATTGCCCTTTTAAAGACCAACCTTGTGCCAAATGTGGTTTAGTCGGATACCGAGCTTCCCAGTGCCGGACTAAACAAAATAAACAAAGACAAAAATTTAAGTCTAAAGTAAATGTGGTGTTGTCAAAAGAAGAAGTGAGACAAGGAGGTAAAAGAAAATTTGTCAATACCAAAATAAATGGTCACATAGTGAAACTACTTTTGGATACAGGTAGCGATATTTCAATTATCGACAAAGTGACCTCGAGGAGGATTGGGTGCCCAAAACTAGAAAAACATTTAAAATTGCCAAAGGAGTATCCGGCAAGAGATTAAAATTCATGGAAGAATTCAATTGCAGTGTATCCCTGGATCAAAAACATTTTCTACAAAAGTGTCAGTTGTTCCAGGTATAAATTCTTGCCTTTTCGGAATTGATTGGATTGTTTTGTTTGATTTATGGGAGCTACCCATAAATTCATTATGTAACAGTGTGAATGTAGCTGAAAAGAAAAATTCGAAACAAAATGAGGATTTTCTTACGGTCTTAAAAAGTGAATTCCCAGGGTTTTTTCTGAGGGGTTAGGTATGTGTACTAAGACCGAAGTGAATTTTGAATTAAAGCAAAATGTGAAACCTGTTTTTAAGCCAAAAAGAAACGTGCCTTTTTCCTCAAAAGAAGATATTGAAATTGAACCGCAGAGACTGCAGGAAAATGGTGTAGTCGAAAAAGTTGACTATTCTGAGTGGACAAGCCCCACTTTATCTGTTAAAAAGAAAAATAAGAGGATTTGGGTATGTGCCGATTTTTCTACAGGTCTCAATGACTGTCTTATGTCATAGTCAGCCTTTGAGACTTTACACGACCGGTCGCCACAGTCGATTGAAAATTTCTTGGGGCGACTAAAAATCGTAAATCACTTGCGCGCCAGTCGATAAAATTTCTTTAAATAAAGAAACGGGAAAAACTCATTTATTTTACGACCCTCAAATATGCGGTGACTTAGAATGGCCTATGTCTCATCATTTGTGAATTCTTTCATCTCTAGCTGTGAGACCATTGGAATATCGTATTCAAAAAAGAGTGATCATGCTAAAGGTCAACAAGAGGTCAAATTTACACATTCGGCGTGTAGTCAAAATGTCGCCTTCATTTAGCTCTCTGACTTTGAAATTCATTTGGAAAAAAAATTCTTCGATGCTACACTTACATACACTTCATGCTTACAAAAGTAAAAACGAACATTTGAAAGAGGAAAAAAACGCATCTTTCCGTCAAGCACGCACCAAAAATTAAATTATACAACAAGTAAGTAATCATATTTTTCTCAATTATATAAATTCAGATATTTGCATGCTCTTTTCTGTGCAACTTTCAAAAAATCATCGATACCCAATTTTTAAAATAATATTCTAAATTTTAGAATGTTGTTTCAAGGTGAATTCTTTGTTTTAATAGAAACAAAAGAGACCAATTTCTGTTCTATATCAAAGTTTTTTTTCCATAAATTACAAAGAAAAATTGACCGTTTAAATTTTTAAAAGATATTAAACTATGCCGATTTTCTAAGAAATCTAGTCCATTTCAGCTAAATGGTAATTTTTTTTTTTTTTTTTTAATATCGGAGATTTCGGGCCACGGAGATCTCGTACCAGGAGATTTCAGTCCACAATCATGAATACCCTGAGATTTCATAACACTTTTTCAACACCCACGGTTTAGGCTAGATATTTTAATTTTTGTGTGAAATTTTACGACATAATTTGAGTATATGAAGAATAGTTTGTTGATATTTTTATTAAGAATAAAGAAGAAAAATATAATTGAATTGTTGTAAAATTATTTACTATTATTGACTGAAACAAAGACATAAAGTTGGACGAGTAAAAATATTTTGGGGCGAGTAAATTTTCCCTCACACTCGACCGGCGGTCGAGTGATTTTTTTTTCAAATCTCAAAGGCTGATCATAGTTATCCACTCCCATCCCCTGAAGACATTTTTACAAAGCTGAATGGAGGGAAAATTTTCTCCCAAATTGATTTATCTGACTTTTACCTTCAGGTAAAAGTCAGTGAAGAATGTTCAAAGCATTTGTGTATCAATACCCATTTAGAATTCTTCAGACTCAAAAGGATCCCTTTTGGTTTGAAAATAGCTCCAGCATTATTTCAGCAAATAATGGACACAATGCTTGCCGATTTAGGTTTTGCAATCGCATATTTGGATGGCATTCTTGTAAAGAGTAGAAATGTGTAGGAACATAAGGAGCATATCAGAACAATTTTGTAAAGAATTGAGGAATTTGGTCTCAAATTGAGTGCTGAAAAATGCGAATTTTTTTTTAAACAGATAAAATATCTGGGTCAAATCATTGACAGCCAAGACAGAAGACCGGATCCTCAAAGAACAGAAGCCATTGAGAGGATGCCAGCACCTAGCAATGTTGCCCAGTTACAATCTTTTTAGGGTTTAGCACAATATTATGCTATCTATATCCCAAAAATGCATAAGTTGAGAGCACCATTGAACGAATTATTAAAAAAGGACGAAAATGGATTTGGTCAAAGGAGTGCCAAAGTGCATTTGAAGAGATTAAGAAATGCCTGCTATCTGATTTAGCACTGGCATACTTCGATTCACAGAAAGAATTGATTGTGGCGTCAGATGCAAGTGATTATGGTATAGGAGCAGTACTTCTCCATAGACTGGAAGACGGATCATGCTTCCAGATCACTTTTACCTGCAGAGAGAAACTATTCTCAAATTGAAAAAGAAAGTTTAGCAATAATTTATGCAATTAGAAAATTCCATAGATTTATTCATGGCAGGATTTTCACGTTGCAGACTGACCACAAGCCCTTGTTCACTATTTTTGGATCTAAAAAAAGGTATACCCACTCACACTGCAAACAGACTTCGACGATGGAGCATAATTTTGTTGAATTATAATTTTAAAATGGAGTACGTTGCATCCAAAAATATCGGACATGCAGATGGACTATCCAGATTGATTCAAAAGTGTGCAGAACCTTCAGCGGACACAGTGATAGCTGCATTAAGAGAGGAAAAAGAACTCTCCGGACTGCTGTGCAACACGATTCAAGAGTTACCAGTGACTCTGGACGACATCAATAAGGCAGCAGATGAATTCATTGTAAGAACGAAAAACCAGGTGCAGCTAAATGACAAGTCAAAGAAAGACTCAAAAATTTCGCCATTTTCGATTTGCTCACAGACTTTATTGTATGCAGACAGAGTCGTCATACCGACCGCACTGCAAAAGAGAATGCTAAAAGAATTCCATAATATGGACTGGGACATAAAAAAAATGGTAAGAGAGTGTCGAGGGTTTCAGCTAGCAGCAAAGGCACCACCTGTACTGTGGGGTATATGGTTAGAAAAAAAAACGTACCGGGCGTATCTGCATCACTTTTTGGGAAAGAAGAAGGAAAGGATGGCTAGCTCATTTATATACACGAAGGGCATCTTGGGAAGGCAGGGCATGATGGGAGAAGCTATTTTTTTCTTGTCTCTTCCTTTGTTTCTAGATAGGAGGATAAAAAAGCTGGGAAAAATTCCCTAGAGAAGCAGAAAGAAAAGAGTCGTGAACATCTTCTCTTGAAAAGAATTTCGTATTGCTGACATTCAGATTGTGCAGTGTGACATTGGTGGTGAGAGGTCAGGTGTGGTCGATTGGAAAAGAAGAGGGCAGAAACATGCTGTTGGGAGAGCGATTCGTATCGATTAGATTAGATTCAACCCTGGCTGAAGACGGATGCACCATGGATGCGATTACACATTGACTATGCAGGTCCGTTGAATGGGCATTACTTCTTAGTGGTTATCGACAGCTTTACAAAATGTCCGGAACTGCTTAAGTGTAAACATCCGACATCAACTCGTACTATAGATGCATTAAAACATCTCTTCAGTCGTTTTAGAGTACCTAAAACTATTGTCAGTGACAACGGCACCCAATCTATCAGCAAAGAATTTGAAGAATTCTGCAAAACCCTATCCATTGAACATTTAACAACTGTAATATACCATCCAACGTCAAACGGCCTCGCAGAGAGATTTATTGACGCGTTCAAAAGAGCTTTAAGAAAACACCAAGGCATGGACAATGATGAGAAGAGTCTTGAAAAATTTTGTCTGTATACAGGATCACTCCTAACCAAAACACGAATGCTGGTTTATCACCAGTTGAACTAATGTTTGCATGGAAAATCAGATCCGTATTTGACAGGATTTTACCAAATGTAACCAAGACAACAACAACGAGAGAAAATCACTCGACAAGGTTCTACAAACCTGGTGACAAATATTAATCTTGAACGATAAGGCTGGGAAAAGCTTTTGGGAGGGGGGGAATGATTATAAAAAGAATTGGGCACATGCTATATTCGGTAAGAAGTAGTAAATTTGACTGTTGCAGGCATATGAATCAGCTAAGACCTCGACACGCTGATGACTACAAACAGGCAGAAAATAATGAACTACCCTTAGAGGTATTGTATGACTCTTTTAATATTCCTCTACCTATATCACAACCTACTACGAGAGTAGTATCTTCTACATGCGTGAGTAGTCTTCTAGCTCGATAGAGGGAACCCACCTTCTTTGCAGCAGTCTTTGCAATGTCCGTTATGTATTTGTTCCAGTTCATATTGCTCGCAAATGTTAAGATGAGGAGTTTGAAGGTAGAATTTTCAGGTAGGATGCTATTTATCATGGATACAAGGAGTTGGAGAGGCGTCTTGTAATTGTTAAAGGAGAGCAGCTTAGTTTTACTAGCATTAAATGTTACCACCCATTTACGACCCCATTCCACTATAGTCTGGAGGTCATTTTCTAACAATTCTGCCATTGTCTTAGATTTATCTACATCTGTTCTTCCCTCATGCATATTATAGAGCATTGTATCATCAGCAAATATACCCATCTCGGACACAATATTATCAGGGAGGTCGTTTATAAATATCAGGAATAATAATGGTCCAAGGATCGCCCCCTGAGGCACTTCCGCATTAATGTTATGCTGCTTGGATTTATGTCCATCAATGACAACCTGTATGCTTTTATTGTCTATTTAATTATATTTAGTATACGTCCAGTTATAACGTACGATTTGATTTTCATTAGCAGCCTTTTATGCCAGACTTTGTCAAAGGCCTTGGATATATCAAGGGCTACAGCCCTGGCTTCGCCTGCCTTCGCCTGGCTTATCCAGTACATGGTAAATGCATTCAGAGATGACTATTAAAATATCTGAAGTAGACCGATATTGCCTGAATCCATACTGTTTGTCAGAGAGAAGATGTGCTTTTGCGAGGTGGTGAACTAGGTCCATTTATGAGAGTTGGGATAGAACACACGCTTCTGTTCAGATGACTTTTTCTTCCCAGATCTTTAACTAACAACAACTCCACATGGTGAGTTGAATCTGTCCCCCACCCCAACTTCTCTCTACAAGCCTTTTCCTGTAAACAGCACCTACTACCTTAACTTTTCTACTCTTGATGCAAAAACTTTCATCCATTCTTTCAATGTGCCCATACTTCCAAAGTCTCCTGTTCTGCATACATCTCTCTACACTGTCCAGATTTAATCTATGCCTGAAGTCATTAGAACCAAGCTCGTCTTTAAAACTCCTGTGATACATTTGTTATATCATTATCATATCATTTCTCTCCATGCAACGCATGACCTCAACTCTTAATAGCTAGGTTTCCCTTTCCATACACCATATATTATGACACTATGTACAGATCCGTGATACACTCTTCTTTTGATCAACAGTGGTAACGCTCTGCTGGTTGGTAATGACACATTTTCATCGGACTTATACCGTTCACTCCAACCTCTCAAAAACAAAAATACGTTAGCAGCAAAAAACGTTTTTTAAATCATCATAGAGTTAACATTCGTTTTAAATGCTGTTATGTGTTGAACGGCTTTTGAAGATTAATTTCTTTATTAGCCTATCACTTCCTCCCATCTTTTCCTCTGCCAATTGACTCTGCTCTTTTATCTGTTCTACATCTACTAACCCAAGAACTCTCATCCATTCTTTCAATGTGGTCATACCATCAAAGTCTCCTGATCAGCACACATCTTCCTATGCTGTCCAGATTTAAATCTCCTCAAGGATCATCAAATCTAAGCCTGTCTATAACTCACATTACATATTTGTGGTATCATGTTCATATCATTTCTTTCCATGCAACACACATCCACAACCTTTACTGTTCAGGTTTTGTTAATTTTAATTTTTGTATTTTTTAATTTTGTGAAGAATTGTACATAAATTCAATAAGTCTTAGTTGAATGAATTATTCCGCAATAGACATTTACTCCAGCACCACATGATGGAATTCATCATATCTGCTGGCATCTCTTAACCTCTACAATTATTTAACAATTCGTTCCTTGCATTCTTCTTTTAATACCAATAATTCAGTTCCTTCGGAAATGACCAATATTCTTCCTTGTTGAATGCTTCATAGAATAAACTCTTTAATTTGGTTAAATGTCAATTCTTCCAATTCTGTTGAAAAGGTCATCGATGAAATGTTCCTGATCTCTTGACAGACAAATGTTCACAAAAGTTGGTTTAGGGATTTCGTTTTTCACTGCCATTTATTTTGTTGTTCCAGTGTTTCGTTTTTTTTTTTCTAGAAAAGGCAACAAACACTTTAACCAATTTTTCACAAAACTTGAGTCTTCTACATGTACAAAAGCTCCTGCTGGGAACATATTATGTCTGCAGGAATGGTAGCAGAATGTTGTGATATTTTATATGGAATACATTAGATAACATAGTATTAAGTTGCGAGTATACTGAATGTGACGGAGTCATTTGCTTTTCTCGTTGGCTTCGTGTTTTTTTCTTCTTCCATTTTGATTACTTTATATTTTGTGTTTGTACACCTGTGAATAAAATCTCCGTAATTTCAAATGGTTCCATATAATACTTCTTTATTTACTGGTAATACTACTATTGAAAAGGTCATCACCGAAATGTTCCTGATCTCTTGATAGACAAATGTTCACAAAAATTGGTTTGGGGATTTCATTTTTCACCGCCATTTATTTTGTTGTTCCAGTGTTTCTTTTCTATGGCGTGGGTTGCAAAATACATTAATCAAGTTTCTACAAAACTTGTGTCTTCTACATGCATCAAATCTCCAGTAGACAACACTATATTGTGTTATATTAGCATAAAAAACATAAAGCAGGAGACCAGTACCCGTATTAAGCTAGTCTGCAGTTTGACTTGTTGCTGGTTATCTTGCTCTTGCTTGTTGCTGAATCTCAACAATTTGAACCGAGAGATAGACTTAGCTGTCGTATAAAGCTAAAACTCCATAATAACATCTTTGTATAGATACTCCCTCAGACATTTGTCTAAAAAAAATAGTCCAGTGGCGATGGAAAAGTTGTGATGCATGTAGGCCTGAAATGTTGAAAGCATGTAATAATTGATCTGCCATCATTGTATGTATGTATGTATTTATGTATGTATGTATGTATGTAGTTTTTGCAGTGACAAAGGGCGAATGAACTCTTTTTCTGGGTCAACGGCCAACTAGCACCGTGTATATTTGTGTGTGTGTATATGTATATTGGGGTAGAGAGGGCTCCCGTAAGCCGTGGTGAAGGCAACGTTTCTAGGAGAAGCAAATCTCTGATTTAAAAAACCATAAAGCTGAAGACCAGTACCCGCATTAAGCTGGTCTGCAGTTTAATTTGTTGCTAGCTATCTTGCTCTTGCTTGTTGCTGGATCTCAACATTTTGAACTGAGAGAGAGACTTGGCTGTCGTACAAAGCTAAGACTCTGTAACATCATATTTGTATAGATACTCCCTCAGACATTTGGAATCATGGATTTTAAATGTCTGAGGGAGTGGCACTCGTCTGACAAGACGTTGCAATCATCATGTATATATGTATGTGTGTATATGTGTATATATGTTTATATATATATATATATGTATGTGTGTGTATGTATGTATACGTATGTGTATATTTTCATATATATATATGTATTGTGGATATATGCATATATATATATAGGTATATGCACGTGTATGTGTGTATATATGTATATATATGTACGTATATGTATGTATATGTGTGTATGTATTTGTATATATGTATGTACACGTGTATGTATGCATGTGTGTCTGTATGCATGTGTGTATGCATATGTATGTATGTGTATATGTGTATCTATGTGTATGTATGTATTGTGTATGTATATATGTGTGTATGTATATATATATATGTATGTGTATATGTGAGTGGATGCGTGTATATATATATATATATATATATATATATATATATATATATATGTATGTATGTATGTATGTATACCAATGACCGTCTTCAGTGTTATGTCTGCTTAAGGGTGTGAAGTCGCTGACAGAACTAAAAAGTCATCTTCGGGCACATACACTTTCAGTGACTGAGGGAATGGCACCCGTCTGACAAGACGTTGCAATCATCATCATCATCATCATCATATTAGCAATATTGTAGCAATATTGTATGAGTATTTGTTAGATGATGTAAAATAGGAATTTTTTTAAATTAGAAATCGAGGTTAGGAATTAAGTTAACAGTGTGAAGGAAATGACATAAAACTAAGTCTAGAGTGAGACATTGCAAAAGAAAGTCGTCAGTTGTTCTCTTGGGTTTTATGTCTAGGGAAAAACGGACATTTTTTTAATAGTTTTCTTCTGTTCCACTGCCAACGGTGAGTAAGAGGAAGACCGATACTATGCACTTTGCTTGTTGTATTATAATGTGCCAAACATCTTTACTAATTTTTTTACAAAATCCATGTTGTCTTCTGCAACAGACAAATTGAAGTTTGTTAGAAACACAGGATTGTTCTCTTCATTAATACCTACTTTACGTTATTTATTGGCGATTATAACACAGTTTTTTTTTTCTTCTGTAGTTGGTGGAAGTGTCATCACCAAATACATTTTTTAGATGCATTAAGGGTGGTCTTCAGTTATTCACTGTCTTCATTGCCAATTCCGGGTTCCACATCATATCGACTCAGACAGGCATTAACTCTCTCTTTCTTTATCTATCTGTTATATATATCTATATATCTATAAAAGTGAAATTGTCTGTCTGTGTGTGTACATTTCCCTACCAAACTACTCTGTCAGTTTCCAGACTACAAACTCGAAATTTGACATAAGGGGTATTAAGATTTGGGAAAATCTTTTTAATCGATTTTCGGTCAGAAATTTCACTGTCAATGGGTCAAAGTTTAACGATTTGACCTTTGAAAACTCTACCAAACTCCTCTGCCAATTTTCGGTCTAAACACTTGAAATTTTAAATGTAGGTTACTTGGGATTGGATAAAACTTTTTAATTTGATTTGAGCCCAAAACAATAAATATTAATGGATCAAAAAAGTAAAAAACTTTTTACCTTTGCGGTTTCTACCAAATTACACAGCCAATTTTTGGTCTAAACATTTGAAATTTTACATAAAGTGTATTCCGACATAGGGCTAGCTTTTTAATCGGTTTTTAGCGGAAAATTTGTCTGCCAAGGGGTCAAAGTACAAAAGATTTTACCTTTGCGTTCTCTAGCAAACTATTCAGCCAATTTTGGGTCTAAACATTTGAAATGTTACATAAAAAGTATTCAGACATGCAGTAAGATTTTTATCAGTTTGCAGTGACAATTTGGTTGCCAAGAAGTCAAAGTAGAAAAAGTTAACCTTTGCAGACTCTACCAAACTCCTCCGCCAATTTTTGGTCTAAACACTTGAAAATTTAAATGTAGGTTACCTGGACATGAGTCAAACTTTTTAATATATATATATATATATATATATATATATATATATATATATATATATATATATATATATATTAAAAAGTTTGACTCATATATATATATATATATATATATATATATATATATATATATATATATATATATATGCACATAAAGTTATGAACAGTACATACGGCCCGAGCAAAGCCGGGCCAAACTGCTAGTATATTCTTCTTTGTGTATTAAAAGGTGACCTTGTTTTAACCTGAGCATGTTTCGATATGCTTTTTTTATTTTTTGTTTGTATATAATGCATATATATTTTTTAATAACTAAATACTTAGCTCTATTCACATATTGAGCAACTGTTGAAGTAAATACTGATATTCGATATATAAGATAAATTCCCGCGAAATTTGAACAATATGCATGAGACATAAAATATATTTTAGTTGCATCAAAGGTGGTCTTCAGTTATGTACTACTCTCCCTTCCAGTTTCGAGTTCTGCATTCATTTAGACAGCAACTTTAATCTGATTCGAATGCACTAGGTCACCTCTTTAACAGTATATTACTGTTTTAACAATATATTACATTGCAAAATTAGTGTTTAACAGTATATTACATTACATTAGTGTTAAACAGTATATTATATTGCAAAAATCTTTCCTTTTTTTTTTTTAGTGAAAGTCATTGAACATTCTTTTAGAGACACTGCAACAAGCATCAGTCAATTAGAACTGTTCCCTTTCGTCCTGTTGATTGTAGACCCTATCCAAGTGCAATCTAATAGGTCCCACTTTGTCAACTAAGCTCCCACCCCTGTCCCATCTCTGCAATGTTGCATCACTGTGCCTGTTTTACAAGTATTTTAATGGAATGTGTTCTGATGAACACATTGCATTTGTACCCTCTTGACGTACATATCCCTGACAAACCCGCTTAGCAAAAAAATCACACCCCTTCACTGCTGAGGTCCCTAAATGTCAGAAAGTATTCTACTCTAAAAGCTTCTTTCTTAAAATGGCAAGACTTTGGAATTCCCTTCCTGCTACCTGCTTCCTAAACTGTACTGATTTGCAAAAATTCAAACTTAATGTAAACCAACATCTTAATCTTTTATAGGCATGGTCCTAATTAGTAGCCCCTTATGTCTAAGTGACAATGTGCCTTGTTTGGGGTGAAGGTGAACAAAAAAAAATGTGTAATGGAGCTGATAATGAGTGATCCCGTCAAAGAATGTGTGTGTTTTGCATCATTCACTTATGAAAATGAGATAACGAACAACAACACCAGGGAGGTGATGGTATCTCAATGGTTAGCGATACAGACTGATAACCTAGGCATGCCAAGTTCGAATCCAACTCGTTTCATAGAAATACTTCCAATTAAGGACATTGTCAACCTTTATATGGTCCATCCTGTAAGTACTCGCTATCCTTCTAGAAATAATTCTTAATAGAAAGATATCAGAGAAACGAATGCCAATTGATTCAAACTTTGCCCCAATTATAACAGACACCAACATCAGTAACTTATCTCTGTTATAAGCATCCGTTACAACGAAGACGAGACATGCTTTTTTTTTACACTTATTCACTCCAAACAAGGTATATTGCCACTTGGATGCAAAAGGACTATGTAGGAAATTGAGCAGCATAATATCTGTTTGCATTACAGTTAAACTTCTTCATGTTAGCACAGTTAGGGAAGCAGGAAACAGAAAGGGAATTCCAAAGTTTAGCAGCTTAGGGGAAGAAATGATTAAAGTAGCAGGGTTTTGGCGTCTAGGGACATCAACAGGACAAAAGAGAACAGTTCTAATTGGCTAATGCCTGTTGACTGACTTGTCCAAGAGGGAGAGGCTAGCGGTAGATGCACCAAACCAGATGTGGCAACAATACTCCATGCATGGGCGAATGGTGACCTTGTAGAGGTACAGGATACTCTCAGGTGTGAGTAGTTTTCTAGCATGATAGAGGGAGCCCACCTTCCTCTTAGCTGCCTTCGCAATGTCCTCAATATATTTGTTCCAGTTCATATTTCCCGTGAATGTTAAGCCAAGGAGTTTGAAGGAAGAATTTTCAGGTAGGGAGTTATTTGTCATGGATGTCGGTGGTTGGAGAGGCTTCTTGTAATTTTTAAAGGAGTGCAGCTTAGTCTTACTAGCATTAAATGGTACCTTCCATTTTCGTCCCCATTCCATTACGGTCTGGAGGTCATTTTCTAAGGATTGAGCCACCGTCTTGGATTTGTGTACATCCCTTCTTCCTTCATGCATTTCATACTTGAACATCACAAAATACAAGTAAAAATAAATCCAATAAAAATCAAACTTACAGCTTCATCCTCGAATTCTGTGTCAATTTCCTCTTCAGTGGGAAACATGTATTCCCATTTAGCACAATCTCCAAGATCAAAGAACATATCCTGGAAACAATCATAAGAAAGAACGGTAAATAAAAATATATCTAAATATTAAGACACTTATTGAAGATAACTATTTTTAAAAAATACATAAATAATTTATAAAGGTTATTACAATGCGGAAACCTGCCAAACATAAGTCTTCATCATATTGTTTCTTGATCCTTGTTTCTCCATCCGTACCAACATGCAGAAATTTGAATGTATGTGAACAAACATTTTGTTGCCTAACTCCCCACCATATAATTCTGGCCTATATCACAGTATGTATTTATATTTCAGTGTTTTATTAGCAGTGACCAAAAGTAAAAAGAAGACTAAAGATGAAAAGTAAAAATAAGTTTCTTACTTTTTTTTACAAGGGATTCACTACTTATCAAGGACTGAAGGCCATTTGAGGATAAAGGTTAATGAATGTAAAATGGTAGTGTAGTAACTGTTAATGGTATAGATTGGGTAGAATTTGGATTATTTAAGGGGGCGGCTCAACAAAAACTTGTTTACATTGGACTTGAAGGCTACCATATTGTAGCCAGCCGGGAAGCAGGCCAGTGAAAGTGTTCGACAGGTGGGCAGTTCTAGGAAAGAAGCTTTGTTCATAGAATCTGCATTTAGATTTAGGCACAGATATAGAGTGGGGAAAATTGTTGATAGTAGTTTTAGGTAGTCGAGTATTTTTGTGAAAGTTTGGCAAGGAGAGACCATAGATTGAAGCTCAGACGAGCACTTTATTTTTGTAGTTAATAGTTTTCTTTTTTAGAAATCTTACTTGTGTGGCGTAACCGCCTAGGGGAGCGATATCGCTCTCCATTGGGGAGATTAAGATCCCCTTAAACACTGAGTAAGGCCAGGTAATTATCCTGATATTGTCTGTTAAGCGTTTATTGGGTGCCCAGACAACAGCGGGTAACCTATCTGAAGGGATGAATTTATTGTGTTTTTATAAAAGAGACATATATTTCATTGTTTGAAAAAAGTGACAAGAGATGTCAGATTGAAGTTAAAATGAAATCATACATTCGTTCTTGGCCTGACGAACCCGTGCTCAGGATGTCTGGCTTTCTGTGTGTTAACCTTCTAAGCGTATGAATAAATTTGAGTTTTGATCCCAGATTCGCAGGCCTATGAAAGTTCTGTTAGGTTTGCACACATGCAAGGATTTGGGAATTCCCCGAATAACGTGTTGGATTCTGATTGGCCTGGGAAACAGCTTACCCTACCCATCACGTTCCAATATAAGCAAATGCCCAGTGCGGAGAAGATCAGATTGGAGCTAGATCTCGAGGCGAGAACATTCAACCAAGAGAACGCCACTCACCCTCCTTTTCCATCACGGGCGCCATCGTGGAGAATGAAGATTTCCAACTGTTTTCTATTGTAATCGAACTCAACAATTGTATATATGTAAAACACCTGTAATTGTCGTGAATTAACTTTTAGTAGACTAGAATCCTCTGAGTTTGTTTTCTTTTGATCTGCATGAGAAGCTAATTGATTTTCAGCAGACGCTGGCATCGGTAGCTGAGGACGAAGCCTGCGATGCAAGAGAATCCTGTAAAGTACTCCCGGAAGAGGACGATCACAGCCGTTGCAGTTCAACAGGGTTAGAGGTCACATCTGCTAACCTGCAGCAGGAGGCTTACACTTGTTTTTAGAGTCACTTAATTCACTGAAGTGAATCCCAGATATCACAATAGTTTGAGAAAAGATTCCCATCTCAGGTTTTACGATTTTATTTAAGTGAAATTTTAAAGTATGCAACACTGGTGGCTGTAAAGTTAAAGAATCTGCAATGAACATGTGGCGGTGTCCCTGGTCTTACTGGAGGCTATTTTGGAGGACGATAGCGTCTTTGTTCATGGCCAAGAACCACACCAACATTTTATATGAATTGGGCATGGTAGCATTATGTTTTAACATTGAAAAAACATGAAGAGGATATACGATGCGTGTGCAATAAGTAATGCCCCTGGCCCACTTCCCATAGAAGTAAAGCAACAAAACTTGGCACAGTTATTAGTCTTTCCTTACATAGGAACCACCCAGAGTTATGCATTTCTCCCATCGTTTGATGCAGCTCTGGAGACCGTTTTAGTAGAACACCCCAGGTTGGTCCTCCAACCACGACGTGACTTCAGAAATCAAGGCTGCGTCATCTGGGAAACGCTTTCCTTTCAAAAACAACTTCATGGCTGGGAAGAAGTGAAAGTCAGAGGATGCAACGTCAGGAGAGTAGGGAGGATGGGGAAGGATTTCATAACCACATGCCCGTGCTTCTGATCTGGCAACATGCGAGTTGTGGACAGAGCGTTGTCCTGCATGAGGAGGGTACCTTTGCTGATCTTGCCCCGCCTCTTGATTTTGATAGCTTCCCTTAATTTCCTCAAAAGTGAAGCATAATAGGCTCCTGTAATTGTGGTACCCTTTGCCAGGAAATCTGTCATCACTACTCCGTCCTGGTCCCAGAAGACTGTGAGCATGACCTTGCGAGCGGAGGGCTGCACCCTTGCCTTCTTTGGAGGTGGTGAGTCCAAGTGCTTCCACTGTACTGACTGGGCTTTGGTCTCTGGATCATAGTGATGGACCCAGGTTTCATCCTGTGCAATCAGTCTTTTGAAAAACTTTGATTCATTTTCTTGGCACATTTCCAAATTCATCCTCGAGCACTCAATGTGTTCTCGCTTCTGGAATGGTGTGAGCAACCTGGGAATCCATCTGGCAGACACCTTATGTATATGCAAATGGTCATGAATGATAGTTTCCACAGACCCTGTACTAATCTTGACATCTTGGGCTATTTGGGGAATAGTAATGCGGCGATCTTCCAAAATGGCAGCCTCAACTTGACGGACAGATGCCTCATCAATGGCAGAAGGGGGGCGACCAGGTCTGGGAACTGTTTCCACAGACTTTCAGCCATGTTTGAATTCAGGATGCCAGCGTTTTACAAGGTCATATGATGGGGCATTATCACCATAAGTTTCTTTCATTTCATCAAAAGTCTCCTGTGGTATACGTCCTTTCAAATACAAAAACTGGATCACTGCTCGACATTCAACAGGCTCCATTTCACACCTGACTCAGTTCAAACACCTGTAAAACAGAAACCACAATTAGTTCAGAGCTGTAATTTGCCACATAACCCGTAGAGATACAAATCATTGCACATGCAAAATTTCAGCTAGATCAGACAACAGGAAGTGGGTCATGGAGCATTACTCATTGCACGTCCCTCGTATATGAAGCCTGCATGCATAACAAAATGTATATAAAATAAAACATTTAAATAATAGAATGGTCAACAGGTAGCAAGTGCTACCTAAAACATAAACATAGTTTTATTTACGAAAATGAGGAAATACAAAGTTTATAAGAAAATATTTAAGTCCTTTTGCCTAGCCACCCCAGCCCAAGGAACGGGGTGCAATGTTGAATAGACGTTCTTGGGTTACTTTCGTTCAGACAGCTGTGAAGTCTCTCTTATTTGATTTTTTTTATCAGGTTTTATAGGAATTTTAAAGATCGCACTGGCTTACTACATTTGCGTATGAGTATTACTTTTTTAGAAATTTTAAAAACATTTCCATTGTTTGAAAATTTTTTGATATAACGCCTTTATGTCAAAAACTTGCTAGCTTTATGAAATGACGAAGAAAACGTTTCGAAACGAACCTGAGAAAGAAAGAACCATTTTCGTTTAAGAATTCGTTTGAATCAGCACCTCCATGTTTAACCGAGCCCAAACACATAAACGTAGCCATTTTAATAAATAATGTGTTGACCCACCTTGAATTTCTTTCTTGTTTGTATTAAACATATTTTATTTACTTACTTATTATTGTATTATTTTAAGGTGCTTCTGTTGTTGTTTTTACTTATCTCCATATTTTTTCCTTTTATGTTTTCTTTTATTTAATCAATCTGCGATGTACAGAAAAGCCGATGAATACAACTGCGATCATAGTAGATGAGATTTATGTACTTTTGTTGTTGTCACGCTTTTTGATTGTTTCTATTTACCTGTCTCTCCACGAAACACAGCTCCGGTCTTCAATGTGAAACTATGATAGTGTTTTAGTTATTAATAAACAAATCGACCTCAATCAATTATGTGCTTCCCTTTTCTTTTATATTTTTAATTTTGTTTATTTAATGTGCAATATCTCAAAAGCCAGATCCGAATGGGTATATATATATATATATATATATATATATATATATATATATATATATATATATATATATAGATAGATAGATAGATAGATAGATAGATAGATAGATAGATAGATATATTTAATTATTGGATTATTTCTCTTCCACCAGACTATCCATCCATGTGTAATCACCTTTTTCTTCACCATATTCCCTCTGCTTCACTTTTTTTGTTATCAAGTAAGATCTTTGACTTACTTGTTATTTCATCAAATACTTTTGCATGCAAAATCCGATCCCGCATTTTGCTAATTCCTACCGTCTGATGAGAAGGAAAGTATTTCTTCGAAACTACGCGGATTAAGGACTATCCACTTATCTAGTGTTTCCTTTTTTAACTCTTTTTCAAAGTGTTTTTTAACATGCTTTATTAACTGTTTGCTCCTATATATATATATATATATATATATATATATATATATATATATATATATATATATATATATATATAATTATTTCAACAGCATCGTCATAATTATATATATAATTATTTCAAAACACCGTCGCAGCCCACAAGAGCCATGACAGCCAACAAACCGGAAGTCCAAGACTCGAGTTTCACCCTCATTTGGGCTCATCAGTCAGACATATCCGAGCCCGGGATTCAAAACCCGAGCCTCTTGCATGCGAGGCAAGCACTCTGCCAATTAAGCAAATGCCCTGCACACAAGAATTCTATTAACTAATACAGATCAAGCAAACCGCAGCAGAATCCGACTGTGGAATAAACCTACTTTGTCTCAACAAGGGACGCAGTCATCCAACCAACTAATAACTCCAAGCCGATATCTCACAAGTAGGATTTTCAACTTGCAAGGACGATGCCATCCAGCAGTGCTAACCTAGCTAGCAATTATAAATAGCAATTTTCAGAATGTGAGAGATTATATATAATTATTTCCGCATACACACACACAGGGGTTCGGGGTGTCTTTTTGGGAGAGAGCAACACAGCATGTCAGAATATCCCAGCCAAGAAATTAATCTCCTTTGAAATTAAATCGCGATTTGTGAACAAGAGAGAAAGTTTTTCTTCTTCGCGGAGACTTCTAAAAGAAAGAATCTTGGAAGTGAAGCTGATAGCCTAAACACAGACTGAGATTGTAAGGACGCAAACATTACTGCCTTACTCTTCCCTTCCTCCCACCCCCGTATCGTTTTCAAAGTAATTTCTTTCGCTTGTAGATTGTTTAATAAATAATTTATTATTGTGGATCTACAAAGAATCGTTTTAGATCTATTTTATTTCGTCACATCTATCTTACTACTTATACCTGTATTACCTACTGGAGAATTTGAATTACAGACTAGAAAGTTTGAATTATCTACTAGACGCTATCTTCGGGTGACATGAGGACATTTCAACCTAAAAGTAAACCCTGATCAACTATTCAAAATACTGTTGTATTCGAGGCCCAAATAAGATTCCCCTGACACGGCTATATACTAGCTCATGTGAGAAATGATGCACCTTCTCCTGGTGGTGTTACCTTAAGTATCAGGACTTAGCTGGATACTCCACGAAACCAGTAATCCGGTAAGACCAAGAGACTAGAAGAAAGACATATTATGACATAGTTAATTGGACAATTTACTAACTCGACGTTTAAAATGTAAAGAACTGATCACTATGTATCTCATCTAGAAATTAAGTGTTAGCCCGACAGGGGTCCCTTGATTTCTGAGAACTTATTGGGGCAAAATAGAAACAAGAGTGAAATGTTAATGGCCCCATAACACTTACCGGTTTTGTTTTTTTTTTTGTTTGTTTGTTTTTTTTTTTACACAGTGATCACCACTTATCAAGGTCCGGAAGCCACTCAGGGATAAGGGTTATTGCAAGTACATTACGTTAGTGTGGAGATTTGATGAGGTGTTTAATTAAGGGGGCGGTTCATTAGGAATTTGTTAACATTGGACTTGAAGACATCCAAGTTGTAGTCCGGAGGGAAGCAGGCAGACGGAACAGAGTTCCACAGGCGTGCAGTTCTAAGAAAGAAGCTTTGTTCATAGAATCCGCGTTTTGATTTAGGCACAGATATAGAGTGGGGGAAATTTTTCACAGTGGATTCAGCTAGACGGGTGTTTTTCGTGAAAGATTGGCGAGGGGGGACCAGAGATTGGAGTTCAGACAAGCACCTGTCATGGAAATAACGATAAAACAAGGAAAGGCTCGCAACATCTCTTCTGTGGGAGAGAGGTTGCAGGGTAGATATCGATCAAGAAATATGTCTGCTTGTTTTTTATGCGTCTTTGGGGATCAACTTCTCTGTCTTCTTCATAAAAGCTTTTTAAAATATTGTACAGAAAATGTAAACTATCTATCTTATATATCTCTTAGTCTGTCTGTCTGTTCCACTTTTTCTCAGAATCTACTAGGTCGATCCATCTGAAAATTTGTATGGACCTTTCTTATCATAAAGTACAACGAACTAGATATTATGATATCCGTTCGATGCACAGTTAGGGATTAATAGGGATTAATATTTAATGCAAACTAAGCACAAATTTAAACATATTTAACCATCAATTTGGCATAAAGCACTCATTCTAAGTCAACAGTTTATAACTTTTGCCCGTTCTTAACCGACTAAAAGGTCTAGTTAATACAATATATATATATATATATATATATATATATAATGAAATTTAGTTTAATGTAAGCACTTATTCATTTCTTTGTTAGGATTGTTTGGAATTCTCCTAATTCGACCCTGCATTATATAAATATAACATCTATTAACCCTTTGTGACCTGATTATGATGTAAATGATTAAAAAAAATATTTATTGTTAATTTTAGTTAGTTTAAAGGATAATGATACTATGATTGTCTTCAAACTGGAAAAATTATGAAGTTCAATAGTTAAACTATCACTGAGAACTTTTGCATTTCATAAACTTAACTTGATTATAATTCATAGTACTTGAAAAAGTGTGTTAACGACAACAAACGAAATCTTCCACTCTCAAAGACAGATGGCGGCATACTGAACGTAAGCAATGGACAGTTGCAATCTGGAGGTACCTGGCATCTATCCAGATACTGAACTAATAGGTACAAGGTGTTTCGACTGAACGAATTAGTTCAACCCGCTCATAAAGAGTTTAAATAATAATATTAAACCTGATTTCTTTTCAGTTCTCTGTTCTCACCAAAAACTATAAAATATTACATGGACAAAAATGGTTGAAATGGTTTGAGAAGTCCTCTTTCAATCTACCTATCGTTTCTGTACACACTTTTTTGCCCCCCCTTCCTCTTTCTAATAGGAGTCTACACTTTATCTTGCTTAAATTTTACCTTGTTTACATTTAAAACTAAAGAGTATAAAAGGTTAAGCACGCTTTTTTCTAATCAAATGTTTTTTCTTCGCAGAAGTAAACATGAACTATTTCAACGTGCAGTGTTAAACTGTAATTAGTAATAATACAGTTTTTATTCCGTTCTTGAAAAAGTTTACAAGATTAGTTACTTTAAAGAAACTATTCTTCAGATATTTCAACAACAACAAAAACAACAGCATAAACTATAGAAACAACAACAACAGAAAATTTGAAATAAGGATGTTCCACCAGCAACAGGAACTACAACACACAGTTCGAAATGTCTACAAAACATCAGGAATTACTTCTCAAAAGCTTGTGTGTGTAAAACAAAGACTAACAGTAGCACAACATTTTCGCAAAATACGACATGGAACATGATAGATATCTTTATCTACGTTTTGAGCAAGACCGAACGTTCGACACTTTCTTATGAAGATTTTTTCAACGTTTATTATAAAGATTGGCCTAAAGCGAAAAACGTTTGTCTGCTTTCATGAAAGCTAAAAACTGAGGAATACAGCAGGTTCGTATACTACACTCTACCTAAAAAGACCATGGATCTAGAGATCATGGAAACTGTTATTCTCAGAACTTTTCAGTCCCAATACGTCACTGTTCCATAAAAGGTGGAAATGTTTTCATTTGGCTAAATAGGACAACGAAAATTAGCGTTCGCGTCGATCGTAAACAAACACTGTAACGTCTTAAGACTAACAGAATTTAATTAGTGACCTTTATAGGCCACAATATTTACTCTTTTCTTTCTGTTTCACGAGATTCACTCTCTTCCTCACTTCCTAAAGATACCAACTTTTTACAAGAAGGTGTTAAATCAAAGAATGTTCAACCAATGGAAATATTTCCGAGCCTCAAAAGTAACACCTTTATGCGAATATATTAATCTTGTGTGAAATCCTATAAGCCTATAAGACTGTATATAGAAGTTCAGAGTTCTTTTTGGACACCGCGATGCCTGTATCAACTCTCCAGAAGTTCATCTCATAAGATTGGAATGAGGGACGCTGAAATTCCTTTAGGACTGATGCTCAATCTCACAAGGTGAACTATCTAACACACATACACACACATACGCACATACACACACATAAACACACAAACACACGCATACATACTCACAATGGAACTTTAAAACGAACTTTGTCTATTTCTTATTCATGAATTTTAAAAAATCTCAATAAACTTTGATCTATTAAAGTATACTTTTTACATTTCTGTAACATTCTTGATATATAAATATGTTTTGTTCGTTAATTCATGTTTTTTCACAAAATCCCGTTGCTGAGTTGCAAATTGGTGATCCATAAATGTTTCGATTCATCTTTCATTTACAAATTTAACTACATATTTCTTGTTCTTCGCACTTTCCAAAGACTTCACCAGAATTCACTACATGTAGTCAGTCACAATGCTACAAATCTAATATGTAACCGCCAACCTGCTTGTCTCACATTCTTTCGCAACTGAAAGAATTTCTACCTTCTACTTTGTTTTGTTTTTTGTTTGTTTGTTTGTTTTTAAATAATAATATCAAGTAATAAATAAAATTATTTTAAAATTATAATTATAATACCAGGATTTGGAGGATATATATATATATATATATATATATATATATATATATATATATATATATATATATATATATATATATATAACTACTTCATTTACTCACATAAAATTAATATACAAAAGTATAGATTTATGCGTAAACTTTAAGTATTTACTTCAAAAGTGCTCAATACGTAGGTAGAGCTAGTTAGCAATTTATAAAATATATATGGCGATTAAGCTACACTGAATATTCAGCGTTTCATCCACTCTAGGATTCCTCAGCCTGAGGAATCCTAGAGTGGATGAAACGCCGAATATTCAGTGTAGCTTAATCGCCATATATATTTTATAAATTACTATATATATATATATATATATATATATACTAGCAATCGGTGCCCGGCGTTGCCCAGGTGTTTTGAAGTGTATACTGAGGAAAAAAAACGGTCAATTTTTTTAAACTTTGACCCCTTTTATGACCTATTAACATTTATTGTTTAGGGATCAAGTAAAGTTAATAAGTTAGATCCATGTCCAAGGAATCTATATATAAAATATCACGTGTTCAGACCTTAAATTTTAGGAGGAGTTTGGTAGAGTTCTCAAAGGTCTAATTGTTGAATATTGACCACTTAATCGCCAAATTTCTGTCGAAAACCTATCACATCGATGTTCCCAAATCTCAGTACCCTGTATATCAAATTTCGAATCTGTAGGCTTAAAATTGAGAGTTTTAGCGTAGGGAAATGAACACAGACGCACAGACACACACAGACACTATCACTTATACATATATATAAACATAAACATCATATATATAAGGATAATAGTACGCCATATATATAACAAAAGACCATTATTTACTGAAGTGAAAGGAAAACCCGGGGGAACTTTACCCAAAAATAAATCTATATTTTTTTGTGTGTATTGATAGTCTGGTACTTATACAGTTTAGTGACGATATTAAAAAATGGAAATATTGAAAAAAAATTTTTATTGTACGTAACTTTTATAGACTGAAGTTCTCCGAAAAAAAATTTCACTTCATTTGATCAAGTAGTTTTTTTTTTTTTACATCGAAAAACAATGATTTATCACGGCAACGTCAACGTGGCCATTTTGGAAATGTTATTGCAGGCCCAGGAATTCCCCAAGGGCAGGTAACTGCCGTACATAGCAGAATACCTCCATTTTAGGCCAATCTAGCCCTTTATTCCCCACCAGAATGAGATGAAGACAGATGCCATTTTTGGGGTGTCTTTTTTTTTTTTTTAATTTGTAACAGAAGTAAATAAAAGAAGTTTCGAAGTTATCCATGCGTGTCCAACTGAGCATGTTGTGAAAATAATCTCGTATAAAAATTATTCAATTATTTGCATTCTTCAATTTCTTTGCATATTCAATAGTATTCTTATTTAAAAAAAAAAAAAACGCAAAAAAATTGCAGATTTAAAAAAAAAAAAAACGTAAAAAAATTGCAGATATGTTGTGCGCACTGCGCATCTCAATATGGCGAGAAAAAAAGGCTAGATTGCGAAATTTGGCCTAAAATGGAGGTATTCTGCTAGGTACATTTCCAAAATGGCCACGTTGACGTCGTCGTGATAAATAATTGTTTTTCGCTGTAAGAACAAAACTACCTGATCAAATGAAGTGAAAATTTTTTTCGGAGAACTACAGTCTATAACAGTTACGTACAATAAAATTTTTTTTCAATATTTCCATTTTTTAATGTCGTCACTAAACTGTATAAGTATGGATAGTCTTATCAACACCCCTTTTTTTCTATTTATTGAAAAAGAAAATACAACTTTTTACAAATTCCCTATTAGTTTTTTTTTTCGGTTCTAACGATGATCATCTTTATTTAACTATTACGTGTAATTATATTCATACAGATATTCTATATGATTTATATTTGCGTAATATTTGCGTAGAAATGAAGAAAATCAAATTTACTGTGTATTTATCGTGTTGCCATAACAACGTGACGTAGCCAAGGACGGTAGTGGACGTGAGTGTGTGTGCGTGTGTGCGCGTGTTTTCGTGCTGTATTGTTTCGTATCTTATCAACTTCTTCGAATCTATGTGTACAGTAATACAAACCCGTTTTTCGAGCTGAATAAATGTGTTACATTGAATAAAAACACGTAAAATATATCCAGTTTGGTAGAAAAGTAACTTATCGTGCCTTTAATAACATCTATTTGTTATATATTTGTTTTTTGACAACTTATTCGAATCTATGTGTACAGTAATACTAACCCGAAATGAAAAGACCACGAGCGAACGCGCGTTTTACATAAAAATAAGTATTTTTAAATTTTATCTTTCTAGCTTTAAAAAAAAGTTTAAAAATTTTATCAGCCGGCATAATTTATTTTTAAATATTGAAAAATTTCAGGAAAATTAATTTTTGCTAGATTTTCAAAACATTGTTTTCGTGTTGTGTACGTGTCTGCGGCTACACCAGAATGGCGGCCGTGATGTCGTAGGTTGGATTGTAAGATTGTGTAGGTTTCGTATTTTTTTAATTTGTAAATAACTATTTATAAAAAAATTAAACCCTTCCAAGATGGACAATAAATAAAGCCATAATATTTTATGGTAAAGTTAAGAGCCTACGAACCATAGTTTTTTAGGAGATGTGATTATTGGATTAACCAATCAGAAATCGTCTGTGGCACACACATCTCTGTTTTTATAGATATATAGAGATATAGATATAGATATAGATAGATATAGATATAGATAGATATAGATATAGATATAGATATAGATAGATATAGATATAGATAGATATAGATATATATATATAAGAAAATAAATAAATGTTCCCGTCGTGCCACTACTTCTATTATCAGCTTGACAAAAAAAGTTCTTGCAGTTTTTAACTTTTAAATTCAGATGAACAAATCTCGGCTCAAACAAGAATTTGTTGATCAAAATAAGCACTATCAGAATCAACACACTTCTGCCAATGCAAAACAAGTGTATTAATGCCAGTAACATAAATATCTTGCGTTCTGGTGACAATGAAGACGTTGAAAGTGTTTTGGGTATCGCTTTTAGGTTTTTGAAGCATTTCTCATGCAGAAAGTTGTCGAGATACTTGAAAAGGTGGTAGTAAGTAGATGAAAGGTCTGGAGAGTATAGCAGATGAGACAAAGATTCGTAGCCCAATTTGTTCAACTTCCGCAAGGTCGGTTTAGCAACGTGCGGTCGGGCATTGTCATGGAGGAGAATTGGGCCTTTTCTGTTGACTAATACTGGGTGTTGTTGTGGAAGTTTCTGATACATTTCATCCATTTGTTGACAGTACTTCTCGGCTGTAATGGTTTCGCCTGCATTCAAAAAACTGTAATCGGTGAGACTGGTCGCAGACCACCAAACAGTCAGGATGACCTTTTGGTACAACTCTGGCTTCGGGAAGTGTCGTGCAGCTTCGTCGTCGTCTAACCACTGAGCTGAGTGACACCGATTGTCTTTTCATCGCAAGTCACAACCTGGTCGTTGTTATTGCGTAAAAGAAGAAAAAATGACACTTCATAATGGCGTTTCTTTTGGTTGTCGTTTAATTCTGTGAGGCACCCAAGTTTTTTTGTCTTCCCAATCTCTCTCAAGTGGTTGGAAATCGTCGTATATGTTACGTCTAATTCAGAAGCAAATTCCCGAACAGCTGTGCGTGGATTAACCTCGACTAAGGCTCTTAAATGATCGTTGTCAACATCCGATTGCCGACCATTATGCTTATTATCTTTAAGACTCGTCACGCCACGAAATTTCTTAAACCACTATTGTGATGTGCGTTCAGTAGTGGTTCCTGGGTCAAACGCTTCGTTGATATTGTGAGCTGTTTCAGCAACCTTTAAAACGATTGTAATCTAAACGATTAAATAGAGTAAAAAACGCTCTTCAAAATGATATCTAAAGAAAAGGTAGTATAACGAAAACTTATTCGAAAATATCTCATTTGAAATCAAAATTAAAAATTTCACAAGAACTTTCTTCTCAACCAAATATTACAGAATCGTATGTGGAGAAGATATGGAGAAAGCAGGAAATGTGACAAGTTTACCTTCACTCCGTTGGAACAATCCTGCATGTTCACCCAATAATTTTGGTTATTCCACACGGATTCGATACCAAGATACTTTTCGTTCACTAATGCTTCTGGCAGTCCTGTAAATGGTTCAATGAAAAAACTTTCTGGCACTTCTCGCTTTCCAGATTTTACAAGAATCCAAGAATGAATCCGCATTCCATAGAGACTATCATCGGTCGGTTTCGGAAGAAGCTTAAAAAATAAAAGTTAAAACATGCATATCACAAACTGAAGACATATCAACATGCATAACACTCATGTTCTAATATAATAATAGAACAAAAAACGAATGGATCAATGGCGTAACGGATCAAGTGTTAAAAATTCAGTCCGAGTTGACAGTCTTCTAGAGATTATGGGTTCAATCCTCAATAGCGGTGATACTAAGAATATAATTAAGAATTACTTACGACTTCTTCACAAACAATCGGACGAGAACTTTGTAGACTGATAGATTAAATAAAGAGAAAAAGCTGCCTCAGAAGAAACTTTACAAATAAAAGTTCGAAATAAAAATTACAATTTGGAGTCAAAACCTCACAGATGAACAATACAATCGAAACATGTTTTCCGTGGTGCAACGGATAAAAGTGCTAAATCATAATCAGTTCTAAGTACAGTAGAACCCCGGGATATAGTGACCCTAGAATACGTTTTTTTTTTTTTCAGGTTACGAGGTGGAATACGATGTTTTTCCGGCCCCTGGTTACGATATTTGTCCCGCCTTACGGTGTTATTTATAATGTTATTTGATTACATGCATGTGTATTATATTCATGTAACGTATTTTGTTACTAATGTTTAATTTTTTTTTTTTTACATGGGGGTCACCACTTATCAAGGCCCGAAGGCCACTCAGGGATAAGGGTTATTGCGTGTACAGTAATCAATGAGATAGTATTGTAGTAATCATTAGTATTGGGGGTGTTGATAGAGTGTCTTACTTAAGGGGCGGTTTGTCAGGAGTTTGTTTATGTTGGACTTGAAGACGTCCAAGTTGTAGCTAGGTGGGAAACAGGCAGGCGGCAGAGAGTTCCACTGGCGTGCAGTTCTAAGAAAGAAGCTTTGCGCATGGAATCTAAGTTTGGATTTAGACACAGATAAAGAGTGGGGAAAATTATTGACATTGAAAATTATTTAATGCTGTATCCCGGAGTTCTAATGTAATAACTTTCTAGAGATAAAAGGTTCAATTATCGTTACAGATGATATTCAAAATATAAAAATGATTTAAGACTAGACTTTTCAGCTCGTTAAAAACGGACAAAAGTTATAGCCTGTTGGCTTAAAATGAATGCTTTTTGCCAAATTGAGGGTTGAATATGGTTAAATGTGCGTTATCACAACAGCCGCTTACCATTGATTTCTCATTGGCAGCAGCCATTGGTCTTCACTGGAATTTAAGTAGCAATAAGCCTCCCCAAGGTCCTAGTTCTCTTCGCACTTGTCTAGCGGAGGTCTGGTCAGTGCCCTCTCCTCGATCTTTCCATTCTCCTTGACCTTACTTGACTATTTAGTCTCATTCTTTTTTTTTGGGGGGGGGGATGCGGAAATGGGAGGATGTGGAGGGGATGGAGAACTTATAGGTATGCAGCTTTCATGTACTTGGTCCATGTAGCACTTCATGTTTTGCCTCTGAAGCAGTTTGTCTGGCCCGTACATGTGCCTCCTGTGTGTTAGTCTCCATATTCAAGGGTCTTCCTTAATATTTCAGCTGTTTTCATTACTGTTGTTCGTTGTATCTTTCCAGTCATTCCTCTGATTCCAATTTTATTGTTGTTACTACTACTACTACTACTACTACTACTACTATTATTATTATTATTATTATTATTATTTGTACTCACTAAGAGTTCTCAAGCAGACAACTATCAGATATTTCTCATTGACAACAACCGGTGGTATTCCCTGGAATCTGGGTGACAACAAATTGCCAAATTGAGGTTTGAATATGGTTAAATGTGTGCTCATTTTTTGGATTAAATACTAATCTCTAATAATGGCCATTAATTCCTAACTGTGCATCGAATGGATATCATGATGCTTGATTGTTGCACTTTACCTTATCATGACAAAGGTTCATACAAAATTTCAGCCAGATCGGCTCAGTAGTTTCCAAGAAAAAGTGGAATGAACAGACTAAGAAATGTGTGTGTGTGTGTGTGTGTGTGTGTGTGTGTGTGTGTGTGTGTGTGTGTGTGTGTGTGTGTGTGTGTGTGTGTGGTTTGTGATCCTTTCCACCTTTCGAATAACGGTCTTCATTTTTGGCAGGAATTGGTTGATGCAATCGCCATATTTGTTGTAAGTTTTCCAATCCTTCTGGATTCATCGGCAGGGATAGATTAGTCTAACTATTTTTAAACAATTCATATAATTTATTTTATATAATAACGTGTATATTTATTTCATTGGTTAATTATGTTAATAACTTTACAAACATTTTAGGATGTTACTATTATTGGTAAAGTGTATTTTATTGATAGTATGTTTTTAGTTTTTATCAGTAATGCTTCTAGTATTTCAAGTTTTCGTTTATTATTGGCTTGTTCAAGTATAGATGTGTTGTTAACTTAAATCTTCTTAAATTGCGACAAGGGACAGGAATGTTGATTAGCACGATGTTCGGAAGGATCAAAAACAGAATTAATAAACAAATAAACGTCTATTTTATTTAATGAAATATACTCAAGAGAAAAAATACTGCCTATATATATATATATATATATATATATATATATATATATATATATATATATATATAAAGAGCTCAGTCTTTTCTTTTTTCTATGGTGTTGAATGATTCAGGGTCGCCTGACGAAGTCTCATTGACTAAAACAGATGACTGTTTGTAGCGTCCAAATGTAACTGTTTACCTTCGAATAAATAATTAAAAAAATATTTTGCTCTTGTTATCGAGCACTCTCTAACAACCTTGTTGAGTTCATTAGTCCCTACTTTTGAACATCTCAAACCTGAATTTATGTGTGTGTGTGTGTGTGTGTACACATTCAACCATCAATTTGACATAAAATACCTATTCTAATTTAACAGCAATGATTTTCATCCGCTTTTAACAATCTAAAACGTCTAGTTCATTAATATTTGGCAGTTAGTCCCTTAGTTATTAACTGATTTGATATGCGAAAGATTTTTGAAAAGTAGATTTTATGAAAATTTGTAACCCAAATACTGTTTTCGATTGCTTTTCTTCACAGTTTATTTTACAATAGCGGCTGCGCTGCGTCAGCGCACACAACGCCGAGTCAAACACAAAATCGAGTACACTCAACATCAAGTACACTCAACATTGTCTTACTATCAACGCTTACCTTATGAACTCGGAGTATGAGAAATTCCTATATCACTGAAAAAAACAAAAATACCCTAAGGGTAAGGATAATGAGTAAATGTTGGATAAAATGATGGTTAAAATTATTACAAACTTGCCAGGATGCGTTATCCATTACACCACAAATCATGACCGTATACCGAAAGATGTTACTGCGACTGTATACAGACAGTGCTAAATTCCGTTGACATGAGCAAGTAACTTTTTTGACAATGCACGAAACGGCCCAAAAACCTTTGTTCAGGGTTTTTTGTATGATTCTGCATTGTTCGTTATGAACCATATATAGATAAGGATAATTTTCAATTCGGTGCATCTGTTCGAAACATTTATTGGTATATATGCACACACACATAAATAAATAAACATTAAGAATTTTATCAATAATATAGATTCCGGTTTTTCTAGTGTTATCAGCCTTCATAAATATCCACATATGCATTTAATTTAATTTTTGCGTTTAACAGTCAAGACAGACCAATTGATGAATAGAACACTGGACAAAACATCTCATAAAGATGTGAGGAAGCACATATTAAAAAAGAATGGCGATATCTTAAAGAGAACAATAGTTGCTTTCAAGAAATGATAACGACATCGAACCCTGTTTCTATGGTGATGACCAACTCAATTGAAGATGCATTCTTGTCGACGCCATCATCAAGATCAGAAGCGATTCTGCAGACAAAGGGTTGAAAGAAGAAAAGTTGTCTTTGAGAGCATCACTTTGTTTGAAGCAGAATTGGAATGATCAAAATGGTCTTATTTAATTCCATTCACCAATTTGAAAAGAAACAATGAAATCTGACATTACTGATCAGTGCCTGTGAGGTTCATACCCCACACCCTAATCTGATGAAGTTACCACCCCCTGCTATCTACTAGAAAACTGCTCTTCCATTAAAATTGTGTTTTTATTATTATTATTATTATTATTATTATTATTATTATTATTATTGGCCTACAAGGAGCTTTCACACACGTCATCAAAGATCTCTCCTTGAAAACAACCTGTGGTGTTCCCTGGAAACTGAGTGACAACAAGTCTCCCCAGGTTTCCAGTACTCTCTATCTCTTTTGATAACATTTGCAAATAAATTTGCGTTATCACAACAGCCGCTTACCATTGATTTCTCATTGGCAGCAGCCATTGGTCTTCACTGGAATTTAAGTAGCAATAAGCCTCCCCAAGGTCCTAGTTCTCTTCGCACTTGTCTAGCGGAGGTCTGGTCAGTGCCCTCTCCTCGATCTTTCCATTCTCCTTGACCTTACTTGACTATTTAGTCTCATTCTTTTTTTTGGGGGGGAATGCGGAAATGGGAGGATGGGGGGGGGATGAAGAACTTATAGGTATGCAGCTTTCATCTACTTGGTCGATGTAGCACTTCATGTTTTGCCTCTGAAGCAGTTTGTCTGGCCCGTACATGTGCATCCTGTGTGTTAGTCTCCACATTCAAGGGTCTTCCTTAATATTTCAGCTGTTTTCATTACTGTTGTTCGTTGTATCTTTCCAGTCATTCCTTTGATTTCAATTTTATTGTTGTTACTACTACTACTACTACTACTACTACTACTACTATTATTATTATTATTATTATTATTATTATCATTATTATTATTATTATTATTATTATTATTATTTGTACTCACTAAGAGTTCTCAAGCAGACAACTATCAGATATTTCTCATTGACAACAACCGGTGGTATTCCCTGGAATCTGGGTGACAACAAGTCTCCCCAGATTACCAGTACTTTTCACCTGTTGCAATAACCTTTGCAAATGAATTTCCGTCATTGCAACAGTTGTTTACCATTGATTTCTCATTAACGGTGAACATTGGTCTTCACTGAAAGTTGGGTGGCAATAAACCTCCCCAAGGTCCCAGTCTCCTTCACAGTCATGCAGTGGAGGTCTGGTTAGTGCTTTCACACCTCGGTCTTCTCATCATCCTTATTTAGTGTGGCACCAGTTTATAGTAACCCACACACAAAAAGAATAAATAAAAGGGGGGGAGCAGAACGCAGGAGTGCAGGAGGATAAACTCACAATTATACAGCTTCAGTTTCATGATTCCATGTGATGTTTCTTTGTGTTTTACGTCTGTAACGATTTCTATATGCCCGACTTGTTCCTGTAGTTCATGTGTCTTAGTCTCTGCATTCAAAGGTTTTCCTTAATATTTCAGCCGTTTTCATTATTGTCATCCTGTTGTATCTTCTCAGCCATCCCTCTGATTCCAATTTCTCCCATTCTTTTTTAAAAGATTTTCGGAAGTGTTCCTAGTGCTCCTACTATTAGTGGTGTTATTTTGATTGTTTTTCATTTTCCAGATCCCTTTGAACTCTCTGGCCAGTTCCGTGTATTTGCTCCACTTCTTTGTCTCCTTGATCTTCATTCTGTGATCTTTTTTTTTCATTTTTTTTTTTACAAGGTAATCACCACTTATCAAGGTCCGGAAGCCACTCGAGGATAAGGGTTATTGTGTGTACAGTACGCTATAACAGCAAAATCTACAATCTGGCAGGACTTTTCCTTCTTGTTAACTATTATGACATCCAGTTTTCTTGCTTTGCAGGTTTATCTGTTTATAGATCTATGTCCCATATGATTTTGTGACTTTCATTTTCAAGTATTGTAGCCAGTTTGTGCTTATACCATTTGTCAGGATGTTCAAGGTACTGTTGTTTGCATAATTCCCATCGTGTCTATTTTTGTATTCTTTTTGGAATAGTTTGCTGCATTCGCTTATTATGTGGTTTATTGTTTCATTTCTTTGTCCACAGAGTTTGTATTTGTTGCTTTCTTCTTGTGTCTTGTCAATTCTTGTTTTGATGTGGTTGGTTTTAATTGTAATATCTTGTGCAGCTATTATTAAGGATTCGGTTTCTCTGTCTAGGTTTCTTTTTTGTAGCCATTTCCATGTGTTTTCATTAGTTTCATCTTTTGTCACCCTTATGAATCGTAGCTGTTTCTTTTCCCATTTTTTTCTCGTCTGATCCCTGCCTCTCTTTTTTCTGTTTTGTTCGTTTTGTCAGTATCTTTTTTTGCACTAATTATTCTTTCAGTGTTCTGCATTAAGTATTTTATAATTCTTTTTTTCGTGTCGTTCACAGCCTTCTATACAAACCAGTCCTTTTCCTCCACCTTTCCTTTTAACAGTCAGTCAGCATCGCCCTTTAGATCATAAGTTTCCTGGTCTTCTGGTCGAGATGTCTCAGTTCTTCTTTGATCCAACTTATAAACGGTCCAGAGTATTTTACTAGTGACACTGCACATGTGTTTATGCCTCTTATTAGGTTTCAACTATATAGCTTAGTTTCAAGGAGTTTTCTTGTCCTTCTGAGGTATTCCTTTCCAATTTTCTCTTTCATTTGTGTTGCATTGATGTTATCTGTTTTCAGAAATCCCAAATATTTGTAACTATCATTTTCACCTAGTGCCCTCACTTCTGTTTGGTTGGATAGTTCCATTCCTTCTGTTGCTTTCCGTTTTCCCTTCTCAGGATCAACAGTGCACACTTGTCCATACTGAATTCCATTCAAATATCCTGACTTAGAAAGATTCCTAAGGGAGACCATTATAATAGGGGGGGGGATGACGTCACCCCCCTATTATAATGGTCTCCCTTAGGAATCTTTCTAAGTCTAGGATTGAAATAGAAGAGAATAGTGAGTAAAAAAAATCTCAACCTAGAAAATCTCAGGCCGCTGGAGGTGCCTCCTCTAATTTCCTTAGAATCTGTAATAGAAGTTATGTTAATAAAACAACTTAGAAAACAATTCCCAGGCTGAGATGTTTTTTAATATATATATATATATATATATATGTATCTTTTAAAAATACAATATATATATATATATATATATATATATATATATATAGATAGATATATATATATAATATTTAATGATGTCAGGCTGAGAAATGTCTTCTAATGTTTAGTTTTCGTGCCATGCATATCATTAAAATCGTGCAAATAATAACATCAGGCTTTGATTTAGTTTCCAATGTTTATTTTGTTTCAGTTAAATAAATTACATGTTGTTGTTAACCACCATTTCCCATGTACTGTACACAATTGACTATCTTTGTTTGTGTCTAATTTGCATGTCTCTTCTACGAAAGGATCGTTCATAAGGGAGCTGACGAAGTGTGGTGTTAAGTGCTCGTTCGGTGTCGGTTAGTCGATGTCCCATGATGCTGGTAGTAAAGTGAAGTTTGCTGGTGATTGTGGACTGTTTGGTTGTTCTGGTGTGATTGTTATTTCGCTGTCTGTTGCGTCTGTTGCAAATTTAAATCTTTTATGTGGACTTAGAGTGTCTATAGCTTAGAGTGTCTATAGCTTAGAGTGTCTATAGCTTAGAGTGTCTATAGCTGACTGAAGACTTTTCTTGTGTTTATTAGTGTTTCTAATTCTTTCTTAGTTTTTTCAAAGAGTTTCAGGTCATCCATGTACATTAATTAGGTGATTCATGTTTTCATCTGTATCAGTGAACTTGTATCCAACTTGGCATTTCCTTAGTATATGGTTAAGTAGTATAGTACAGTAGTGATGATAGGGAATCACCTTAGAAGATATCTCTTAGTATTTTAATCTCTGTTATGTGTTGTCTATCAGCTGTCAGTTCGAGTCTCCATATTCTCATTACATTTTCAATCAAACTGATAATCTTGCCTGGTATTTTGTACATTCTAAGTTATTCTATTATCTATGCTGACAGGATCCTGTCGTACACTTTCTTGTAGTTGATCCATATTATGGTTATGTTCTTTTTGTCTACGTTTTACCTCCTTCAGGATCCTTTACTCTTTTGTATAGTGTTGTGAATTTTTGGACTCAGCTTAGTATTGTTACTATAGACAACATCACTTAGAGAAGGTGTACCAATTCTTGTATTAATCAGTGTATTATTATTATTATTATTATTGGCTCACAAGGAGCTTTCACACAGGTCTTCAGAGATCTCTCCCTGAAAACAGCCTGTGGTGTTCCCTGGAAGCTGAGTGATAACAAGTCTCCCCAAGTTTCCAGTACTCGCCACCTCTTTCGATAACATTTGCAAATAAATTTGCATTATCGCAACAGCTGCTTGCCATTGATTTCTCGTCGGCAATGGCTATTGGTCTTCACTAGAATTTGAGTGGCAATAAGCCTCTCCAAGGTCCCAGTTCTCTTCGCACTTATCCGGCAGAGGTCTGGTCAGTTCCTCGGTCTTTTCTTCCTCCTTGACTCTACTTGGTTATTTGGTCTCACTCTTTTTTTTGGGAGAGAGGGGGGACAGTGATGTGGCAATGGGAGGGTGGGGATAGGGTTCGGTTAAAGACCATAGATACGAGGCTTCAGTGTTCTTGGTTCCATGTTTTGCCTTTGCAGCTGTTTGTCTGGCCTGCGCTTGTTCTTCCTGTGTGCTAGTTTCTACATTCAAGGATTTTCCTTAATATTTCAGCTGTTTTCATTATTGCTGTTCATTGTACTTTTCCAGTCATTCCTTTGATTCCAATTTCTCCCATTCTTTTCTTCAAAGTTTTTCAGGATAGTTCCTAGTGCTCCTACTATTATAGGTATTATTTTGATTTTCTTTATCTTCCATATCCCTTTCAGCTCTCTGACTAGCTCTGTATATTTGCTCTGTTTCTCCTTTTCTTTGATATTCACCCTGTGGTCAGCTGGAATAGTAAAATCTACGATTTGATAGGACTTTTCTTTCTTGTTAATTATTATGACATCTGGTCTTCTTGCTTGGATGGGTTTATCAGTTTGTATGTCCATGTCCCATAGGATTTTGTGGTTCTCATTTTCAAGTACTGTTGCAGGCTTATGCATGTACCATTTGTCTGTGCGTTCAAAATGCAGTTGTTTGCATAATTCCCAGTGTACTGCCCTCCCCACTTGTTCGTGCCTGTTTTTGTATTCTTTTTGGGTCAGTTTGCTGCATTCACTTACTATATGATTTATCGTTTCGTCTCTTTGTCCACAGAGTCTGTATTTGTTGTTTTCTTATGTTTTATCGATCTTTGCTTTGATATGGTTGGTTCTTATCGAGTTATCTTGTGCTGCAGTTATTAGGGATTCAGTTTCTCGGTTTATGTGTCCTTTTCGCATCTATGCCCAAGTGTTTTCGTTATTCTCATCTTTTGTCATTCTTATGAATCTTCTGTGTAGTTGTTTCTCTTCCCATTTTTCTTTTCTTGTGTTGTTATTTTTCTCTCTGTTTTCTGCTTTGTTGATTTTTTTGCAGTGTCTCTTGCTTCCATAATTATCCTTTCAGTATTTTGCATTATGTATTTTTCTAGTTATTATTATTATTATTATTATTATTATTATTATTATTATTATCTGAGTTCAGTAAGTTCTAAGAAATCAATTAACCCCTTCCTTCGTTAATCAGTGTTACTATTCGTTTTCATTACCTTCATCTATAAGCGAAAACATATGCAAACCTCAATGTAATGAGAAACACTGAATAAGGAGAAAATACGCCCAAATACAATATACACATTTTATTTACATCCTGACAAACGTAAAGTAAACTTGTAGCATCACATGAAAGAACACACAAGAATTCCAGTAATTCTAGGAGCAACCGGACTCATGAAAGGGAATTTCAAAAGCAACCTGGCAAACATACCCGATGAACCAAGTGCAAGAAAAATACAAACAATTGCACCCAAAGGAACGGTTAGAATCTTAAAAAAGATCTCTCGGTTGGGGTGACTGAAATTGTGGGTGATTGTTTGGCATCCGGCAGGATGCCCCATCCCCATGAAAAAAGAAAATTATAAGAAAATTAAAACGTGAATGCCTGCTAGACACTCTCCTCGATTGCCTAAGGTTTCTCTGTACAGCGGTTTGACAGGACAATCTGGCATGCGAATATATTGACCTTACAAGTAAACCCTGACTAAAAATTCAAAATCATAGTATTCACAGCCCAAATAAGATCTCCTCGGTATGACTAATTCACACCGGCATTTACGAGGAATAACTTTCTCCAAGTGATGTTTTCTCAAGTAACAGCACGAATCTGGGTACTCCACTAGACTAGATGAATCCAGTAAGACCAAGAAACCACAAGAAAGATATACTATAACATATTTAAATGGTCAATTGAGGAGAGGAAAAGTATGTTCTCAACTTCTTTACTAAGTAAATGTTTGAGGGATAAAGGAGAACTTCAATGGAATCTTCGAATATGTATCTCATATAGAAATCAAGTGTTAGTTCCAGTGGAGAGGAGGAGGTTTGATATCTGAGAAGCTCGATTGAAGAAAAATGAAACAAGATTAAAACAGATTTACAATTGGTTGAAAGTTATTTTATGTGCGAGTAAATTGTTTGAACAGTTGAGTTTTCATATTGTAGAGAGTTCGGAGTTAAAAAGTTACGAGTTTGATAAGTATACAGCGATCAAGTGTTAGTCCCAGGAATGAAGGACGTTTGATTTCTGAGAACTTCAACTGAACTAAAATGAAATAACAGAGAGGAAGAGCACTTGAATATCTACTAGACAATGCCTTAAGTGTCTAATGTTTTTGTTTTGTTTTTTGATTTTTGATTTTTTGTACAGGGGTTTGTTAGGACAACCCTGCATGAGGATATTTCCCTCTACAAGTAAACACTGACTAAATATTAAAAATTACAAATATTCAAAGCACAAATAAATCGCTTCAATATGGTTAACTTATATTGCCTATATTAACAACACTAAGCTGGATACTCCATAAGACCAGATGAATTTTTGTCCTGGAATCCAGTAAGATCAAAAGACCAAAAGAAAGATATATAATAACATAGTTAACTGGTCAATATTGAGAGAAAAATTAATATTACTAACGTCTTTACTAACTCAACGTTTAAGAGATAAAAGAGAAATGTCATATATTCTCTTTTATTTTTATTTAGCAATTCTGTAATATTAGTATAATAGAATTATTTTCATCTTCGATTCAGATTTTATATAGTTTTCCTTCATTAAAAATGATCTCATGTCCAGTCTAACTAACACATATATATGTGTGTGTGTGTGTGTGTGTGTGTGTGTGTGTGTTTATTACCGTTTTTGGTCTGCTTGGTTATATATGCTTCCACTACCACAGAATCGAATAAACGATCTGATAGTTTCTTCAGACTTGGCAGGCTGAAGAAATATTATAAGGAAATTTTTTCTATCAGATCGTTAATTCAAGTCTCGTAAGTAGAAACATGTGTAACCAAGCAGACTAAAAAACGGTAATAAAAACATATTTTGCTCTACAGTAGTATTGAGCACTTTTTCAAGTTTTTTACCAGAAAAATGACTTTCTCAGTAACTCCCAGATGACTACCCAGAAATTGACTATCACACTAATATTATGCCCCACTCTTAACAACCCTTTAAAATACTCCAAAATATCTAATATTTGGCAAATATTGTTAAAATACTCTAAAATATCTGATATTTGGCAAATATTGTTAAAATACTCCAAAATATCTGATATTTGGCAAATATTGTTAAAATACTCCAAAATATCTGATATTTGGCAAATATTGTTAAAATACTCTAAAATATCTGATATTTGGCAAATATTGTTAAAATACTCCAAAATATCTGATATTTGGCAAATATTGTTAAAATACTCCAAAATATCTGATATTTGGCAAATATTGTTAAAATACTCCAAAATATCTGATATTTGGCAAATATTGTTAAAATACTCCAAAATATCTGATATTTGGCAAATATTATTAAAATACTCCAAAATATCTGATATTTGGCAAATATTGTTAAAATACTCCAAAATATCTGATATTTGGCAAATATTGTTAAAATACTCCAAAATATCTGATATTTGGCAAATATTGTTAAAATACTCTAAAATATCTGATATTTGGCAAATATTGTTAAAATACTCCAAAATATCTGATATTTGGCAAATATTGTTAAAATACTTTAAAATATCTGATATTTGGCAAATATTGTTAAAATACTCCAAAATATCTGATATTTGGCAAATATTATTAAAATACTCCAAAATATCTGATATTTGGCAAATATTGTTAAAATACTCTAAAATATCTGATATTTGGCAAATATTGTTAAAATACTCCAAAATATCTGATATTTGGCAAATATTGTTAAATACTCCAAAATATCTGATATTTGGCAAATATTGTTAAAATACTCCAAAATATCTGATATTTGGCAAATATTGTTAAAATACTCCAAAATATCTGATATTTGGCAAATATTGTTAAAATATTCCAAAATATCTGATTTTTGGCAAATATTATTAAAATACTCCAAAATATCTGATATTTGGCAAATATTGTTAAAATACTCTAAAATATTTGATATTTGGCAAATATTGTTAAAATACTCCAAAATATCTGATATTTGGCAAATATTGTTAAAATACTCCAAAATATCTGATATTTGGCAAATATTGTTAAAATACTCCAAAATATCTGATATTTGGCAAATATTGTTAAAATACTCTAAAATATCTGATATTTGGCAAATATTGTTAAAATACTCCAAAATATCTGATATTTGGCAAATATTGTTAAAATACTTTAAAATATCTGATATTTGGCAAATATTGTTAAAATACTCCAAAATATCTGATATTTGGCAAATATTATTAAAATACTCCAAAATATCTGATATTTGGCAAATATTGTTAAAATACTCTAAAATATCTGATATTTGGCAAATATTGTTAAAATACTCCAAAATATCTGATATTTGGCAAATATTGTTAAATACTCCAAAATATCTGATATTTGGCAAATATTGTTAAAATACTCCAAAATATCTGATATTTGGCAAATATTGTTAAAATACTCCAAAATATCTGATATTTGGCAAATATTGTTAAAATATTCCAAAATATCTGATTTTTGGCAAATATTATTAAAATACTCCAAAATATCTGATATTTGGCAAATATTGTTAAAATACTCTAAAATATCTGATATTTGGCAAATATTGTTAAAATACTCCAAAATATCTGATATTTGGCAAATATTGTTAAAATACTCCAAAATATCTGATATTTGGCAAATATTGTTAAAATATTCCAAAATATCTGATTTTTGGCAAATATTATTAAAATACTCCAAAATATCTGATATTTGGCAAATATTGTTAAAATACTCTAAAATATTTGATATTTGGCAAATATTGTTAAAATACTCCAAAATATCTGATATTTGGCAAATATTGTTAAAATACTCCAAAATATCTGATATTTGGCAAATATTGTTAAAATACTCCAAAATATCTGATATTTGGCAAATATTGTTAAAATACTCTAAAATATCTGATATTTGGCAAATATTGTTAAAATACTCTAAAATATCTGATATTTGGCAAATATTGTTAAAATACTCCAAAATATCTGATATTTGGCAAATATTGTTAAAATACTCCAAAATATCTGATATTTGGCAAATATTATTAAAATACTCCAAAATATCTGATATTTGGCAAATATTGTTAAAATACTCCAAAATATCTGATATTTGGCAAATATTATTAAAATACTCCAAAATATCTGATATTTGGCAAATATTGTTAAAATACTCTAAAATATCTGATATTTGGCAAATATTGTTAAAATACTCCAAAATATCTGATATTTGGCAAATATTGTTAAAATACTCCAAAATATCTGATATTTGGCAAATATTGTTAAAATACTCGTAAATATCTGATATTTGGCAAATATTGTTAAAATACTCTAAAATATCTGATATTTGGCAAATATTGTTAAAATATTCCAAAATATCTGATATTTGGCAAATATTGTTAAAATACTCCAAAATATCTGATATTTGGCAAATATTGTTAAAATATTCCAAAATATCTGATATTTGGCAAATATTATTAAAATACTCCAAAATATCTGATATTTGGCAAATATTGTTAAAATACTCTAAAATATCTGATATTTGGCAAATATTGTTAAAATACTCCAAAATATCTGATATTTGGCAAATATTATTAAAATACTCCAAAATATCTGATATTTGGCAAATATTGTTAAAATACTCTAAAATATCTGATATTTGGCAAATATTGTTAAAATACTCCAAAATATCTGATATTTGGCAAATATTGTTAAAATACTCCAAAATATCTAATATTTGGCAAATATTGTTAAAATACTCTAAAATATCTGATATTTGGCAAATATTGTTAAAATACTCCAAAATATCTGATATTTGGCAAATATTATTAAAATACTCCAAAATATCTGATATTTGGCAAATATTGTTAAAATACTCTAAAATATCTGATATTTGGCAAATATTGTTAAAATACTCCAAAATATCTGATATTTGGCAAATATTGTTAAAATACTCCAAAATATCTAATATTTGGCAAATATTGTTAAAATACTCTAAAATATCTGATATTTGGCAAATATTGTTAAAATACTCCAAAATATCTGATATTTGGCAAATATTATTAAAATACTCCAAAATATCTGATATTTGGCAAATATTGTTAAAATACTCCAAAATATCTGATATTTGGCAAATATTGTTAAATACTCCAAAATATCTGATATTTGGCAAATATTGTTAAAATACTCCAAAATATCTGATATTTGGCAAATATTGTTAAAATACTCCAAAATATCTGATATTTGGCAAATATTGTTAAAATATTCCAAAATATCTGATTTTTGGCAAATATTATTAAAATACTCCAAAATATCTGATATTTGGCAAATATTGTTAAAATACTCTAAAATATTTGATATTTGGCAAATATTGTTAAAATACTCCAAAATATCTGATATTTGGCAAATATTGTTAAAATACTCCAAAATATCTGATATTTGGCAAATATTGTTAAAATACTCCAAAATATCTGATATTTGGCAAATATTGTTAAAATACTCTAAAATATCTGATATTTGGCAAATATTGTTAAAATACTCCAAAATATCTGATATTTGGCAAATATTGTTAAAATACTTTAAAATATCTGATATTTGGCAAATATTGTTAAAATACTCCAAAATATCTGATATTTGGCAAATATTATTAAAATACTCCAAAATATCTGATATTTGGCAAATATTGTTAAAATACTCTAAAATATCTGATATTTGGCAAATATTGTTAAAATACTCCAAAATATCTGATATTTGGCAAATATTGTTAAATACTCCAAAATATCTGATATTTGGCAAATATTGTTAAAATACTCCAAAATATCTGATATTTGGCAAATATTGTTAAAATACTCCAAAATATCTGATATTTGGCAAATATTGTTAAAATATTCCAAAATATCTGATTTTTGGCAAATATTATTAAAATACTCCAAAATATCTGATATTTGGCAAATATTGTTAAAATACTCTAAAATATCTGATATTTGGCAAATATTGTTAAAATACTCCAAAATATCTGATATTTGGCAAATATTGTTAAAATACTCCAAAATATCTGATATTTGGCAAATATTGTTAAAATATTCCAAAATATCTGATTTTTGGCAAATATTATTAAAATACTCCAAAATATCTGATATTTGGCAAATATTGTTAAAATACTCTAAAATATTTGATATTTGGCAAATATTGTTAAAATACTCCAAAATATCTGATATTTGGCAAATATTGTTAAAATACTCCAAAATATCTGATATTTGGCAAATATTGTTAAAATACTCCAAAATATCTGATATTTGGCAAATATTGTTAAAATACTCTAAAATATCTGATATTTGGCAAATATTGTTAAAATACTCTAAAATATCTGATATTTGGCAAATATTGTTAAAATACTCCAAAATATCTGATATTTGGCAAATATTGTTAAAATACTCCAAAATATCTGATATTTGGCAAATATTATTAAAATACTCCAAAATATCTGATATTTGGCAAATATTGTTAAAATACTCCAAAATATCTGATATTTGGCAAATATTATTAAAATACTCCAAAATATCTGATATTTGGCAAATATTGTTAAAATACTCTAAAATATCTGATATTTGGCAAATATTGTTAAAATACTCCAAAATATCTGATATTTGGCAAATATTGTTAAAATACTCCAAAATATCTGATATTTGGCAAATATTGTTAAAATACTCGTAAATATCTGATATTTGGCAAATATTGTTAAAATACTCTAAAATATCTGATATTTGGCAAATATTGTTAAAATATTCCAAAATATCTGATATTTGGCAAATATTGTTAAAATACTCCAAAATATCTGATATTTGGCAAATATTGTTAAAATATTCCAAAATATCTGATATTTGGCAAATATTATTAAAATACTCCAAAATATCTGATATTTGGCAAATATTGTTAAAATACTCTAAAATATCTGATATTTGGCAAATATTGTTAAAATACTCCAAAATATCTGATATTTGGCAAATATTATTAAAATACTCCAAAATATCTGATATTTGGCAAATATTGTTAAAATACTCTAAAATATCTGATATTTGGCAAATATTGTTAAAATACTCCAAAATATCTGATATTTGGCAAATATTGTTAAAATACTCCAAAATATCTAATATTTGGCAAATATTGTTAAAATACTCTAAAATATCTGATATTTGGCAAATATTGTTAAAATACTCCAAAATATCTGATATTTGGCAAATATTATTAAAATACTCCAAAATATCTGATATTTGGCAAATATTGTTAAAATACTCTAAAATATCTGATATTTGGCAAATATTGTTAAAATACTCCAAAATATCTGATATTTGGCAAATATTGTTAAAATACTCCAAAATATCTAATATTTGGCAAATATTGTTAAAATACTCTAAAATATCTGATATTTGGCAAATATTGTTAAAATACTCCAAAATATCTGATATTTGGCAAATATTATTAAAATACTCCAAAATATCTGATATTTGGCAAATATTGTTAAAATACTCTAAAATATCTGATATTTGGCAAATATTGTTAAAATACTCCAAAATATCTGATATTTGGCAAATATTGTTAAATACTCCAAAATATCTGATATTTGGCAAATATTGTTAAAATACTCTAAAATATCTGATATTTGGCAAATATTGTTAAAATACTCCAAAATATCTGATATTTGGCAAATATTATTAAAATACTCCAAAATATCTGATATTTGGCAAATATTGTTAAAATACTCTAAAATATCTGATATTTGGCAAATATTGTTAAAATACTCCAAAATATCTGATATTTGGCAAATATTGTTAAAATACTCCAAAATATCTAATATTTGGCAAATATTGTTAAAATACTCTAAAATATCTGATATTTGGCAAATATTGTTAAAATACTCCAAAATATCTGATATTTGGCAAATATTATTAAAATACTCCAAAATATCTGATATTTGGCAAATATTGTTAAAATACTCTAAAATATCTGATATTTGGCAAATATTGTTAAAATACTCCAAAATATCTGATATTTGGCAAATATTGTTAAAATACTCCAAAATATCTAATATTTGGCAAATATTGTTAAAATACTCTAAAATATCTGATATTTGGCAAATATTGTTAAAATACTCCAAAATATCTGATATTTGGCAAATATTGTTAAATACTCCAAAATATCTGATATTTGGCAAATATTGTTAAAATACTCCAAAATATCTGATATTTGGCAAATATTGTTAAAATACTCCAAAATATCTGATATTTGGCAAATATTGTTAAAATATTCCAAAATATCTGATTTTTGGCAAATATTATTAAAATACTCCAAAATATCTGATATTTGGCAAATATTGTTAAAATACTCTAAAATATCTGATATTTGGCAAATATTGTTAAAATACTCCAAAATATCTGATATTTGGCAAATATTGTTAAAATACTCCAAAATATCTGATATTTGGCAAATATTGTTAAAATATTCCAAAATATCTGATTTTTGGCAAATATTATTAAAATACTCCAAAATATCTGATATTTGGCAAATATTGTTAAAATACTCTAAAATATTTGATATTTGGCAAATATTGTTAAAATACTCCAAAATATCTGATATTTGGCAAATATTGTTAAAATACTCCAAAATATCTGATATTTGGCAAATATTGTTAAAATACTCCAAAATATCTGATATTTGGCAAATATTGTTAAAATACTCTAAAATATCTGATATTTGGCAAATATTGTTAAAATACTCTAAAATATCTGATATTTGGCAAATATTGTTAAAATACTCCAAAATATCTGATATTTGGCAAATATTGTTAAAATACTCCAAAATATCTGATATTTGGCAAATATTATTAAAATACTCCAAAATATCTGATATTTGGCAAATATTGTTAAAATACTCCAAAATATCTGATATTTGGCAAATATTATTAAAATACTCCAAAATATCTGATATTTGGCAAATATTGTTAAAATACTCTAAAATATCTGATATTTGGCAAATATTGTTAAAATACTCCAAAATATCTGATATTTGGCAAATATTGTTAAAATACTCCAAAATATCTGATATTTGGCAAATATTGTTAAAATACTCGTAAATATCTGATATTTGGCAAATATTGTTAAAATACTCTAAAATATCTGATATTTGGCAAATATTGTTAAAATATTCCAAAATATCTGATATTTGGCAAATATTGTTAAAATACTCCAAAATATCTGATATTTGGCAAATATTGTTAAAATATTCCAAAATATCTGATATTTGGCAAATATTATTAAAATACTCCAAAATATCTGATATTTGGCAAATATTGTTAAAATACTCTAAAATATCTGATATTTGGCAAATATTGTTAAAATACTCCAAAATATCTGATATTTGGCAAATATTATTAAAATACTCCAAAATATCTGATATTTGGCAAATATTGTTAAAATACTCTAAAATATCTGATATTTGGCAAATATTGTTAAAATACTCCAAAATATCTGATATTTGGCAAATATTGTTAAAATACTCCAAAATATCTAATATTTGGCAAATATTGTTAAAATACTCTAAAATATCTGATATTTGGCAAATATTGTTAAAATACTCCAAAATATCTGATATTTGGCAAATATTATTAAAATACTCCAAAATATCTGATATTTGGCAAATATTGTTAAAATACTCTAAAATATCTGATATTTGGCAAATATTGTTAAAATACTCCAAAATATCTGATATTTGGCAAATATTGTTAAAATACTCCAAAATATCTAATATTTGGCAAATATTGTTAAAATACTCTAAAATATCTGATATTTGGCAAATATTGTTAAAATACTCCAAAATATCTGATATTTGGCAAATATTATTAAAATACTCCAAAATATCTGATATTTGGCAAATATTGTTAAAATACTCCAAAATATCTGATATTTGGCAAATATTGTTAAATACTCCAAAATATCTGATATTTGGCAAATATTGTTAAAATACTCCAAAATATCTGATATTTGGCAAATATTGTTAAAATACTCCAAAATATCTGATATTTGGCAAATATTGTTAAAATATTCCAAAATATCTGATTTTTGGCAAATATTATTAAAATACTCCAAAATATCTGATATTTGGCAAATATTGTTAAAATACTCTAAAATATTTGATATTTGGCAAATATTGTTAAAATACTCCAAAATATCTGATATTTGGCAAATATTGTTAAAATACTCCAAAATATCTGATATTTGGCAAATATTGTTAAAATACTCCAAAATATCTGATATTTGGCAAATATTGTTAAAATACTCTAAAATATCTGATATTTGGCAAATATTGTTAAAATACTCCAAAATATCTGATATTTGGCAAATATTGTTAAAATACTTTAAAATATCTGATATTTGGCAAATATTGTTAAAATACTCCAAAATATCTGATATTTGGCAAATATTATTAAAATACTCCAAAATATCTGATATTTGGCAAATATTGTTAAAATACTCTAAAATATCTGATATTTGGCAAATATTGTTAAAATACTCCAAAATATCTGATATTTGGCAAATATTGTTAAATACTCCAAAATATCTGATATTTGGCAAATATTGTTAAAATACTCCAAAATATCTGATATTTGGCAAATATTGTTAAAATACTCCAAAATATCTGATATTTGGCAAATATTGTTAAAATATTCCAAAATATCTGATTTTTGGCAAATATTATTAAAATACTCCAAAATATCTGATATTTGGCAAATATTGTTAAAATACTCTAAAATATCTGATATTTGGCAAATATTGTTAAAATACTCCAAAATATCTGATATTTGGCAAATATTGTTAAAATACTCCAAAATATCTGATATTTGGCAAATATTGTTAAAATATTCCAAAATATCTGATTTTTGGCAAATATTATTAAAATACTCCAAAATATCTGATATTTGGCAAATATTGTTAAAATACTCTAAAATATTTGATATTTGGCAAATATTGTTAAAATACTCCAAAATATCTGATATTTGGCAAATATTGTTAAAATACTCCAAAATATCTGATATTTGGCAAATATTGTTAAAATACTCCAAAATATCTGATATTTGGCAAATATTGTTAAAATACTCTAAAATATCTGATATTTGGCAAATATTGTTAAAATACTCTAAAATATCTGATATTTGGCAAATATTGTTAAAATACTCCAAAATATCTGATATTTGGCAAATATTGTTAAAATACTCCAAAATATCTGATATTTGGCAAATATTATTAAAATACTCCAAAATATCTGATATTTGGCAAATATTGTTAAAATACTCCAAAATATCTGATATTTGGCAAATATTATTAAAATACTCCAAAATATCTGATATTTGGCAAATATTGTTAAAATACTCTAAAATATCTGATATTTGGCAAATATTGTTAAAATACTCCAAAATATCTGATATTTGGCAAATATTGTTAAAATACTCCAAAATATCTGATATTTGGCAAATATTGTTAAAATACTCGTAAATATCTGATATTTGGCAAATATTGTTAAAATACTCTAAAATATCTGATATTTGGCAAATATTGTTTAAATATTCCAAAATATCTGATATTTGGCAAATATTGTTAAAATACTCCAAAATATCTGATATTTGGCAAATATTGTTAAAATATTCCAAAATATCTGATATTTGGCAAATATTATTAAAATACTCCAAAATATCTGATATTTGGCAAATATTGTTAAAATACTCTAAAATATCTGATATTTGGCAAATATTGTTAAAATACTCCAAAATATCTGATATTTGGCAAATATTATTAAAATACTCCAAAATATCTGATATTTGGCAAATATTGTTAAAATACTCTAAAATATCTGATATTTGGCAAATATTGTTAAAATACTCCAAAATATCTGATATTTGGCAAATATTGTTAAAATACTCCAAAATATCTAATATTTGGCAAATATTGTTAAAATACTCTAAAATATCTGATATTTGGCAAATATTGTTAAAATACTCCAAAATATCTGATATTTGGCAAATATTATTAAAATACTCCAAAATATCTGATATTTGGCAAATATTGTTAAAATACTCTAAAATATCTGATATTTGGCAAATATTGTTAAAATACTCCAAAATATCTGATATTTGGCAAATATTGTTAAAATACTCCAAAATATCTGATATTTGGCAAATATTGTTAAAATACTCTAAAATATCTGATATTTGGCAAATATTGTTAAAATACTCCAAAATATCTGATATTTGGCAAATATTATTAAAATACTCCAAAATATCTGATATTTGGCAAATATTGTTAAAATACTCTAAAATATCTGATATTTGGCAAATATTGTTAAAATACTCCAAAATATCTGATATTTGGCAAATATTGTTAAATACTCCAAAATATCTGATATTTGGCAAATATTGTTAAAATACTCTAAAATATCTGATATTTGGCAAATATTGTTAAAATACTCCAAAATATCTGATATTTGGCAAATATTATTAAAATACTCCAAAATATCTGATATTTGGCAAATATTGTTAAAATACTCTAAAATATCTGATATTTGGCAAATATTGTTAAAATACTCCAAAATATCTGATATTTGGCAAATATTGTTAAAATACTCCAAAATATCTAATATTTGGCAAATATTGTTAAAATACTCTAAAATATCTGATATTTGGCAAATATTGTTAAAATACTCCAAAATATCTGATATTTGGCAAATATTATTAAAATACTCCAAAATATCTGATATTTGGCAAATATTGTTAAAATACTCTAAAATATCTGATATTTGGCAAATATTGTTAAAATACTCCAAAATATCTGATATTTGGCAAATATTGTTAAAATACTCCAAAATATCTAATATTTGGCAAATATTGTTAAAATACTCTAAAATATCTGATATTTGGCAAATATTGTTAAAATACTCCAAAATATCTGATATTTGGCAAATATTATTAAAATACTCCAAAATATCTGATATTTGGCAAATATTGTTAAAATACTCTAAAATATCTGATATTTGGCAAATATTGTTAAAATACTCCAAAATATCTGATATTTGGCAAATATTGTTAAAATACTCCAAAATATCTGATATTTGGCAAATATTGTTAAATACTCCAAAATATCTGATATTTGGCAAATATTGTTAAAATACTCCAAAATATCTGATATTTGGCAAATATTGTTAAAATACTCCAAAATATCTGATATTTGGCAAATATTGTTAAAATACTCCAAAATATCTGATATTTGGCAAATATTGTTAAAATACTCGTAAATATCTGATATTTGGCAAATATTGTTAAAATACTCCAAAATATCTGATATTTGGCAAATATTGTTAAAATACTCTAAAATATCTGATATTTGGCAAATATTGTTAAAATACTCCAAAATATCTGATATTTGGCAAATATTGTTAAAATACTCCAAAATATCTGATATTTGGCAAATATTGTTAAAATATCAGAGATATCTGAGTTTTCACAAAGGATTTCAACTCAAACCTGGTGTTATGTACTCTGTCCTCAAAACCCACTTCCAAAATAACAACAACCAAGCAAATCTCAGACCAGAGAAGATAACTCAGAGATTAGCAACAGCAAAGAGGAGATAACTCAAAACAGATTTTCTTCATCTATAGGCAAGAGGAAATAACGCAACTGTTTTAACTCAGATTTACATTTGGAGCCTTTGGCATGAAACTAAATTGAACTAAATATAGTCTACATTGCTCACTCTTAAACTTTGCAGCCGTGTTCCAAAATTCAGAATGGTATAATCTCTTAATTGCGTACAAATGTTTGAACATTGCATTTACGATTAATTACAACAATTAAAATGATTTTTTTTTTTCAAACTTATCTCAATCGCAAAATTAAGAAATGTTTTAGCTTATATTTTGTGCAATAAAAATATGTAGGGCTTTGATTTGTTGATTAACTCACCTTTACTATAATGATTCTGACAATAGACTATTCCTGATGTCACTATTGGTAACCAGTTTCTGCTATGGAGTAGTCTGGACCTGAGACACAGTGAGAGTGGGTCGTAACCTTACTTTGTCCTTCAAGTTGAGCGGAGTCCCACTCAACCAATATACATTTCTGTATTATATGTTTATATATTTTTTTTTTCTCCAAATAATTATCCATGAATGCACATGCGTTTCACTGTCTTCATAGCTCTTCAGCGGGGCTATGACAAGATTCAAAACTGATATCACAGTTACTGTAACTCAGCACACTTCCTGATTAGATTACCGAATATCGCAAGAATCACTGGATATTTTTATCGCTCATAAATCTGTATACATTAATTTTTGTTTTTGTTATTCTTTTAGCGATAAAGAATTTTTGTTATTCTTTTAGTGATAAAGAAAAGGTTTATTTACTTACTTACAGTGAACATATTGCATCAACAATGCCAACGAAAAAATTAGGAGTTATAATATATTTACAGATATAATTTATTTAATATGCATAGAATTTTGCATGTATTGAATTTTAACTATTTTCGCCTATTTTTTTAGGCAGTTTATATTATAATGTAATATGCCACGCGGAAATTTTATAGCAAGCCCCACTCTCCCCAATGGTTTACTTCTACTTGTGCAGCTACCATCGCGCAAAGGCAGTATGTGTACTGCAGATTTAACCGACATAAGTCCAGTTCAAACAGACAGAAGTATATTGAAGCCAGAAGTAACTGTAAGAAATAGCGACAGCTAAGAGAGAATTTACTGAAACCACCAAAACCCGCATTGAAGCACAGAAATTAGGAAACCATGACATCTGGAAAATCTACAACAGTGTAATAAATAATGGGCAATCAACAATTCCGCCAATATCCAATAATCATAAGGTTGTTTGGTCAGCAACCGAGAAGGCTAACATGCTTGCCAGTCGGTTTGCCTCTAACTCCACACTGGACCCTGCTAACCACTGTTCCCTGAATTTCCTTTGCGAACAGCCGCCAGACTAGATGATCTGAAAATCACGCCTTCTCAGGTGCATGCTATCATAAAAAATCTTGACACTTCAAAAGCATGTGGACCTGATCTCATCTCGGCTGTGCTATTAAAAAAGTGCTCTGCCGAAGTAGCTTCAGTTCTCTCCAAACTTTACAACAAATGCCTTAATGAATCTTGCTTTCCTGCCTGCTGGAAAACTGCTTCTGTGGTACCAGTTTTTAAGAATTCTGGCAAAAGAACTTACCCAGTAAATTACCGCCCTATTAGCCTCCTCCCACTCTTCGCCAAAATATTTGAGTCCATAATTAACCAAGCTCTAGTCCATCACCTAACAGATGCCAAACTTCTGACCGACCAACAATATGGATTTAGGCAAGCCTGTTCGACAGCAGACATCCTAACTGTAATCTCTGAACATATATACCATTCATTGGAGAAAGTGGGGGAGGATAGAGCGGTAGCTCTAGATATATCTAAGGCTTTTGACAAGGTATGACATAAAGGTCTTCTCAGGAAAATCAGATCATATGGTATCACTGTAAGAATACTTAACATAATTAAATCCTTAGATAAGAGAAAAATCCAGATTGTCCTCGATGGTCGTACATCCAAACAATATGATATAAATGGTGGAGTACCTCAGGGGTCTATCCTTGGACCTCTATTATTCCTAATATTCATAAATGACCTCCCAGACAAAATTGTCTGTGAGATGGGTATATATGCTGATGACACCATGCTCTATAACAGACACGACAGGAAAACAGATGAACACATATCTAAAGAAATGGCAGAAACACTAGAGGATGACCTCCAGTCTGTAGTGGAATGGGGCAAAAATGGATGGTCACATTCAATGCTGCCAAGACTAAACTTGTTTCCTTTAATAATTACAAAAAACCTTCTCTACCACCAATAGCAATGGCCAAAAACCCTTTATCTGAAAGTACATCTTTTAAACTCCTCGGCCTAACGTTCACAGGAAACATGGGTTGGAACAATTGCATTGAGAGCATTGCAAGGACCGCTGCGAGAAAGGTAGGTTCTCTCTACCATGCTAGAAAACTACTAACGCCCGAAAGTATCCTGTACCTCTATAAGGCCACCATTCGCTCATGTATGGAGTATTGTTGTCATATTTGGGTTGGTGCATCTGCTACTAGTCTCTCACTCCTAGACAAGATTCAAAAGACAGTCGCCAACCTGATAGGTCCTAAACTGTCATCTAAGCTTCAGCCTCTGTCCCATCGACGAAATGTAGCATTCCTCTGCCTGTTCTACAGGTACTTTAACAGTGAATACTCTGACGAACTGCAAGCACTTGTACCCCCTCGACGTAAATACCCCCGACAAACCCGACAAAATCCCACCTCTTCACAATTGAGATGCCTAAATATTTATTGATTTTAAAATACCAGTAAAGCTAAAATCGATAGATCATCCTCCACCAATATAATTTTACGTTTACGAAAATATCTGCATATTTAACACATGTTTTTTTTTACAGAAATCGGGGAAAATAATAACTCTGTAGTTAAATATTTAGAGATTTGTAAAGAATCTGAATCGGTAATTGTATCAGAATCAGGAAAAATATTGGAATCGTCCCATCACTAATATATATATATATATATATATATATATATATATATATATATATATATATATATGATTGCTACTTCATATTGATGTAGAGCGTCCATGCGCATGTAGATGACTCTTCAAACCATCTACAATCTTGCAAAATCGTCCACAGAGTTGTCAGAGGAACTTGTCAGTATTTGGTGTTGTTTGTGGTGGGACTTTATTCTTGTAACAACGCTTGCTGAATTAGAGACGAAACCAGAGATATTACAGCAATACTTGTGTGGATTGGGAAGCAGCATAGTCTTATACAGTTTTTGGTCATGTCTGACATTGTGAGACCTCACATGGTTTACTAAACCAACTTTAGACAGAATAAATCATAGATTGTGCATTTGAGTTCTTGTAGCAAATCGTCATGAATTGCAGATTCAACCTGCTTTCTAAGGGCACGCTTCAATATTGCATGCTTAATACGCTTTCCCTCAAATTTTCTATATCATTCTGTGATTATATTTTTCAATTTATTTCAATCTGCAGTTTGAATTTCCCAGTCGTTTGTATCTCTAGCAACTTGCCTTAATACATCCTAAAACCGTTTCCTAGTTTTATGCTGCGGACTCTTTCCTATTGAAAGCTCACCATAAAATAGTTGAAGCCCTGAGTGAAATATGAAAAATAAAATATGTATTAAATACGCTAAAAGCCAAAACTGCTATGCGAAATTTTTAAAAAATAAACGAGTGTTTATTTTTTAAGAAATATATTTTGGAGTAATACTCCTTTGTTAATCTTTTGATTTTTTTTTTCTTCTTTTTCTTTGCCATGATGTCGAGTGGAAAAGAATGTTCGATAAATAGTCCACGTGATGTTAACTGCGGGTTTTTTTTTTTATGAAGCCGGATATGTGTATTTAATACGTATTCTATTTTTCATATTTCATATATATATATATATATAGACAGAGAGAGAGAGAGAGAGAGAGAGGAGAGAGAGAGAGATAGAGAGAGAGAAACATATTGAAAAGGAATACTTACTGCAAGTTCAGCTTCTTCTTCAGCTAAGCATTGTTTCCTTAAGGCTTCCTCCTCTTCCATCTTCTTCCGAGAAAGTTGTTTTTTTTCAAACTTGCTGGTCAGATCTTTGGGCGGCTTTACTGTATATTTCTTGATGTTCTTTACCTTTTCTACTTGGTGAACCTGACAAAAAACACCAATACAAACTGAGTCTTAAGTAGGCAAAATCTATACATACAAAATACATACAAAATACATCATCTATTTACCCAGTTCTCAACTAAAGAAAGGAACAACCCTTCATGACTGGGGTCATTTTTATATTTGTCTGTTATAAGATGATTCAACATCGTATTGCATGATTTTTCAGCATATGTTTCTTTTTCTTATACATTAATCCCGAACAATAATCCTTAATAGTGCATTTTTGTCTCACTTGGCACGATCACATGCTTGGTTTGGGTAAAGTCTGGTTTTACAGAGATCATTGTGCAAGGCGACAGTCTAGTCTATCTGATCATCAACTTTTCTTCCAGTCATTTTCCAGGGTGGAACGATAAAATTGTCGCCATAAAGAAAACAACATTACAGCTTTATTTTAAAGTTTTTATTGAAAAAAAATCAATTCGGGTAACTTGATTATGTAGTAGAGCTGATATCTAATCAATGTAGCCGCCTTCAGCCTCTATCACTGCCTCGATACGGGTCCATAACTGGGAGTATGCCTTTTCCACAAGCACCGGCAAGAGCTCGGTGAATACTTTGGCGGATGGCGGCGATCAGGCACTTCCCTGTTATTTGTGTTGCGGGAGGTCATGTTGGTGATTTTCTCGACGTATGACCAAACAAAGTCGTCCAGCAAGTTCAAGTTAGGGGACGAGGGGGGCAGTAAGAGAAGGGTACAAAGTCGTAGCACTCCTTCTGAAGCCAAACCTGGGTCTTTTTGGACTTGTGGGCCAGCGCCAAGTCCTGCTGCCACACTCAGGGTTTGCCAGCGGTCACCTGATTGCACTAGAGTACCACCACACTCTTCAGCACATCCAGGTACATTTTGATGTTGACTTTCAAACAGACTTCGAAGATGTGAGGTGGCATGATGTGGTCTTTATTTAAAACCACATCAAAGACAATAACCATAGCCGGAAACTTTGTTTTCATCATCCTGGGCACGTCCTTGTTATTCGTGGCAACCCAGTGATGCATTTTGAGGGTGCTGGCAATGGACCTGTTGTCAATACTTGGATCGGGAAAGATCATAAGTTGTACAGCAGCACATCTCCAATCTCGCTTGGTGAACATTGCGTAACTTTCAGACATGATAGAAGGCTCCTCATCATTCTTGGGATTTGTACGCAACTGGCTAACTAGTAGATGGTCTGCAACAAAAAAAGAAAATCGGTTTTCATCAAACGGAAATGGAATCATGTCGTTTTTTCTAGACCAATAATTTTATAGTTCCACCCTGTATTATAAAGCATATTTCTTTCATGACGGTGTGTTTGTCAGCCTTCAGCGAATGTTTAAACCATTGTATTCACCATTTCCTCATCTTGCCCTTAATCAGCGTGACGCTGTCGCACCTTTGGACGTCATTATTATGGATTTGGTCAAGCAGTGTAAATCTCATGATGAATAAAGTACTTTGGTTTCCATAGTGACGAATCTTTGCTCTGCCTTCCTCATTGTTAGTAATTATTAGGGTTGTGACAACAGAATATTCTTTTGACTCTCAAATATATATCCGGCACAGTAAGACACAGTCAATCAACGAGAACCACATCTATATAACAATTTTCTGTTGCGAAATCTGAAAACAGGGCCACAAAAGGGGCGTTTTAGACGAGAACCAGAATTTTGCTTGAGTCACTCATATTGGATTTATATTGAGAACAGTGTGCTCACAACAAGAATTTTCGCAAAAAAAATTTTTTTTTTTTTTTTTTTACTGTGCACATCTATTTAATAAAATACAATTTGTATAAAAATTTCAGGAAAAACTAATGGACGGTTATCTGGCAATCGTCCGGACTAACGGCCACATGAACGCATGGACGCACAGATGCCACTGAAAACATATGTCCCTTTCCAATAAATCGGCGAACCAAAAACATATAAGATATTAACGAATATATACTCAAGAGTCAAAACAATGAAAAGAATATGCTGCTGTCACAACCCTAGTTATCATTTAGAGATGTACAAAGTAACAGGTGTCACAACAATCCAGTAGATCTATGGCATTGTCCCTGGCTTTGGTAGACGCCCATTTGGACGATGATAACAACTCCATCTATATACCAACATTAATGCAAATTGGGTAAAACATATGTTTTAGCAAAGGCATAAAATGAAGTGGGCCTGAATATAAAATGGAAATAAATGAAACATTAAAAAAATAGAAAGGGTCACCAGGTAGCAAGTGCAACCTAAAATATAAACAGAGTTTTGTTACTGAGAATTGTGAAAAAGAAACTTTATAACAAAACATTGTTATACAACAGATAAGAATATAAAAATTATGTTCATATCAGCAAATATTCATAGTGCGCATTTGTATTTGAAAGTTGTGTTAGCAGTCACAAGTCAAAATATTCATAGTGTGATTAATATGTGTAAGTAATACATGTATGTGAGTATTTGGCAGCGTGTCATTGTGTATGTGTGTGCCGCTTTACCTTGTTCTTGTTAGTACTTACAAAGAGGAAGTAAATAGCATACGTTCTGGTGTCTTTCTGGCGGCTTAAGAATTTTCTGCCTCTAGATTTTGGCTCTTTGTTTTATAGGAATCATTAACTTCACGTCAACTTACTATTTTCACATGCACGTGTTACTTTTAGAACTTGAAACGATTTTCAGTTCACACGTCCATATGAAAACTCACTAAGTTTTGGAAGGAATGAAGAAAACGAATCAAAATTTAAAAAAAAAGGTAACTAATCAGAGCCATCTGATTTTTAGTGTTTTTTGTTGGAATCATTTTCGATTCAGCCACCACATATCTTTCACTTTAAACGATCGCTGATCTTGCAGTCACAAAAAGATGTTAATGGTATTGTGCTATTTGAGCCACACTGTACTGCAATTCATATTACTATTTTTCTATCATCATTTATATTGTTATTACTGTTTTTTATTACTATTATTTTATATCACATGCAATTATACAACTGTAAATTACATCACTGTATACAGCTATTATCTAGAGGACATGACTATTATTTATATAGTTACATTATTACTGCAATCAGTAACTTTATCAATGATTGTTGCGGTTTTTGTTGCCCGTTAAGCCAATATATTTGAAGACACGCATTCGTCTCTTTTCTCAGCATAACACCAATGTTTATTATTGCGGTTACTTATCCTTTTCTTTTTTTATATATACTATTGAGTTATAACTAATGAAAGCCAAGAGCAACTCGAGGATAAGGTTTAATGAGAAGTATTACTTCTCATTAAACCTTATCCTCGAGTTGCTCTTGGCTTTCATTAGTTATGGCTCAATAGTATATATAAAGAAAAGAAAAGAATAAGTAACCGCAATAATAAACATTGGTATTATGCTGAGAAAAGAGATGAATTCTCACCTGAAAGAGGGGGAGAACTATGAAAGTACTAATATTGATAAAAGGTATGAACTATATTTCGTTAGTTTATCACAAGAATTTGTTGACATTATATTTGAAGACGATTAGGTTGTAATCAGCATGGAGGCACTCCTGTGGTAATGTGTTCTACAAGAAATCTTTGCAAACAAGTTCTGTCCATGGAAATCTCATGAGGTGGGAGAATGAAAAGTCTTTTTCTGTTGTGATAAAAAGACATGTTCTTGCTGTGAATGTCGTACAAGGAGGAACCAAAGATTGGAAATGACAATAGAGTAGTGAGAGACTAACATCGTTTGTTTTGTTGTTGTTGTTGTTATTTTTATTGTTGTTGTTGTTGTTGTTGTTATTGTTGTTATTTTTATTGTTGTTGTTATTGTTGTTATTTTTATTGTTGTTGTTGTTGTTCTTGTTGTTGTTGTTGTTATTGTTGTTATTTTTGTTGTTGTTGTTGTTGTTATTTTTATTGTTGTTATTGTTGTTATTGTTGTTATTTTTGTTGTTGTTGTTGTTATTTTTATTGTTGTTGTTGTTATTGTTGTTATTTTTATTGTTGTTGTTGTTATTATTGTTGTTATTTTTTTTTTGTTGTTGTTGTTGTTGTTGTTGTTGTTGTTTTTGTTGTTGTTGTTGTTGTTGTTGTTGTTGTTATTGTTGTTGTTCGTGTTATCGGTGTTGTTATTGTTATTTTTATTGTTGTTGTTGTTATTGTTGTTGTGATTGTTGTTATTTTTGTTGTTGTTGTTGTTGTTTATTTTTTTGTTGTTGTTGTAGATTTATGGTCAACAAAACACAGAATAAATGCATTCAAATGTTATCATTTTTTTCATTTTTATTATTTGTCAAAATAACTATTAGTAGTTGTTTATTGATTTGTATCTCGCTACCAGCAAATCTATTGTGTGAGCCTGTTCATTCTAGCTAGTGTGTGTGTGGAGGCCTTATGAAAAGTTCAATGGAAATTTCGTTTGATGACAAACAAGGAAACCTATGAAAAAACTCATTCGAATGTTTGTCCTTGTTTTTTTTATCATTTAAAACGTCTCGTTAATATTTGTGCATTGAATTATTTAAAGTCATTTAAGAGCAGTATAAAATAATCTGCGGTTTTAAATTATTATTATTATTATTATTATTATTATTATTATTATTATTATTATTATTATTATTATTATTATTATTATTAAATTTTATGATAGTTGAAGCCATTACAAAAACTGGAGACAGAGTGAAATGATATCTTTCTTAATTAAACATTAATTAAAAAATTCTATGAAATATAAGATGTTTCTACATTATAATTTCTGAACGTATTTATTTAATGTTCTCTTAGTATGCTTTCATTATTAAAAGCATTACGATGCATGGATATTCGATTTTTAATCAGATTAGAAGTGGAGCATATATAAGAGAATATGTATTTTTTATTTATATTTGTATATTTATTAGGATTCTCAGTATTAACATTAATATAATTACTAATTACTGCAATTAATATTACTATTTTTCTATCGGCATTTATATTGTTATTACTGTTTTTTATTGCTATTATTTTATATTAGATTCAATTATACACCTGTAAATTACATAACTCTTATTTATATAGTTACAGTTATTATGTGTTGTTGGCTTAGAATTTAATTTATTTGGAGATCTCTTTTTTGTATTATTGGATATAATTATATTTTGGTTTAGATTGAGAATAATTAAATAGGAAATCTTTATTGTATTTTTTAAAACTTATTATGTGAGACTGGAATTTTTTAAAACTTATTATGTGAGACTGAAATTTTTTAAAACTTATTATGTGAGACTGGAATTTTTTAAAACTTATTATGTGAGACTGAAATTTTTTAAAACTTATTATGTGAGACTGGAATTTTTTAAAACTTATTATGTGAGACTGGAATTTTTTAAAACTTATTATGTGAGACTGGAATTTTTTAAAACTTATTATGTGAGACTGGAATTTTTTAAAACTTATTATGTGAGACTGGAATTTTTTAAGATTATTTTATAGAACTCAATGGAAGATTTGAATTTCTGTAACGGCATCAACTATTATGAAAAATAATAATAATTCTGATTTTGTTTATCAACGTCTCCCTGGAAAGGGATGGGATTCATTTCCAGAGGATTTCCCTCAATCCCGACTCCAAACCAGGAGCTTCAAAAATCAAGGGTTTTCCTAAGGATGTTGGTGGTACCTACAATAGTAGAAGTCTGAAGGCTGCCTAAAACATTGGGGATTCATAGTTTTTTCAATTGTCCTTCAAGACAACTTGATACTACTTCTAGCGTACCTACTATGATCGGGATTATTTGTGTTTTAACCCCATGTATACGCCTTATCTCCAAGACCAATGCTGCAAATTGCTCCACTTCTCGTTCTCCTTCTCTCTCACATTCCTGTCCCAGGGTACTGAGAAGTCTACAATCTGCCAGTTTTTTGAGACCTTGTCAATGACGACCAAATCCGGACGATTATGTTCCAATTGCTTGGTCGTTATGACACTTTTGTCCCACCGTACCTCTGAATTTCCATCCTCACTTGTTCTCACTTCATCAGGCACCTCTTCAAACCATTTTCCAGCACACTTCACCCAACCCTCTTACACACCTCCCAATATATCCGGAGTCCCATGCGATCGTGACTTTCGCGGTACTCTATCTGGGCTAATCCATTACACCCTGCTGCAAGGTGCGCAATTGACTCTGAGGTCTTACCACAAATCCGGCATTCTTATTCTTTAATAATAATAATAATAATTCAGCTGCAAACCTATAAGTTCTCTAACCCCATCCCCATCGCCTCATTACCACATCACTGTCCCGCTCCCCACCAAAAAAAGAGTGAGACTGAATAGCCAAGTAGTCAAGGAGAAAGGAAAGACCGATGAGTGAGCACTGACCAGACCTCCACTGTATAAGTGCGAAGAGAACTGAGACCTCGGGGAGGATTATTGCCATTGCCAACGAGAAATCAGTTGCGATAATGCAAATTTATTTGCAAATGTTATCGAAAGAGGTGGAGAGTACTGGAAAATCTGGGAAGATTTGTTATCACTCAGCTTCCAAGGAAGACCGCAGGCTGTATTCAATGAGATTTTTGATGACCTGTGAAAAAGCTTCCTGTGAGCCCATAATAATATTCTTAATTTAAAACCAGGAATTATATCCTGCCTTAAAATAATTTAGTTTGAACGTTTACTGAGTAAAGTAGACCCCGGGATACGACCATAAAAATTAGTAACAAAATACAGTACAATATATAATGCACATGTATTTAACCAAATAACGTTATAAATAGCACCATAAGGCGAGCAAAATACCGTAACCAGGGTCGGAAAAACATTGCATTCTACATTGTAACCTGAGAAACCGTATCCCGGGGTTACCGTATCCCGGGGTTACCGTATCCTGGGGTTCCACTGTATATGATTTTTTTTAATTATTTTTGCTAGGTGTAGTGTTAGGCCTTATTTCTATTGATTATTATTGTTATTCATACCTTTTATAATGCATAATCATATATTATGCGTGTTTCCACATCGTCTATGAATTTAATTTTATCCTTATAACCTGAATTAATTGTAATAAATGGCATTTTTGGTTAAAAAAAAAAAAAACATATTAACTGAATGTGTGGAGATTCTATTAGAAATGTTGTGGATAATGGACAGTATTATAGAGTTGAAATGATTCAGATCGTAATGTATGTAGTGCGATGTTTAATTAAATTTGCAGAATGGGTAGTAGTTTAATGTAAAATCAAACAAATTAATTATTTTATAGTTATCTTCGCTTGAAAAATACATGTAAAGTTTTCTTATTCTTATCGTATATACGGTTAAATGCTGTCAAAGTAAATAGTAGGTACGTGCAAAATGAATGCCGATGCTCAAAATGAATAAACATTTTGACCCCCCCCCTCCCTTTACTTAAAAAAATCACCAAAAATCAGGAAAATTAACCAATTTTAATTAAATTTTCAGTATTTATCAAATAATGATCACAGAATATAATGAATTCATTATTTTTATTCAAATCTTAGTGGATGTGCATCATTTCGGTTAAACAAAAAATACCTTTACTAAATTTATGGTTTTTCAGTAGTATAAAAAAATGCATGAATTTATTTTTTGCTTTTTTTATGAAAATAAAGCATCGTAAAATATAACAATTAAAAACTATATTTATTATTTTCTTTTACAGGAACATTACGAAAAAAAAGGCCCTAAAGTGTGTATTAATGAATTCGATATAACTCGAAGAAAAATTAATTCCTCGAACTACTGATATTATCATTGAATTAAACATTGTTTATTTAATATTTTCAACCAAAAACAATTATAATTGAAAACAATCTTTCTAATTTTTTTAAGTTACAGGTTTCGCATAATTTTCCTTGCTTGCATGAATGTGAAACTTTCAGCGTAATATAATTTTTACATAATCTTGAAAAATAAAAAAAAAAGATTTTAAGTTAAAAACAAGAACATAGGAAAATAATTAAATTAAAAAATAGTAAAAATGATACAAATGTCCAGAATAGGAATGTACAGATGCACGTCTGGGAAAAAAAGAAAACCAGCACCCCCTCCCTCGTTTTAATTACATGACGTAACTTTCAGACAGCCTTTCGACTGTCTCAGATTGGGGGCTTCCATAGAATCAATGTTTACAAAACTTCCGTTTGTTGTAATTTTGTGAAGGGCAGAATTCTGTTGTTTTTTTTATTTAATTCGATATCTTAGGACTTTATTTTACTAATAATCTTGGAAATAACCCAGAAAACTAATATTTATCGTTCAAAGGATTTTTACAATGAATTTATTTAACTTTCAAAATTTAGCTGAATTGGTTAGCTCGCCGTGAAAACATTTTTCATAACTTTTTTTTTTTTCATGTGTGCAAATATTTTTTCTTTTTGGAAATTAACTGTAGTTATTAATCTTTCAAATACAATCACAAAGTATTCGGAAACCTACAAAAAATTATGATAACTCGGCTTTCAAAACTATGTCCCCCTATCTTTATTTGGCCATTTTTGCCTGTACCTAATAAATAAGGTGTAATCTCTATAAACCTCGTCTCTTAAATTAGCGAATTGTGTATGAATTTCATTTAGAACAAATATTTCCACTTCATCAGTAACTTTTGCCAAGTCTGTGGATCCCATTAAAATATTAAAATTATTAGAATATTACCTCTAGTTCAAATTTATCATCAAACTGCATAATAGATTTTCTACCTAAGGCGACTATTTTCACTTCTGTTAAAGTAATATTCGTAAAGTTTATATCTGAAGGGCTTTATTAAGCAAAATGGTTGATAGAGTGTGTCAAGAGTCAAGAATTTAATATTATTTTTATGGTTAAAATAAGAAAAAGAGTTGATAACTTGGTTTGCCGAAATTCATACTGATGTTTTATTTTTTGTCTATGTTTTAATTTGAGTAAAATCCTATCTAATATATTTTACTGATCCTACCTAACTCAGATCTAGATGAGCATATTTACCTAACAGAGAAGTTTAGATTGCAATCTGCTTTGTGATCTTTCAAAGTAAATTTAGGTGCCTTATACACCAATATTTATGTATGTTTGTGGATCCTTAGTTTAGCTATTAATACTCTTGCCTCAAGATTAATTTTCTATAATTAATCAATAACGTACAATAAAGATACCATTCTGAGAGATCAACCGCTGATGTGCTGACAGTAATATCGCACAAGATCAGTGAATCTATTAATGATGGCTTCGTTTCTAGGACAATAGTTCATATCTAAAACATTTGATAGAGTGTAGCATAAATGTCTACTTCATAAGATTTCCAGCTACAGAATAGCTAGAAACGTCTTCACAATCATAAAAGATTTATTAAAGTAGTTGTTCATGAGCAGAAATTCGAAGAACACAGCATTAATGCTGGTATGCCTCAGGTATCCATCCTGGGCTCAACTCTCCTCCATATTTTCAACTATCTTCCAAATCACATTCTTCATTCATTGAAATCTGTGTAGGCGATACTACTATCTATGCCAACAGTTCAAAGGCTGACAAAAATCAGAATCATTCTGATTCTCTCTTCTTCGACTTGAGGTGTGTGATACAATGGGGTAAAAAATGGCTAGTTAACTTTAATGGATCTAAAACCAAGCTTCTATCTTTTCACTACTAATGCTCTGATCCTTACTTGGCTTCAGTTCAAATGAACGGCTCCTGTCCAAATTTTTCACCTTCAGATGCTCTGAGTACTACGTATGGTTCTTCGATTTGCGAGTACCTCATAAATAACCATGCGTGTGCCACAAATTTTAGTGCTGACATGTTTACTATATTGAGTAAGTCGCACTCACCCTTACATATAAAAATTCTAGAAACTACTTTTATTAAGTCTTTGAGACCTTCTCTTTGCAAGCAAAATAAAATCTTTGAGGTCTTAATTTAGTTTCTATGTAATTTTTTCCCCCACTTGTTTTTCGTTTTATTTTGTTTATTTTTTTTTCTCCCTCTGACTATATTTTGTTTTTTTTTATCGTATTTTCCTCGATTTAGCTCTGTTCAGCGAGGAACAAAACCTGGTTAGCTAACCTTTATTTTTATTTTTTTTTTCATCATGTTCATTGGTCTGTATTTAGCCATAATTAAATTTTGTACCCCCCAAAAATTTTTTAAATTTTCAATATGTATATATATATATATATATATATATATATATATATATATATATATATATATATTGAAAATGTAAGTTTAGTAAACCAATTCAATACAGATACTTTTTAAAATAAACAAACATTTATTTGTTTATAAATTGAACTTTTCAACGTAATCACATCTTCATCAGGATAGACACAGATTTTTGTTTTTGTTTTTTAATATTTTTTCCTCCTCGTGGCATTTCACGGAGACAACAAATCTTCATATTGCACGATCACGCGTATCTCCCAACTTGGACATTTAAAAGTCACTATCGATTAAGATTGCACGGGTCTTGTTTTTCTTCAGAAAATGAAAAGGGTTAGAAATAATAATATATAATATATCGTATAATTCTGGCCTTTCTCTTCTGATGAGAAGCATTTACCTTCGAAATGCCATAGTCTAAAGCGGTTTCTTTTTCTCTTTTACTTTTCCTTATTGTTTTGACAATATAATAAAGTTATGTGTTACCTTTATTTTTCATATTTTATTAAATAAATGTAATTTCTCCTTTTAGCAGTGTTGAACTTTTTCTATCTTTAAAAGTTTTGCTTTGTTTTTTTTTTGTTTTTGTTTTTTTATTACATTTTCACCCCAAACAAGGCAAATTGCCACTTTGGTGTAGGGGGCTACTATTAGGGGCAACAACTACTGGGGTACTATGTAGGGATTTGGGCAGCAAGGTGTCGGTTCACGTTACACTTGAACTTCTGCACGTCAGTACTGTTGGGGAAGCAGGGACCTGGAATGGAATTCCAGAGTCTAGCGGTTCTGGGGAAGAAACTATTGGAGTAAAAAGATATTTTACATCTAGGGATCTCTACAGTGTGGGGGTGGGATTTAGCAGCCTGTCGGGTTTGTCGAGGGTGCACACATCGTGGGGGCACAAGTGATTGCAGTTCGTCAGAGCATTCACCACTAAAATACTTGTAGAAAAGGCAGAGGGATGCAACATTTCGTCGATGGGACAGAGGCTGAAGCTTAGATGCCAGTTCAGGACCTATCAGGTTTGCGACTCTCTTTTGAACCTTGTCAAGGAGCGAGAAACTAGTAGCAGATGCACCAGCCCAGATGTGGCAGCAATACTCCATACATGGGCGAATGGTGGCCTTATAGAGGTACAGGATACTTTCGGGTGTTAGTAGTTTTCTAGCACGGTAGAGAGAGCCCACCTTTCTTGCAGCGGCCCTGGCAATGCCTTCAATGTAATTGTTCCAACTCATGTTTCCTGTGAACGTTAGGCCAAGGAGTTTGAAAGATGGACTCTCAGATAAAGAGTCGTTGGCCATTGCTATGGGTGGTAGAGAGGGTTTCTTGTAATTATTGAATGAAACTAGTTTAGTCTTGGCAGCATTGAACGCGACCAACCACTTTTGTCCCCATTCCACTACAGATTGGAGGTCTTCCTCTAGTGTTTCTGCCATTTCTTTAGAAATGTGTTCATTCATCTTCCTGTCGTGCCTGCCATAGAGTGTAGTGTCATCAGCATATATACCCATCTCAGAGGCAATGTTGTCGGGGAGGTCATTTATGAATATCAGGAACAATAGAGGTCCAAGGATAGAACCCTGGGGCACCCCCGCATTTATATCATATTGTTTAGATGTACGACCGTCGAGGACAACCTGGATTTTTCTCTTATCTAAGAAGGATTTAATTATGTTAAGTATTCTACCAGTGATACCATATGATCTGATTTTACTGAGGAGACCCTCATACCATACCCCGTCAAAAGCCTTAGATATATCTAGAGCTACCGCTCTGCCCTCCCCCGCATTGTCCAGTGAATGGTATATACGTTCAGAGATCACAGTTAGGATGTCTGCTGTGGAACGGGCTTGTCTAAATCCATATTGTTTGTCAGTCAGTAGTTTAGCATCTGTAAGATGATGGACTAGAGCATGGTTAATTATGGTCTCAAATATTTTGGCAAAAAGTGGGAGGAGGCTAATGGGGCGATAATTTGATGGGTCTGTCCTTTCGCCAGAATTCTTGAATACTGGTACAACAGAAGCAGTTTTCCAACAGACCAGAAAGCAAGCTTCATTAAGGCATTTGTTGTAGAGTTTGGAGAGAACTGAAGCTACTTCGGCTGAGCCCTTTTTTAATAGCACAGCTGGGATAAGATCGGGTCCACATGCTTTTGAGGTATCAAGGTTTTTTATGATAGCATGCTCCTGAGCAGGGGTGGTTTTCAGATCGTCTAGCGTGGCGTCTGTCCGCATAGGAAAGTCAGGTAGGGGGTGGTTGGAAGGGTCCAGTGTGGAGTTTGAGGCAAACCGACTGGCAAGCATGTTAGCCTTGTCGGTTGCCGAGGAGACAACCTCGTGATTGTTGGTTAGTGGGGGAATTGTTGATTGCCCATTATTTACTACACTGTTGTAGATTTTCCAGAAGTCTCGAGTTCCTAGTTTTTGTGCTTCGATGCGCTTTTTATTGGTTTCCGTAAATTCTCTCTTAGCTGTCGCTATTTCTTTCTTAATGTTATTTCTAGCTTCTATATACTTCAGTCTGTTTGAACTGGACTTATGTCGGTTAAACCTATGGTATGCATGCTGCTTTTGAGCAATGGCAGTTGCACAAGTCGACGTACACCATTGGGGAGAGTGGGGCTTACTATAAAATTTCCGCATGGGAACATGCGCTTCGATTGCAGTTTTGAACCAGTCAGTGGTCTCGTTTGCACATTGTTCAGCAGGGAGAGAGAAAATATTTTTCCATGGAGCATCTCTAATTAGTTCCCTGATGGCTTCCCAGTCAGCCTTATTATAATATCTCGTTGTTTTGAGCACTGGCTCTTCAGTTTTGGGTCTAGAATTTAGGGCGATTTCAACCATTATCACTGCATGATCAGCGTTCCCGAGTGGGCTGTGGGCCTTCGTTATGCAGTCATCGGGAACTGTGGTCAAAAACAGATCTAGAAGTGATGCGTGTTGTTCTTCCTGGTCAGGAAAACGGGTTGGAAACGTAACAATTTGTGATAGGGAGTGAGATATAGCGAAGCTATGGGTTGTGCTGCCCGCTGCATCTGTGTGAGTAGAGAATCCAAGCCAGTTTTTGTGGTGGACATTAAAGTCACCAAACACATGTATTTGTGCGCTAGTGTCGAGGGTCAGTGCCGTGTCTATGCTGTCAGATACTTTGTTTATTATGGAGCAGTCCTGAGTCGAGGGAGAGCGGTAGAGAAAATAATAATAGCTAATATTGTGTTGCATGTTTAGTCTAAAGCACATAAAGGCTTGATCATCTGTTTCTAGGTTTGTTTCTCTAGTCAAGGGAAGGGTATTACGAATGTAAACTCCAAGTCCGTGCATATGTCTGTCAGAGTCCTTACGGCAGAGTGGGAGATATCCAGGCATGTTAAAGTGGTTAGAGGGAATGGAGGAGTGTAGGTTAGTCTCACTTAGTGCTAAGATATCCGGGGTATTTGTTAAGAGAAATGCTTCAACATGTTAAAGATATACTCTTCTATAACCTACTTGCATTATACACACACACACACATAATCTTTCTCTCTTCTCTCCAACAATAGGTTAAATATAGTAAATATAGACCGTGTTGTTTATAATATAACTAGGATTTCATCCCGGCGTTGCCCAGGTGTTTGGAGGTGTATGTTGGGCAAAAAAAAAAGCAGTCAATTTTTTTCAAATTTGACCCCTATTATGACCCCTTAAAATTTATTGTTTTGGGCTCAAATCAACGTATTAAGTTAGATCCATGTCCAAGGAACCTATATCTAAAATTTCAAGTGTTTAGACCCAAAATTGTCGGAGGAGTTTGGTAGAGTTCTCAAAAGTCAAATCGTTAAACTTTGACCCCTTAACAGCCAAATTTCTGGCTGAAAACTGATCACAAAGATTTTTCCAAATCCTTGTACCCTGTATATCAAATTTCGAGTCTGTAGACTTAAATTGACAGAGTTATTGCGTAGGGAAATGTACACACACAGACACGTTCACTTTTATATATAAACTAGCATTTCAGCCCAGCGTTGCCGGATGTTTGGAGGTGTATGTTGAGCAAGAAAAAAAAAAAAAAAAGCGGTCAATTTTTTTTAACTTTGACTTCTATTATAACCCCTTAAAATTTATTGTTTTGGGCTCAAATCAACGTATTAAGTTAAGTCCATGTGCAAGGAACCTATATCTAAAATTTCAAGTGTTTAAAACCAAAATTGTCGGAAGAGTTTGGTAGAGATCTCAAAGGTAAAATCGTTGAACTCTGACCCCTTAACAGCCAAATTTCTGGCCGAAAACCGATCCCAAAGATTTTCCCAAATCTCAGTACCCTGTATATCAAATTTCGAGTCTGTAGACTTAAAATTGACAGAGTTCTTGCGTAGAGAAATGTACACACACACACACACACACACACACGTTCACTTTGATAGATAGATAGATAGATAGATAGATAGATAGATAGATAGATAGATAGATAGATAGATTATTCCTATCTTTTCATTCTGTTCTTTTTTAATTATCATTTTATAACCGTTGTTAATAAACAGGCCGAGTGTAAGAGAGGCATTTAGTAAGAGATTATTTACTTGGTGAAACAATTAAAATTTGCGGTTAATTAGAAAAGTTAAAAATTAATTTAAAAAAAACATAACTAAATCTCAAAACGAAACAATATTTTAGTATGTATATTCTGCAATAAAGCTGAATGTCTATGCGTGTATGTGTGTGTGTCTGGTCACGAATAGGCTCCTATATGGTTGACTATTTTAAAAAACTGATTACATATAATGATAGATGTATCGAGACAAAGGAATGGATATGTTTGATCTGGCAGAACAGTGGTTCATTAAAATTGTGGGGTCTTCGTTCGCGCCTGGTCCACAAAGTATGGAAATAAAAAATTTTAAATTAAAAAAAAACCTTTACAAGTGTTTTTGATATAGATGTACATAAGAATACTTTGATAAGTATGTTTTAACTTAAATAGGAATGGTATAATAAAAATCGTTTGCGCCTGGCCTCCATAGAATGGAAATAGACACAAACTTTAATAAAGACTGTTAGAAATTTCAGAATGCAAGGGCGATAACTGCTAGATTGTTCCAATCACGCGATAATTTTGACCAATGAAATTGCATTGTTTCAGTTGCTGCGGAGGATTCAGGAATTGGCGGGAATATTGTTTTTCTTCAAACAGATTTCCATTCCGTGTCGAGCAAAACAGACACGTGGTGTCTCGCTCCGTGCCAAATGTACTATAAGGCAGGGTTCTATTCTATTTGTTATCTCCGCTCACTTAAATGCGGATACAAGCCTGAGGCAAAAATGTTTATGGACTAATTGCATTCATCATCATTGCCCGCAGGAGGGCATCCTTTATTATGGAACCTCGATCGCAATGTGCGTTGTTCTTATTTGACCAGTCTGGAAGGATTTCGAAGAACCCTCAACCACTTCTACGAGCGGCCGAATTCAACCAGCATCTTCACAGAAGAAAACTGCCTACACCTTTCGAGGCATAAACTACCCGCCATTTGGCCGAAGCTAAAGAGGTGCACTCTTTTGCAAATATGGACTCATTTTACCTTTCTTGTAAATAAAATATTCTTGGAATTTAAGGTGAGCCTTTGTTACTTTTCTGAGTGTCTCTTTCATTCTGCCAAAGGCAAAAACGAGTAAGAGAAATTCTTACAACTTTTCATATCTATCTGCGTAAGTATACTTTGATAATTATGTTTCAGTTTGAAGAAATGTGGTATAATAAAATTATGGAGTGTTCGTTTGCGCTTAACCTCTATAGAATAGAAATATGTCACAAAGTTTAACAAGGTTTTTTAAATATAGATCCACAGAATATTGTGATAAGTGTTTCAGTGTGAACAGGTATGGTATAATAAATTATGGGGTTTATCTATTTTATTTTTACTTTCATCATATTTTGCTTTGGTTTTGATACCCCCAAATTCGAAGCTATCTCATTACAACCCTTCCTTTTCATAACCTATCATACTTTCATAGATCAGAGTCTATTTTTGTAGGATGTTTTTGAACCCAGTCAACGACGGGTACTTTTGCTAGTTAAAATATACAAGTGGTTCTCAAACTGTGAGTTCAGAGGTTTTGCAGGTGCGCTTCGTAGAATTCCTGCAACATCTGTCCAGATACGAGAGGTAAGTGTCCACAAACAATAACTATGCTATTTTCTTAAAAAGATTCGTCGTTCCATTAACCCTATTTCGTGTAGAGTGCGCCTGTAACTATTTAAATTACTGTAAGTGTGCTCACAGACTGTATAAATCAATGTTTATAAACTCAAGGGAACTAACTCTTGCATTTTTATAATATGAGTACACTCCCTTAGACTAAACTTTTTTTTTTTCTGTTTTTATTCTAGAATGTTTTATACCTTTTTAAACTATGTCGTTTTTTTAATCGTAAAAATTAAGTTCAAATTTCGAAACCGTATTGATTTTGAAGGTTGAAATTAATTTTTACGGTATCGAACCTCAATGTACGTAAATAGTGTTGAAAACATGAAGTTTTTTAATGCATGAAATCTGCTAAGAATTTTAAGTTAAAAATGTCTTTCTATTTGACAGTTTAAATGCTTTCCAAAATATTTTAAATTTTTCGGAGTCACGTGGTGATGTATATTTGGATTATTTTTTTCAATTATTTACAAAAATTTAAAATGTCTGACTTGTTTATCAAAGAAATCGAAATGCATTCTGGTGAATTTAATTTCGTAATTAAATTATTTTTTAATAAGATGTTAAAAGTTATTGCTGGTACTATTGTATGCTTTTATTTTAATAAATAATTTATCTATTATATAAAGACAGTGTGTGTGTGTGTGTGTGTGTGTGTGTGTGTGTGTGTGTGTGTGTGTGTGTGTGTGTTTCCAGCTGAAAGTCAGAAACTACACAAGATGCACCCACAAAGCTGATATTTCGAAAATACCACTGAGGCAAAGTGTTCTGATTGAATAATGTATTGATCAAACATTCTGCGCGCAAGCCTAGATTTATGCAAAAAAAAAAAATAATAATTCATCAACATATAACATATAACTGCTACAAGCATAAGATTGGTGGTGATGGTTGTGTATTCTTCTTTTTTTATTTATTTATTTATTTTTTTTGAGTGTAGGGAGGATCATAATTGCTATGATTCGGGCTTTCATATGTCAGGTTTGGCTGTGACTAATGAATTCCTTTCCTGCTCTGTTTTCTTCTGACTATACTAATATGCAGAAATTTGAATGCAACTCTCCACTTATGATGTCCGTCTCATCACTGTGGCTCTTATAATATAAAGGAAGAAAAGAAATGGATACTTAAATGTACGTCACAACAATTTTTGGCAACAGAGTTACAGGATTGTCTGACTTATTCCCTGCTTCCTTTGTTCCAGCTTATTTAACTAGTTGGTCCACTAGTCTTAACTAATTCACTGTTTTTATACTTCATTATAATACAGTTTCCTATTTAGCAGCTTATTTCCACCAACTGCAACCTGTAGAAATTTCTTTCTGCTGATTGTTTTCCTCCTACTTATAGCCTTGTTCTGTTCAAGACTAAGATCAAAACGCATCTCGTGTCTTTATGATAATCATTTTTCTTCTTGTGAACTCAACTGGTTTCATGCCTTGTCTGAAGCGATTTCCATTTTTTTTTTTTTTTTTTTTTTTTACTTTAAACCAATTTTAGGTTTTATTTTTTGGTTTTCAATATAAACTAGCAGGATTACCCGACATTGCCTTGGGCAAAAGTGTAATATATTTCTATTAAAAGTTCTTTTTATATATATCTCTATCGGTCTTTCTTTCTCTCTTTCTTCCTTCCCCGTTTTCTCCTCCACCCAGCGTATTCCTATCTTTGGACACACACACACACACACACACACACACACACACACACACACACACATTGAAAAGATAACGAAATACCAAAGTCTTATGTATGACATGAAAAGAAACTGGAATTTTAGGAAGATCTTTATCTTTCCAGTTATTATAAGAGCAACTGGACTCATGAAAAAGAATTTCAAAAACTACTTGGCAAATATACCCAGCGGACCAAGTACAATAGAGATCCAAACAACTGCACTGGACGGTCAAAATCTTCAAAAGATCTCTCAGTTGGAATATCTGAGATAGCGGGTGATTGTTTGTCATCAGGTAGGATATGTTATCCCCAGTTTGAACAAACTGAGAAGAATTTTTTTTTTAAGACAACTTTCTGTTGAGGAATAAGTCGGGATAAGGGAAATAATTTCTTTATAAAATATTAGAGTTGCTTCCCTTTAATATACCGCTAAAAAAAGAAAAAATAAAAACCTATCCTAATTCCGATTAAATCTGTGCCGGTTTAGGGTCAAAGAACGAATATTTTTTTCCTAAATGTTATATATTATTCATCCAGGACAACACGGGTCGATAATATGCCATCTTTGTGACTGTTTGTTTTGCAGTTTGGGACACACGCAGACAACTGCACTTTACATAATAGATTAGCAGAGGGCTACCCGATGTTGGCCAGTGCAAAAGTGTAACATACGTATTTTTAGTAACTTTCTCTTTCTCATTTTCTTCCTCCCGCTTTTCAATTCACTCTTCCTCCTTCACTCGATCCATTTTTCTTAAACTGGTCATATACATAAAACAATTCAATTTTATACAATAGATTGCTCAAAAAATGAATTGAAATTTTCTTTTTAGTAAATAAAATGACGAAAACCTTGCTTCCCCACCACCATCAACGAAACCGAGCCCAGTTGGCACTCAAGAACGAATATTTTTTTTTTTTTTTTTTTAATTTTACATATTATTCACCCATGTTGGTTAAAAATATACTAACTTTGTAGATGTTTGTTTTGTAGGGTTATTTTTTTTATTTTTTTTTTTTTTTAGATGGACATGCAAACACACAGATAACTGTTGCCCTTTAGATCCAATATGATATGTTTGGAATGACCAAAAGATTTTACAATTATCAAAGAGAGAATCTTGTAACTGAAGATTTGCTCATATACTTGAAATGCGATTTTCACTTGTGTCTCATGCTGTACAAGCACCCAATATTTTCATCATAAGCGAGAACAAAATTGATATCCTCAGGATTTTTGTTCGTTAATATTGTTTACGTTTCCTAATTGTTTTTGTTTTTTATATATTTTATTGTTTCATTGTTTCTTAATCTTTGTTTAGTGTTTTTTTCTTTTTTTTTTTTTTTTTTTTTTTTTTGCTGTTCAATCAATTAAAATCAATTGTCCAAATCTACTCACACCCACAAACAAGTCTCGTTTTTCTAAATAAAAAGGTTGATAATCATTTTTTATTATTTTATTTATTTATTTATTTATTTTTTTTTTTTTTTTTTTGAAATAGAAAAACGTTTCAAATCAATTGTTACAAAATACAACAAATCGGGGTAAGTTGCCTCCCTTGTTTTGTAAGCATTAAACTATGTAAACTAAACACGAGACGATTTTCTGATTTAAAAAATAAAATAAAATGGAAAAATAATTTATTCAATTTTTACTTCGCCATTACTAAGCCCAAAATTAACCTTTTCCAAAGTCCCCTCTCCTGATCAAATCCGTTGCCAAGGTCACAGGAGAAATTGTTACCACTCCAGAAGATATCTCACACGCAATCCTAAGACAGATTACTGTTGCAACATCTTGGGGAGGCGCTGTTCAGAGCATCTTTTACTACCTTGACTGGATACAAAACTGACTTCGAAATCTAGTGGGCAATGTCGTTTTCTTCTTTCTACTACCTCCTTCTTTACACAAAAGCCATTAAAAAATTTTCTGTTATTTTCATGACAGTTGCTCGACTAAACTTCAATCTATCCCCTCCAAAAACATTTGCAACAAACACTCATCTAGCTACTACCACTGTCAACTATTTCCACTGTTCTCTACCTGTGCCTAAAACTAAACGAAAATTCGATGAGCAAAGGTTCTTTCCTAAAGCAGCACATCTGTGAATCACAATGTTATGGGGTTGCTTCCTGGATTACTATAATATGATAGTTTTCATATCTAATGTAAACAAATTTTTGTTGAGCCTACCCAATTTTAATCATCGCCAATTATCACAGTATTGTTTCACCGGCCAGCGTACACTCAATAACCCTTATCCTCAAGTAAACTTTTGGCGGCTTTCGAGTTTTAAATTAAAAAAAAAAAAAAAAAAGAAGGCGCTGTGGGTGTGGTGTAAGTGATTCCATCGCCTAAGCATAAGAATAAGTCAATTAAAAACTGTTATAGCCAGAGTTGTGACCATCTACAAATGTGGAAAGGAGAGAGAATGCAGCATCACAATGTGGGATATCTAATATCTAACCGGTGCTACTTGAAAGATCTTGTAGAGTTCAAGAATAATGCAAAGAATTGCATAAAGATGTGCAAAAAAGTTTATTAATGAGTAAAGCATTACCCTTCCAATAAAGGGAAAAGTCTATCAGACTTTTTTTTTCTTCTTTAATTTTCTTCCTTTGAAGATTGTAACGTTAGGTATGGGGCAGCCAAACCAGCTGTGAACATTGCCTTGCTTTTTATTGAAACCAACCGAGAGCTCTTTTTAGCATCCTCATTCTTCCCTTAAGTGCAATTGTCTGGATCTCTTTTGCACTTGGTTCACCAGGTATATTAGTTAGATAGAATTTCAGGTTCTTCTTCATAAGCCCTGTGGCACCTATAATAACTGTTATGATTGATATATCCCCAAGATTCCAGTTTCTTTTCATATCATACACGAGACCTTGATATTTGGTCTGTTTCTCCCTTTCAGCTCTGTTCAGACCTCCATCATTAGGGACACTCACTTCAACCAAGGTTGCTACTCTCTCTGACTTATTCCATATGACTATGTCAGATCAGACATGTTATGTGCAGTGTGACGATGGGTGAAAGTGAATCCTTGGCAATGAGGGATGACAATACATGTTGCATAAAAAGAAACAATAAAATGATATCATATGATGTGCAATATCAGTCTTTAAGAAAGGCTTAGGTTTAATGACAACAGAGAAAAATTAAATTTCGACAATACAGCAAGATGTGTGCAGAATAGGAGACTTTGTTGGTTTGGTCACATTGAAAAAAATGGATGAGTGCTTAGGTTAACTGGTGCAGAACAGTTAAGGTAGCAGAGTCAGTTGACAGAAAGAGGGATAAATAAAGACCTTGCCAGAAATAGATTGGTTTAGAAGTCAATTTCTAAGAGTAGTCCAATACATGCCAACATGTAAAAAAGATAAATGAAAATGAGTTGTGGTTCAATTATAACTCTCTTGTTCCATACCACCATGTCAGGTTTAACAGGTTTATTTTCTAGGTATGTAGCTATAGGAATTGCATAGTTATAGTGGATGGTGTTTGATTTATTTCTGACTGTTCTTTCTAGTATGTGTTCCTAGGTTTGCTGCTGCATTCAATATTCAACTTATGTGTTATGTTAACAATAAATATATATTTTTTATATACTGTTGAGTCAGTTTATATCATTCAATGAATGACAAAAACTAACAACTTTCTCTGTCAAGATTGAGCCTCTACCACTAAGATGATTCCAACACAAGATGAAAGTCTCAACTAGCAAAGTTCTAGCAGATAAAACAAGCTTGCTATAACACACACACACACGCACACACATTATCATGTTGAAAATTTGCCAGGAAATTGTTTTCTTGGGAAAACAAAAAGTGGACAACTCATATTCCCGTTAAATATCTATTTTCAAAAACTTGTTTACCTCTTCAGGACATAAATGATGTGTAACATTCATAAAATGGTCACATATCATCGGAAAAACAATGCTATATCTGTGCTGGGCTGGAAACTCCATGCATAACTTGAACTTATACTCAAACAGAGCGGTGTAAAAACTTCTTGTCCAATGTCAGGTTTAACAGGTCCATTTTCTAGGTACATAACTGTAGGAATTGCATAGTCATAGTAGATGGTGTATCATTTGTTTCCAACTGTTCTTTCTGGTATATGTTCCCAGGACTTGATGCTACATTGGATATTCAACTTTTTACAGATGGTCCAGTGGAGATATTTACACACTCTTGTGTAGCATCCCCCAGCAGAACTTTACAACTTAATGTCAGGTGGCTCGTGTGATAGAAATTGTGCTTGTTATTGCTGAGACCACTCATGCTTTTACTTGCAATCTGTGTTTTTTTTTTTTTTTTTGGTCCCCCAACAAAAGGAGGGTGGACCTGTAAATTCACCCTTGTCCGTTTGTCTATCCGCACTTTTCTCAATAACTATGCCTTGGAATTTTTTTAAATTTTGCACAAACATTAAACATGATAGGAGTAAAAAAGTAACAACGGATTTTCCAGGATAATCCTGCGATAACCTTTGGGTGTTCTCTAGGGTCTCTTTTAGGGCTAATAAAAACACTCCATTTTTGGGATTATTTTACCATATTTGTCCAAAATTTTCTGGGTATGTCTATTTAGCAGTTTTGCATGGTGCTGAACTCAAATTTAAATATGTTAAAGTCTTGGGGACTTTTAGGGCTAAATGGAGGGGGGAAATGGACTTAGTCATTTCTTTTTTTGCATGGTGCAGAACTCAAATTTACATATGTTAAGGCCTAAAACTGCATCGTTTATTCATTTTCACCAGGATTTGTCATCATCTGAGGACTTTTGGGGCTAAATGGTGAGGGGGCAATGCTGAACTAAGTCATTTTTTTATGCCTCGTTCACTGTGTACTCACTCGGGGAACGATGAATGCTTCACTTGGTTTTTTTTTTTTAACTTTGCTGGACGTTTTTAGAAAATATTCAAAAGAAAAAATTGTTAGAAATAACAATTATTTCCTTGTATTAATTCAATATTCAAGAACAATTGTTAATATTGTGCCTTGAGTTTTTCTTCATTAATATCCTTGCGGTTTATTACAGTTTTTTTTATTATTGTTGTTTCAAAGTCTCTTAATCTTCATTTTTGTTTATCATTTTTTGTTGAAAATCAATTGTAGAAATTTCCTCCCTTCAGTAACGTTTTTACTTGCAATTTGTTTTTGTTTTTGAATTTTATTTTAAATATGCCGTTTTTTTGTTTTTCTTTTTCAAAAGATTATTTCTTCTATATAAATAAAACAGTGTATGTTTTTTGGGGTTTTAACGATGAACTCTTAAACTACTATAGTCATATAACACTGAAATTAACAAGAAATAGTAATAACTAGGACTATGATAAGAGCATATTTTTTTCAGTTTTTTGACTCTCGGGTATATACCCGACACAGTTAATCAACCGAGAATCATATCACATAAAAGCATATAATATATCAATGGATACACACTCGAGAGTCAAAACAATGAAAAGAATATGCTGTTGTTCTAGCCCTACTTATGAGTGTACTTAACGATTCAGTACCATCTTCATTTGCCTTCCCCAAGAAACTTTATAAAGTAGAACCCCAGGATACGGCATTAAAAATTAGTAACAAAATACAGTACAATGTATAATACACATGTATATAATCAAATAACATAAGCAACAACATAAGACTGGGCAAATGTCATAACCAAGAGCCGGAAAAACATATTCCACATCGTAACCTGAAAAAAAACTGTATCCTAGGGTCACCGTATCCCGGGGTTCTACTGCATAAGAATACCCTTTTAGATTTTTAAGTAGATACTCTAACCTTTCTGTAGGGAACACACAAACATACATACACCGACATTAAGTTATATTTATATATAGTTATTAAGTTATGTTTTTCAATCATCGTAACAGTGCAGCTCACACAAACTATAACCTGGAAATCCTAGATTCGAGCTTTGCTCTGTTTTGAGTTCTTTGATAGGATATATTCAAACTTCAAAAGTTCTAAACACGAGTCACTTCTATGCGAAGCAGATAACTCTGCCACTTGAGCCACCACCTCCATATACAGAACGTCTATCAGCTACTATGTGCTTATTCAACAGAACACCTACCTATAGTGTGTGTGTGTGTGTGTGTGTGTGTGTGTGTGTGCGTGCGTGCGTGCGTGCGTGCGTGCGTGCGTGTGTGTGCGTGTGTGTGTGTGTGAAAAAAAAATGAAAACTTGTTTGTTATTAACATGATAACCTTCATTGTAATCAAGTGGAAATGATTGAAATATGGAGTGATCGAAAGTTGGCACGAACTTTTTTTTTTCATATCAGTTACCAAACTGCTAATGAAAATGATGGTTGATGAAATATCAAGGATTCAATTCCTTCCACTGGCAAAAAAAAGATGGTTTACAACGAGTACAATATTTGTGTTGATGACTAACAGGTACAAAAATATGTTGACAAGTTGAAATGCAAAATGTTCATTTTAGCCTGCAGATGTACTTCTATAAGTTTTACACATGCACAAATTCAATCATAGCGAAAAGTCGTTTAATTTAAATCTTTTTTATCTATCTGTTGGGTTACCTCGAACAGTAGGAAACATAGCACCCAAGTCATTTTTTTTAACTTTAGAAATCAGTACTGTGTATTAGGTTGGTGCAAAAAATGTCATTTTTGACGTGTGTGTATATATATCTACCCTGCAACCCCTCTCCCACAGAAGAGACTTGCGAGCCTATCCTTGTTTTATCGTTATTTCCATGACAGGTGCTCGTCTGAACTCCAATCTCTGGTCCCCCCTCGCCAATCTTTCACGAAAAACACCCGTCTAGCCGAATCCACTGTGAAAAATTTCCCCCACTCTTTATCTGTGCCTAAAACGTGGATTCCATGAACAAAGCTTTCTTAGAACTGCACGCCTGTGGAACTGTTCCGTCTGCCTGCTTCCCACCGGACTACAACTTGGATGTGTTCAAGTCCAATGTTAACAAATTCCTAATGAACCGCCCCCTTAAGTAAACACTTCATCAAATCTCCACACTAACGTAATGTACTTGCAATAACCCTTATCCCTGAGTGGCTTCCGGGCCTTGATAAGTGGTGATCACTGTGTAAAAAAAAAAAAAAAATATATATATATATATCTGATAAAAAAACATTTTTGCAAACCTAATATATAATATTCCATAGAGAATTGGGTCTGTAACATTAAATATGAAATCTGCACGAATTAAAATATATTTAAGGATATTTTACAATCAGCAAGTTTTTTTTACTCATGTTCACCCCTTACAAAGCATATCGTCACTCGGACGTAAAGGGCTACTATTTGGGATCGCGTCTAGGAAAGATTAATAAGATATTTGTTTATGTTACATTTAAACTTCTGCATATCAGTACAGTCAGGGAAGAAAGAAAGGAATTCCAAACTCTAGCTGTTCGAAGGAAGAAACTATTAGAATAGAAAGCTTTCTGGCATTTAGGAACCTCAACAGTTAAGGGGTGAGATTTTGCTGCTAAACATGTTTGTTAGGGATATGTACATCGAGGGGACACAAGTGCAAGGAGTTCATCAGATTACATTCCATAAAAATATTTATAAAACAGGCACAAAGATGAACATTGTGACGATGGGACAGTGGTTGGAGCTTAGTTGACAAAGTGGGACCTATTAGATTGAAAACTCTTTTTTGAACCCTATCCAAGAGGGAGAGACTAGTGGTAGATCCACCAGCCCAGATGTGGCAACAATACTCCATGCATGGGCGAATAGTGGCCTTGTAGAGGTACAGGATACTCTCAGGTGTGAATGGTTTTCTAGCTGGATAGAGGGAACCTATCTTTGCGGCAGCTTTTGCAATGTCCTCAATGTATTTGTTCCATATTGCTCGCAAATGTTAGGCCGAGGAGTTTGAAGGAAGAATTCTCAGGTAGGGCATTATTTGTCATGGATATAGAGGCGGTTAGAGAAGCGTCTTATAATTGTTAAAGGAAAGCAGCTTAATCTTTCTAGCATTAAATATTACCATCCATTTGCGGCCCCATTCCACCATGGTCTGGAGGTCATTTTCTCACGATTCTGCCATAGTTTTAGATTTATGTACATCCATTCTTCCCTCATGTATGTTATAGGGCTTTTTATCATCAGTAAATATACCCATCTCAGACACAATATTATCTGGGAGGTGGTTTATGAATATCAGGAATAATAGTGGTCTAAGGATCGATCCATAAGGCACTCTTTTATTAATGTTATACTGCTTGGATGTATGCCTATCAGTCCTTTCACCAGTATTCTTGTACACTTGTACCACAGATGCAATCTTCCAGCTATTAGGGAAGCAAGATTCAGCAAGGCATTTATTGTAGAGCAGTATAGGGGCTAGCTCAGCTGAGCATTTCTTAATTACTATAGCAGGGATGAGATCAGGTGCACATGCCTTTTATGATATCGCGGATATAAGAAGGGGTGATTTTTACATCATCTAGCGTGGCTTCAATCGGCATAGGGACATTTGGGAAGGAGTAGTTTGTTGGCTCTAAAGTGGAGTTGGAGGCAAATGACCAGGCAAGCAGTTCCGCCTTATCGGTTGCCGTGCATTCAACTCCAGTTGTTGGATAGTGGAGGAATTACTGACTGCCCTTTATTCACTACACTATTATAGATTTTCCAGAAATCATGAGTTCTTATTTTTTGCAATTCTATGCGTTTCTTGATTATTTCAGCATGCTTTCTTTTGGCTGTCGCTATTTCTGTTGTACAATGATTTCTAGCATCTACAGATTTTTGCTTATTTATATTTGACTTATGACATACAAACCAGCAGAATGCATGCTGTTTTTGTGCAATAGCAGCTGCACAACTTATATATATATATATATATATATATATATTATATATTATATATTATATATATATATGTGTATGATAAAAGTCTATGTTAGAAGCATTATTTTTGCCTATTTATATTTGACTTATGACGTACAAACCAGCAGAGTGCATGCTGTCTTTGTGCAATAGCAGCTGCACAATCTAGTGAACCATGGGGGCGAGTGGGGTTTGCTATAATACTACATTAATATTTCACTTCGCGTGACTTATGCTCAATGGTTAAAATCTCAAACTAAATAAAAATAATTTTTAAATGATAGTTTCGTTTTTGGCTTGAAGTGCTATTGGACTAGCTATAGTGGAGAGCTTTTGAACATTAAACAACTTTTTTTCCTAAAAATAAAAAAAATTTCAAGAATGATAACTCGATTCTAGAGTTTATGTGAATACAGTTATTCAAATTAAAACTTATTTATTCATTTTTCTATTATTACAATAACAATTATCATAACATTCATTCATTTTCTTATCCAGATGATTAGTAATAGGGTTATGGTAGAGCATTTTTTTTTTTTCTTTTTAATTGAATTTAACATTTACATTTTTATGCAGTTTGATCCGGAATATTAATTAAACAATAGATTGTTTGTGACAGTTATATGAAAAAGTAAACTCTACCTATAATTAGAATAGTATTTAGAGATTTAAGTACAAAAATTAGTATTTTTATAAAGTAAAAATAAAACACAGAAAACAAAAAGACAAAAGTATTAAGGTTATTTAAATTAGTTTCATTTTGTAGTTAAAGTTCTGACTTTATGAGATGAGTTATTTGGATTAATCGGACTAATCTTCTCATTTGGAGTGTTATTTGCACAATGTTTGAGTTGATGTAACCTCCAACCTTCTTCAAGTGTTTAAGTCGCCATGTTGGTTGAAGGTAAAGGGAAGTTAACTCTACGCTTACAAGATTTCGTAATTAAGTTCCAGCTGAAAGTAAATTTACAAAGAATAATAAAGTCAAATATATCAAACAAAACATTGATTAATTCAGATAAGTTTGGAATTCAAAACATAACGATGAAATCAGACATGCGATATTTTTTTTGGGGGGGGGGGGAATTTAAAGTTTCTAATTTTTTTTGCTTATAATAAAGCCTCATCAGGAATTTTTTTTTTTTTTTTGTGTGTGTGTTTACCAACTGGACTGGACGATACAACACCTATCTTCGACAAAGAGACTGTGCCAAACTACACCATGGCAAGTAAGAAAAGAAAAGAAATCCTGATGAGGGCTTTGTTATAAGCCGAAAATTAGAAACTTTAAATAAATGAATGTTTATTTAAAAAATAAGAAATATCGCACATATCTGATCATGTTTTGAATTTCATTTTCTCCATGCTTCTAAAAAGTGGGTTCTATTAATTTTGGAATATTTTTATAGAATTACTCCAGTCTCTAAGAAAAAAATGGCAAGGTGTGGCCATCCAAACTTAAGAGTTAGTGTAAACGTCCCTAGATGCCAGAAACCCTTTTACTCTAATAGTTTCTTCTGTCAAACTGTTAGATTTTAGACTTTCTTCCCTCTTCTGCTCGCCTGACTTTCAATGTGCAGAAATTTAAATGTAATTGCAAACAGATATCTTGCCAAGTAGTAGCCCTATAGGCACGACTTCACATAATTGCCCCTTATGCCAAAGTTATAATACGTTTTGTCTGGCGTAAAAGTTTGGATTTTTTTGTTTTGTTTTTTTTTGATTAGTTGGGGGAGAGGTAAAAACAGAATTTGTTTATTTTTAAGTTACTGAAAAATATTAATTTTTCAGCATAATTTGGAATATTTGCAAAATAAAGTGGTAAATTTTTACCTGATTTCCACCTGAACATTTTCCTTTAAAATGACGACTTTCATTGGTTTTTGGGTATGTTGAAGACGATTATCACATTTAAATTTTCCGCAAAAAAGTAGTTTTCCAGATATTAAGCAATGTCATTGTTGGTGGCCATCTTGGTACACCTAAGTGTGCACTCTTGCATGTAAACACAACCTCCAAGAAACTATGCGCAAGCGTACGTACTTAGATGGCCACCAGTAACAACAAATGACATTGCTTAATATCTGGAAAACTACTTATTTGCAGAAAATTTAAATGCGATATTCGTTTTCAGCATACTCAAAAAGTCGTCATTTTAAAAAAAAATGTTAAGGTGGAAACCAGGTAAAAATTTACCAATAAACGTTTAAAAACAAATTATCTGAAACACAAAATGGGAAACAAGAGCAACTTTATAAAGTTGCCATTTTCTTTTGTTTAGTTTTAATGCAACCTCATTTTATTTTTAAAACTTAGTGCAAGTAAAAACATAATAAGAACATGGTAACGTGGCGAAATTGAGCTTTAACAGTGCCTAAAAATGTAACCATACCAAATGAGCTAATGTATTTCCTGATAAAACATGTTGGCAAATGTTTACTTTAATGTCCATATTGCCAAAAACTATAGATTCAATAGCGGCAGTAGAATTAACTTAATAAAAGACCATCATGCCGCCAGGATAGCAAATGTGCAATTGATATAATTAGTACCTTGATTGACCCAATCACTAATCCTAAGTCTGGGTGATATGTCAACTCAGGCTGAAGAACACCAATTATATCGATTCCACATTTGGTTTTGCAGATCTGTAAGAGGCTTTTACCAAATTAATACTACATCATCATTGTGAATTGGGGTGTTTTGGCAATTTGGAAGGACACTAGAGTAAGCAGTAATCAACTTTTTATTTTAATTATTTATATTGTCACTCGGACTCAAGCTTAGTGGTAGTGTTAAGGAAGAGCATATATTTCTTTTCTTGCTCAACATTGACTTTTTTAATATACTTAAGACTGATCAAGAACATTAAACTAAAAAGTGTTCAAGATAAAAATTTGATTTTAGAATCAATCCAAATAAAATCTAATTTTAACTTAAATCATAGAAAATAAAATCGGGTGGTTTTTTTTTGGGGGGGGGGTAATGTGATTCTGCACCTGCCACTCAATTTTTTTGGTGCTTATGCACTTTTGTTACTGCGCCATTTTAAAATGCTTAGACCAAAATTTGTCCAAGTAATTTTGTAAAAACCGCAGGTCAAATTTTTTAAACTTTAACCCCAATGTTAACCCCCTTAACATTTATCATTTTGGTCTCAAATCAAAATATAAAGTTTTACTCATGTCCAAGTTACCTACATCTAAAATTTGAAGTCTTCGTTTAAACCCAAAATTGGCGGAGGAATTTGGTAGAATCTGCAAAGGTCAAGTCTTTCAACTTTGACCTTTTGGCAGCTAAATTTTCACCCCAAAACTGATTAAAATGCTTGCTGCATGTCTGAATATCCATTATGTATAAATTTCAAATGTTTAGACCTAAAATTGGCTGCATAGTTTGCTAGATATCACAAAGGTCAAATCTTTTGAACTTTGACCCCTTGGCAGCTCAAATTTTAGACTCAAACCAATTAAAAAACTTGCCCTATCTCTGAATACACTTTATGTAAAATTTCAAATGTTTAGACCAGAAATTGGTTGAGTAATTTGGTAGAGATCGCAGAGATCAAATTTTTTTTAACTTTGACCCCAATTTTAACCTCTTAACATTTACTTTTTGAAGCTCAAATTAAATGTAAAAGTTTGATCTATTTCCAAGTAACCTACATTTAAAACTTCAAGTGTTTTGACCCAAAATTGGCAGAGGAGTTTGATAGAGTTTTCAAAAGTCAAATCGAACTTTGGCCCCTTAACAGCCAAATTTCTGGCCGAAAACCGATTAAGATTTTCCCGAATCTCAGTACTCCTTATGTCAAATCTCGAGTCTCTAGACTGAAAATTGACAATAGTTTGGTATGGAAATGTACAAACATTTTTCACTTTTATAAATATATAGATAGTGAAATGAAAGTACCTATTTACTTTGCCTCCCCACGACGGCAGAGTTAGATACCAGATCATTTGTGTGTGTGTGTGTGTGTGTGTGTGTGTGTGTGTGTGTGTGTGTGTGTGGTGAAAGTAGAGAATAGTTAGAAAACATCCTCCCAATGTTAAGAATGGTTTTCTAAATAACGCTATTATTTCAGCACGGTAATAAAAGTGCATAAGTACCTTTTTTCTTTTTGTGTAAACAGAGGGGAAAAAAAAGAGCAAGTTTGGTAACTGGAGTTAATCGAAATACTAACAATAAAAAAAGAGGAAAAAGTCTTGCTCTGCCGATATTTAGATTATGAAAATGTCAGCTTACAAAAAATTAAAAAGAAAAAGATCGTATCCATTATAAAATTGCAGCATCCCCCCCCCCATTTCCTTCTTACATTTATATAATATAGATGTATATAAAAAAAAAATAAAAAAGTAAAAAAAACCTCTTCCATAAAACAAAATTTTCAACCTGTCTTCCTCGGTATAATGAAGGGCATACGTGTGCACAGTGGGCTGTAGTAATAAAAGAAAGAGTATAGCAAATGGGATGACCAAATGTTTACATGTGATTAGCATTTTCACACTTAAAGCGATCAGTAACTTAGGTAGCATTGTAGCTTTTCTCCAAAATCGAATCTAAGTGTGGCAGAAAATGTTGAAGTGAGCACACACACACATAGTCAGTTATGAAAATGTAGCAATAAAGCTATACAAAATTTTCCGAATTTGATTCTTATGGGGACTATGTAACATGAAAAATTCTGTACATCTTAATTGCCATGTACATTTTCATAACTTACCACCTAGCTTTACTCATGTATTGTGCACTATTGAAATAAAAGGTGCTAGTGCACTTATTAATCCACTTGTTTTTTTTTTATAGTATTTTCAAGTTTAAAGTTTTATGATCTGTTTTTATTTAATTGTAAGGTTAAAATACAAAATAAGTACAAAACACCCTCCCCATGTTAAGAATGGCTTTCTAAATGTTATTTCAGCACGAATCAATAAGTGCATTAGTACCGAAATAAATACTGAAAACCGATAAAGAAAATATATCTCCTTGTAAGATTTGCCATGGATACATATATATATATATATATATATATATATATATATATAAGAGAAAGAAAATTAATACTAAGTTGAACTTTACAATCAAAATTTATTGTTCCACTGAACATTCCAAAACACAATTTACAAAGTCCTTATTCCGCCGAGTTTCAAAGAATGCTATTATTATTCTTCTCAGGACATAAAGAAATCAGCAAATTATATTTGCAGCAATGCTAGAATTTGCTAGTTAAGGCATAAAGTGAAACCGCAATTTATTGTAGTTATAAATTGCCAAATAAAAAAAATGAAAAAATATTGGATATGTAAAAAAACTAATATAAAAACAAACCATGCATAATATTTCAGCTTGAATGAAACTCCTCTCTAGTTGATCCAAAATAGTTTATTTATTTATATATATATATATATACATATATATATATATATATATATATATATATATATATATATATATATATATAGCCTTCCTTAATCCTTAATCCATATCACTAGCCCCAAGTCCGGGTGGCAATACGAATTTTAAATTATAAAAAAGTAATGTGCTCAGAACGAGTATAACAGGACCAGGACCGTTAAAAGTAAATTTCACCGATTAATTCTAAAATAATAAACAATAAAAGCATAGGTCTAAATTATTTATCAAAAATAATATAGCTACATCTGGATCAACGCTGTCGATAGAATAATCAAGAATATTTTTCAATATAGTGAATAATTTCAAACATGACTTCGACCATAATCAACACAATGATCATTACTTCCAAACGTGTGTGATGTTTGTCATTCATGTGATCGGACAGAAGTTCGATAAGCTCGCAACAGTGTTTCAGTTTTTCATTCATGACTCGTGTACGCTTGGCCACATTCAGATAGTTTATAGTTTTCTGATAGAGTGGTTCCAGGTTTTCCCTGTCCCAGTAAAAGTCTGGCGTGTCCAGCAGATCGGAACTCAGGTTAACCAAGTGCCGTAAGGTGAATAGCTCGCCGCTTTTTCTCAACAGATTCTTCCGTGTGATCCGTATCTTACGGCCGCATCTCATGTCATCACTTAACGGTTCAATAGAGTCGATGAACCGGGTGAGGGATTCCTCCCACAGGGACAACTTGACAGACAAACCCAAAGAGTTGGAAAACGCATATTTTTCTAGTACGTGAGCCTCAGGCGTCCCACTACTAAGCTGGATCTCGTAACCGTTAATCCTCGTATACGGGTTGTCGGTGTAACAGAAATTCAGGCTTTCGTTTTCGCTCATGGTTAGAGACAATTCGTAGGGGGCGTCGCAGAACTTTCGAACCTGCTGCAGGATCTCCTTCCTTTCCAGGGGGCTCATATCCCAGAAGACGACGACACCCTCGCGGAAAAAGAAAACCTCCCTGCAGTGCCGGTCCACTTCGTAGACAGCCTTGGTGTATATCGCGTCCTCGACGTCGGTCGGTAGCGGTTCTTTATGATACAGTTTCTGGTCAGCTAAAAATGTATCCAACTTCTCCAGATCGATTTCTTCGGAAATGGCATACGCAACAACCTCCGCTTTACCGGATTCGTTGTCCGGTCGTGGTACAGGTACCTTCTTCCTAATTTTAGCACTCAGAGCTGAAGAATGTTTGTACGAGTTTTTCAACGAATCGGGTCGTGAACCGCCTTGCACTTGGCTTGTATAAAAACGACTACAAACAACCGACGAAAGCGAATTCAAATATTTACCTTCAGTTTTGAACACGAAACGACTTTTGGGGTCGAAAGAAAATAATTCTAGCTGAAACAAACGAGAAGACGTGGTCATAGAAGAAAATACAGGTGTCGACAGAGAACGAGCCGTGAGCGTATTTCCTCCTCCGCACATCATATCGGCAAAGCAAGGATTTGATAGACATCTAAATAATTTCCAAGCATTCTGGAAGCTGCTTCTGCCAACTGAAATATTCATTTTTACTTATTTCTCTTTTTTATGAATAACACAGATGTAAACTTTCCCCCTGACATTCAGAAATGCACGTGTCTGGAATCTTTAATTTATGGTACGGACTTAATGACTACGTGCAATTTGATTGGTTGAAAATCAAAATGTCTGTTGCTAGGAACTTAACAGATTCCTTCCTTTGTATTATTTTCCCTAGCAACAGTAAATAAGATTGCAGATGCAGACCCGGTATTACTCCGAGAATCATTTTAATTTAATTTTTGTTCCTTCAGTTACGCCCCCCCCCCGCCTCTATGATTTTTATCGTAATTAATTCTTTGTAAGAGAATATTTGCATTTTATAAAGATAATTCAACGAAAGAAAATTGTCATTAAAAATTTCCATTTTGTAATATTATTAAATTTATTATGGGATTTAAATTATGGAATTTATATTTCAAAATTTCGTAATACGTCCTATCGACTTTATAAGTAATAAATTTAAATGTAATGTGAACAGACATTTCTTTGCTCCCTACAATATATGCCACTATAGACAAATAAAAACTTTATAGCTTTTTTATTTTGTTTTGTCGTTGTTGTTGTTGTTGTTGTTGTTGTTGTGTTTTGCTAATTAATTTGCTCATTTTCACCGTTATTTTTATTTTGTGTGTGTGCGTATGTGTGTGGGTGTGTGTGTGTGCATATATATATATATATATATATATATATATATATATATATATATATATATATATATATATATATATATATATATATATATATATATATATATTATATGGAAAAATGCGCGCATGAAAAAGTAATATTCTTAAGATTAAACCTGGAAAAGTAAAGGACAAGAAATTCCACCTGGAAAAGTAAAAAACAAGATATTCTAGTAAAGTAAAAAATAAGAATTTTTTAGACTTAAAATATTGCAGCTAAAAATAAAAAATAAAGTTAGAAACGGTGTCAGTCGCTGGATTGAACTTATTTCCCCCCTATTATTTGCATATATTTATGTAGTGAAAATTGTTTGAATAAAATTAATTCATTAGTTAGTTAGTTAGTAGATCGAATTAATAATTTTATAATTTACATAAAAATTAATAATTTTATTATATCATAATTAGGATCATTTAATTCTTTCTAACTCAACAATAAACAACAACATATGCAAATAATAAATAAAATATTTATCAATATTAAAATTTTATTTTTAGCTGCAATATTTTAAGTCTAAAAAATTCTTATTTTTTACTTTACTAGAATATCTTGTTTTTTACTTTTCCAGGTGGAATTTCTTGTCCTTTACTTTTCCAGGTTTAATAAAATCTTAAGAATATTACTTTTCATGCGCGCATTTTTCCATATAATCCATGATTTTTCCAGGCATTGCTATTGTATTAATATATAAATTTATAATATTTATTAATGATTGTCAAAAAAATTAGCTCTCAAACACACATTTATGCAATATTTATCATTCAATCACAGTAGTTCCGAGCCAGGGTCTCTACCGAGACTGCGGTTTATGAATTCGTGATCTGTATAGAGCGTAAACTAACAAAAAAGAAGATGGCACCCGGTGTCTTTTTAGATATCGTTGGAGCTTTTGACAACATACCCTTCAGTAGTATGTTCAAGTCGCTACGAGAACTCAATGTGCCACCAGTACTCATCCGATGGATTGAGTATATGGTGAGGCACAGAACAGTTCAAATAGAACTACTGAGGGCAACTGTTAAAAGGGAAGTAGTTAAATGAAACCCCCATGGTGGGATTTTATCACCTTTACTATGGAACTGTATGCTGAATCCTCTTTTAAAGGAGTTTTAAAATAGGAATATTTCTGCCCAGGCTGATGCTGATGACATCGCAGTGCTGGTCGCGGGTTCGAAAGCATCATTGGTCAGACGCATTGCCAAAATGGGACTACATTTTTCATCAAATGTGATAACGAAAAATTTGAGTTCATTCAAAGAATATGTATATCATAGAATTCACTAATATTTTTAATCGATAAATTCACCATTTTTTGCTATAAAATCATAAGGAGAGTTAAAAAAAATTAGTTATTACAAAAAAAAAGTTCGTTTTTTTAATTATATAAAAAAACGATACACGGGATTGAACCTAAAATCTTTCCACCAACCCCCGGTACTCTAACCGTTACGCTAACATGTCATATTGGCAAGATTGCAGTAAAAAATATTTATATACAAAAAAAGTTATGCAAAATAAAAAAAAAAGCGTTAGTCACTTATGTACTTACTCTCCTGTTTGTGAACCCACATATTTTGTTGTAACTTTTTTTCTACTGAACCAATTTTCGAAATTTTTCTTTCAAAATGTAGCTAATGAGGTGTTCTATCCAACTATATTACCTGTTTGAAATTTGGTTGCGAACGGAATTAGTGGTGGGGGTTTGAATGTGTCTCGATTCATTCAATTTCGGACTTAAGCATATATTCAACCACTACTGTGGTTGAATGATATATATATATATATATATATATATATATATAGTCATCCACATACAGTACTGTTTCGCTGGGCGACTAGTCAGTGTTCATCAGTGTGTGTGTATACATATATATATATATATATATATATATATATATATATATATATATATATATATATATATCACAGATCGTCATATACCGATTAGATCACTCTGACTGACGTTAAAAACATTTAATAAAATAAATGTTTAAAATTCAACAGCATTTCTCACGATTAACGGTAGCCGAATGGATAAGGTCCTTGCTAATGAAGCCAGAGATGGCTTCTGTTGCCAGGCTCGAATCTATCGACTGGTGTTAATCGTGACATCCTGCATTGAAGATTCCCAAAAGGGTGAAACACTACTGTCTGTAAGTATTTAATAATTATTATAGTAAATAATTATGTCATCCCCTTTAAGAAACTCGTTTTTTATCGTTGAGCACTTTCGGTTGAATTAAAAAGTAGATCAATTTAGCGCTTATGCACAGATCATCATATAATGATTAGATCACTCTGACTGATGTCAAAAACATTTAATGAAATAAATGTTTAAAATTCAACAGCATTTCTTACGATTAACGGTAGCGGAATGGATATGGTCCTTGCTAATGAAGCCAGGGATGGCTTCTGTCGCCGAGTTTGAATCTATAAATTGGTGTTAATCGTGACATCCTTCAATGAAGATTCCTGAAAGGATGAAACACTAGTGTCTGTAGGTATTTAATAATTATTGTGTTAAATAATTATATATATATATATATATATATATATAATCATTATCATCATTATCATCATCACGCAGTCCTTCATAGTTGAAGATGACTAGTCAGGGTCTCAGTGTTTTATTCTACAGTGTTGTAGCATTCCACGCTCATTGTGATAAGTTTCCCCATAAGTAGTGCATAATAGTTACCAGGGTTTGTGCCTTTGGTAATGTTTTTGTTCAGACCTGGCCTTTATTTTTTGCCTCTATTTCCTTCTTTTCTTTGCGCCAGTAACATTTGGTCTACTGCTAGTTCAATTTTTCGTATTCATATTCATTGCCTTTAGGTGGCATTTTATCACACCCTTGTGTGTGCGTGTGTATATATATATATATATATATATTAGTGATGGGACGATCCCAAACTTTTTTCTGATTCTGATACAATTATCGATTCCGATTTCGATTCTTTTAAAATTTGTAAATATTTAACTTGAAATTTGGTATTTTTTTGGTTTGTTTTTATTTTACATTTTCAAACTACTGTAAAACTCTGTAATAATCTGCATATATTTTTGCAAACATAAAACAGCATGTAGCAGAGAAGGAGTATATTAGACAAGTACACCTTACTAAATATATTTTTTCAAATGTTTTAATTGTAATTGATTAAAAATTGTGACACGACTAAAGATTAATTTTCATTTTAAAACAAGCCGGAATGTATTATTTTAGTGTTAGTGTACAAAATGCTATTTGAATTATTTAATAAATAATTACAAATAGTTGACGATTGGTATGCAAAATAAGAAGACGGTGTAGGAATAGAATACTTAAGAAAGTTCCCCATCCTGTTAAGAATGAGTTTTTGAATAATAATGTTTTTATTTAGAAAACCGTTCTTAACATGGAAAGTGGCTTTGTGTGACCCGATGGGGACCGGGCGATGCCGAGTGACCTTGCTAGTCGACACGAATTCAGAGAAATTCGCACGGCTGAATTCTAATGATGATGATGATGATGATGATGATGATGATGGTTTGATGTTGTTTAAACAGAAATGTCTATGAGATTTTGTCAGAAAGAAAAAAACAAATGATAATTGTTTTATCTCATTGCTGTTATATATCTGTTAACAACGAAAAGGTTGTTTTTAAATCCTCTGTTGAGTGATATGAAAGAAACCCAGATATCTTAAGCTGACAGCTTGGGGTGGGAATCGGGGATGAGGGTTTTTTTGTTTTTTTTTACACAGTGATCACCACTTATCAAGGCCCGGAAGCCACTCAGGGATAAGGGTTATTGCAAGTACATTATGTTAGTGTGGAGATTTGATGAAGTGTTTACTTAAGGGGGCGGTTCATTAGGAATTTGTTAACGTTGGACTTGAAGACATCCAAGTTGTAGTCCGGTGAGAAGCAGGCAGACGGAACAGAGTTCCACAGGCATGCAGTTCTAAGAAAGACGCTTTGTTCATGGAATCCACGTTTCGATTTAGGCACAGATATAGAGTGGGGGAAATTTTTCACGGTGGATTCAGCTAGACGGGTGTTTTTCGTGAAAGATTGGTGAGGGGGGACCAGAGATTGGAGTTCAGACAAGCACCTGCCATGGAAATAACGATATAACAACGATAGGCTCGCAACGTCTCTTCTGTGGGAGAGAGGTTGCAGGGTAGAGAAAAGGGCATCCCCCACTAAGCCACAAAGTCTATTTTGTACTCTGTCAAGGCAGGATAGGCTGTTTTTAGCAGCTCCTGCCCAGATATGGCAGCAGTACTCCATCCTTGGACGTACTTGGCTTTTATATAGATAGAGAGACTTTTATATAGATAGAGAGGCTTTTATATAGATAGAGAGGCTTTTATATAGATAGAGGGGTTGCCGCCAGGCATTGTTCGACCTGGGGTGACTAATAACTCCTAATTTGATGATAAGTTAACACCTCAGTGCAATGAGGGTTTAAAATTGGTATAGATAAAGCCGAGAGGAGGAGTAGAAATTAGGGAAACAGAGAGAGGGAGGAAATTCAAAAGAAGAAAAGGGAAAGGGAGTACAAATTAATAGGATAAAAGAAGAGAGGGAGAGGAAAGGAAAAAAGAAAGAATAACTCCAAAGAGGTGGAAGGAGGAATTATTGATTTGATAAAAACAAGGCACTTGGCTAATTGGTGGTTTTTTTTTTTGCTCTGGCAGCTGATCCCTTCCCGTGAACTGACGGTAAATGAAGAACGGAGAACTTGGTAAAGGAAAGAAACTGCCAGCCCCCTAAGTTGCATGACTAGGCCAGTGTGTAACTATTATTTGTAAAGTCGAAGACAATAATCAATTCTATGTTAAGGAAAGCCAATTAAGTTTCGACTTTCTTTTCTTTGATTGGAAACGACGTTGTGAATGCAAGATATTTCTCTGATGGCCCAGGTGACGTTTGGAAGCTGATTTGAAAACAGAACCAGAGAGCGACCGACCGACGACGACGACAAAGACGAATTCGACCACTAGACAAACACACGGGTGACGCCACAGGTATTGGCTACAGGTCCATCTCAACCACAAGCTTATGCACCTGAGCTGTACCCTGTAGGGGTTACATTTGTTGACTATTCTGTGTCTTTCCCCTATAAAAGAATGTTAATGTTATCCTAATTATAAAGATTTGGTCAGTTATTAGAATTTGTTTTACTGTAAAAATAAAAACAAGAGGCAGAAGAGATGACGACGATAAATTTATAAATTTACACACTCAACTAAGTCATCTCTTCAAAATAAGATTCTACCTTTTTAGGTGACAACGTTTAAGCATCTTTAACATTTGGACTGAAAAAAAAAAAACATTTTAGAATTTAGAGTACGTGTTGTTTTTTATATATTTCAGGGCCATTCTAATTTGTTAGGGATGTTCACTATATTTTTACCATTAACCCTAAGTCCGATTTGCTCGGTCGTAAAACCATGTGCTTATAAAAGTAATTCCCACAAACAAAAATTAAACACACAGTATTTATCTCTCAGAGAAAAAAACTTTTTTGTTGTTAATTGCTCTAAAACACCATAATGTCGTGGAAGTTTTTTTTTTTTTTTTTTTTTTTACACAGTGATCACCACTTATCAAGGCCCGGAAGCCACTCAGGGATAAGGGTTATTGCAAGTACATTACGTTAGTGTGGAGATTTGATGAAGTGTTTACTTAAGGGGGCGGTTCATTAGGAATTTGTTTACATTGGACTTGAAGATATCCAAGTTGTAGTCCGGTGGGAAGCAGGCAGACGGAACAGAGTTCCACAGGCGTGCAGTTCTAAGAAAGAAGCTTTGCTCATGCAATCTGCGTTTTGATTTAGGCACAGATATAAAGTGGGGGAAATTTTTCACAGTGGATTCAGCTAGACGGGTGTTTTTCGTGAAAGATTGGCGTGGGGGGACCAGAGATTGGAGTTCAGATGAGCACCTGCCATGGAAATAGTAGTAGCTCGTTTGTTAAATTTATATGTGAAACTGATCCAGCATGTTGCATGAGGGACTAACAAGAGTTTTCGCCGTCTCCAGTTGTGTCCCTTACCGGTATACGTTTTTGCTTGGTTTACAAATGTTAAATAAAGACGCCATTATGCTAAAGCCGATCTATCGTTATGTCTTTTGTAATCCATTGGCACCCTCAATAAGATAATGATACACAGCACTCAAAATTCTTTAAATGATCTTTTTATATTTTTTTTTTAATAATTCATAATATATTTTTTTTTTTTAATAATTCATAATAATTTTTTTTTTTTAATAATTCATAATATATATATATTTTTTAATAATTCATAATATATATATTTTTTTTTTAATAATTCATAATAAATTTTTTTTTTTTTAATAATTCATAATATATATATTTTTTTTTAATAATTCATAATAAATTTTTTTTTTTTAATAATTCATAATAATTTTTTTTTTTAATAATTCATAATATATATTTTTTTTTTAATAATTCATAATAATTTTTTTTTTAATAATTCATAATATATATTTTTTTTTTAATAATTCATAATAATTTTTTTTTTTTTAATAATTCATAATATATATATATTTTTTAATAATTCATAATAAATATTTTTTTTTAATAATTCATAATAACTTTCTTTTTTTTTAATAATTCATAATAATTTTCTTTTTTAATAATTCATAATAATTTTTTTTTTAATAATTCATAATAAATTTTTTTTTTTAATAATTCATAATATATATATTTTTTTTTTAATAATTCATAATAAATTTCTTTTTTAATAATTCATAATAATTTTTTTTTTAATAATTCATAATAAATTTTTTTTTTTAATAATTCATAATATATATATTTTTTTTTTAATAATTCATAATAAATTTTTTTTTTTTTAATAATTCATAATAAATATTTTTTTTCTTCTTGCAAAAATATTTTTATTTCATTGCTAAACATTTTTCCGGTACTTTATAAATACTGCATTCTTATGAAAATATGCTTGTTTTTTTTTTTTTGTTTGTTTGTTTTTTGTTTTTTTTTGTTATTTTTTTATTTTTTTTGGGGGGGGGGTTTGTTTGTTTTTTTTGTTTTGTTTTTTTTTGTGAGGGTTGTTTTTTGGGGGATTTTGTTGTTGTTGTTGTTGTTGTTGTTGTTGTTGTTGTTGTTTTTGTTTTTTTTGTTTTTTTTCATAAAATCCCAATTTTAACTTTTTCTTGTGAAAGAAAATAAGGTATTATTATAGTTATGTACACTAATTCACTGCCACCACCCCACAAAAAGGCGATTCTCTATTTTTAAGTGATCACATGTAAACAGCCTGGAAAACTTAATAGTAAAAATAAAATGAAGCAACAAAATGATCACCTCTTTTATAGCAGACAACATTTTATGGACATGTAACCAATTTTGTGTAATTAAGTTAATGTTCCTGATCAACCTTCAGTAAAAAATATTTCATTGTTAAAAGTCATAAAAGATAGTCTCCTTCCTACTACTAACCATATGCCCGAGTGGTAATATGAAAAGTAAAGCGATTAATTATTATTATATGACCTTACCGTTCAGACTTAGGATTAGTAGTAAAAATTTAGTTAACTTCCTTAAAAGTTATAATGGCTCGAAAAGAATAATACACAACTAACTTTCACACTAAATTCTCTCTATATATATATTTCAGTGTGTTCACATGTAATCGCTTAAAAATGTAGAATCTCATTTTTTTAGGGAAGGGGGTACTTTTAAATGCAGACATAATTTATTTTTTTAATTTGACAAACTTCTAAAGGTTTTCCCTTAATGTATTATATCCAAGATTTTAATAAATTCATTGCAAAGATTGTCATCTATATTTTTAACTGAGATCAACCATGGCCTACAAATTAGAACCTATTTACTTGGGAGAGGCTTCATACTCAACTGTGAACTCTATGAGAGGTTCCATAAAAACTTACATAATTATAATATTTTCTTAAATAATTACTATCAAATAAATATTTATATAGAGTAATCTTAAAAGGCCAAGTTTCAAACCAGATTTAAAAAAAGGGAGACAAACAGACTTTTTGAAAGCCAAACTGCTTTTTAAAAAGAGGCCAAATTCGCGAAATTTGCCTTTGAAAGGGCCAATCTGGCAAGCCTGGCCGCTAACACAGTCATCAGACAACAGGAAGATTAGCAATGCCAAAAAAATAAAATAAAACTTATCCAGGGTTTAGACCGTTTCATATTAAACTGTAAACTCTCTCAGAGGTGCCAAATAGATGTTTACCAAATAGGTATGAAAATAAATGTAATTAAGAAATAGACAAGTGAATTATCAAATATTTACTTTGCTTGTTCAGTAACAATAAATAAATAAATAAATTAGACACAAGAGTCAATGTTATATCTAGAAATAGGTTCCTCACTTGCAATATTTGGCCCTTAGTTTTATGTTGTAAATAAATAATTTTCTAATAAATAAATACATGTTTATTTCATTTTTTTTTTTTTAGTCAAGAAAAACATTTTTCAAAGAATTGTTTTTGAAATCAGAAATGAAGCTCAATTTTTTCCCGATTCCAATATCCCCCCCAAAATTTTAAGACACCGATTCTAATATCCCAATAAATTCTGATTTTTCCCGATTTCTGATTCTGATTAATCGTCCCAACATTAATACATATACGCAGTAGAACCCTGGCATACAGTGGCTCTAGGATATGTTCTTTCCAGGTTTCAATGTGGAATACAATGTTTTTCCGGACCCTGGTTATGGCATTTGTCCCTGATTACAGTGTTATGTATAATGTTATTTTATATATACATGTGTATTATATACTGTATTGTATTTTGTTAGTAGTTTTTAATGATGTATCCCAGGATTATACCATATAATATATATATATATATATAAAACTTTATTGTGAGTCGTTTTAAATCCTTTTTTCTATGCACATCTTATCTTCCTTTTAATAATATTATTTGAATGCATTCCCTTTTCCTTGCCCCCATCTGTGAATTATTGCCTTTTGGATTACTTTGGACCATCTTCCAATTACGGGATTCCCTTGGATTTTACTTGTAGAAGTGGAAATTTAACGAACTTTTTTGGATTTTGGATTTTTGGATTTTACCGTTGTTGGATATTTTACCCTTCACCAGACTATCCATTCACGTGAAATCACCTTTTCCTTCACCATATTCCCTCTGCTCCACTATTTGTTATCAAGTAAGATCTATGACTTACTTGTAGTTTCATCAAATACTTTTGCAAGCAAAATCCGATCCCGCATTTTGCTAAATCCTACCCTCTGATTAGAAGGAAAGTATTTCTTCAAAAATCCGCAGATTAAGGACTATCCACTTATTTTGTGCTTCCTTTTTAAAATTAAATATGTTTTTAACTCTTTTTCAAATTGTTCTTTAACATGTTTTATTAACTACTTGTTTTTATATATATCGATGCCTCCGTTCAGTCTAAAAAGACAATGGATACTCTCTGTAAGGGAAACTGCGCATGTAATTGTGACAAAATTTATCCCAAACACACACATGCGTCATATATATATATATATATATATATATATATATATATATATATATATATATATATATATGATAAAAGTCTACTATGTTAGAAGCATTATTCATATAAAATTAAAAATTTAATGGTTTAAAGACTAAACAAGTGTAGATTTTTTGTTTTTCAAATAAACAAATATATTTATTTTATTAAAATCAAATTTGATATTTCGATCCATAACAGAATCTTCATCAAGGAATATAAATTGTTTGTGTTTCCTTTCTTTTCTTTTACATACCATATTGTTGGAGTTAATGATTGGCATATATCTCTCAGATGTTTTGGTGAGATTAATGTCCGGTTTAGTTTTGGTCTTGAAACCGTTAAACTTTAAGTTTCATATCAACAGCGCTTCTAACCTAGTAGACTTTTACCATTTAGTAAATTGCCATACACGCCAGTCAACGTCCTTCTACTAAACCGGACATTAATCTCACCAAAACATCTGAGAGATACGTACCAAGCATTAACTCCAACAATATGGTATGTAAAAGAAAAAAAGGAAACACTAACAATTTATATTCCTTGATGAAGATTCTGTTATGGATCGAAATATCGAATTTGATTTTAATAAAATATGTTTGTTTATTAAAAAAAAATCGGCACTTGTTTAGTCTTTAAACCGGTAAACTTATTTTATATCAACAGTGCTTCTAACATAGACTTTTAGCTTAGGTACGGGCAAAAATGGCTGAATAAAGATGGGAGACATAGTTTTGAAAATCGATTTCTCATAAATTTTTTTGTAGGTTTCCGACTACTTTTTTACTATACTTGAAAGATTAAAGACTAAAGTTAATTTCCAGCAGGAAAAAAATATTTGTACACATAAAAAAAAGTTATGAGAAATGTTTTCACAGCGAGCTAGCTAACAAATTCAGCCAAATTTTGAAGTTAAATAAATTCATTGTAAAAATCCTTTGAAAGATAAATATTAGTTTTCTGAGTCTATTTCAAAGATAATTAGTAAAATCTTAAGATATTGAATTAAATAAAAAAAAACACCTTGTTTGTACGCGATATTCTGCCTTCGCAGTGCCTAACAAGACGGACGTCTCTAAACGTCGATTATACGAAAGCCCAAACTCATAGAAAGTCAATAGGCTATCTGAAAATGACGTCAAGGTAGTTAAAGGGAGGTAGGAGGTGCTCGTTTTCTTTCTTTTTTTCCCTCAGCTGTGCATCCGTACATTTCTATCGTGAATGTTTGTATAATTTTTACCGTTTTTTAATTTAGTTATTTTTCTATGTTCTTGCTTTTAAATTAAAAGATTTTTATTTATTTTTCAAGATTATATAAAAAAAATTATGCTACACCGTAAGTTTTACATTCATGCAAGCAAGTAAAATATTAGAATATTACATATAAAAAGTATGCGATACCTGTAATCTAAAAAAAGTAGAAATATTTTTTGCTATTATGATTTTTTTTGTGTGAAAATATTAAATAAACAATGCTTAATTCAATGATAATATCAATACTTCGAGAATTAATTTTTCTTTGAGTTATATCAAATTCATTAATATGGACTTTAGGGAAATTTTTCGTAATGTTCCTGTAAAAATTAAATAATTGTTTTTAAAATGTTACAATTTACGATGCTTTATTTTCATAAAAAAAGTAAAAACAAATTCATGCATTTTTTTTACTACTGAAAACCATAACTTTAGTAAAAGTATTTTTTGTTTAAACAAAATAATATATTTCAACTAAGATTTATATAAAAATAATGAATTCATTATATTTCGTGATCATTATTTGATAAATACAGAAAATTTCATAAAAATTGGTTAATTTCCTGATTTTTGGTGAATTTTTAAGTAAAGAGAGGGGTCAAAATGTTTATACATTTTGAGCATCGGCATTCATTTTGCACATAACTAATTATCATTTACAATACACGCCAGACCAGTGTCCTTCTACTAAATCACCAAAACATCTGAAAGATACGTGCTAGGCATTACCTCCAACAATATTGTACATAAAAGAAAAAAAGGAAAAAAAAAAACAATTTATATTCCTTGATGAAAATTCTGTTATGGGTCGAAATTGTGAGAAATTCTGCAGAAATAAGCAGGCTCCTCATTGGTCGGTTTGACCGCCCACGATTAATTGTTGTTATTAACTGCAGAGTTGTATTTTGGCGCTATTTTTATGTTTCAGGTCGCACCAGTTTTCAAAAGGACAACAAATCGAATGGACGTTAAAACTCATCTCCTTAACCAAGGCATGGAGCCTCAAACCGTTTTTTTTTCTTTGAGACGTATTAATGCCCTAACATAGGGCGAAATGTTATTATCATTTGCAAACACCTATGCTCTTATGTCGGGCAAAATATATTCTTCGTACACTGTTGTGCTCTACGATTTGATTGACGTTCATTATTACATATATAATGTCTCTCCAGGACGATTTTAAGGTCTACATTGTGACTCCCCCTATGTCCGCCATTCGGACGGTTATTTACAGTGAAATCCATGATGACTACCGGAGTCACAGCATTCATCCTTGGAAGGCATCATTCAACTCATCGACTTGTTGCAACTATTCTTTGAACAGCGTGAAGTCTTGAATCCTGCAAACGTGAAGATAAACCATGAACTACTACCCATACGGGTGTTACCAGCTCTATTTCAGCAGAAAGCTACTCTAACTTAACTTCTAAATCTGACCCCCAAGATCGCCATGGGCATGGAATATGTGCCTATATTAAAGATAGCTTTCCATGTGGGAGGGACATCTCCAGGGAAGATCCTAACTTACCCTATATGTGCTTCCGGGTTGCTTTAGCTCACACTACTGCATTTATATTTACTCTCTATCGCCCCCACAACAGCGGAGTTACTATCTTTCAAAGCATATCTGAGAAAATTGACCAAGTCCTTTCTACTTATCCTTCAGCTAACATTCACGTATGTGGAGACTTCAATGTTCACAACGTCGAATGGTTGACCCACTCAAACAAGACCGATGATGAGGGGAGGTTCTGTCATGATTTCTCCATTGCCTATGACCTCACTCAGATTGTTCAGGAACCTACCCGTGTGCCCGATAATGACGGCCAGTATGCGAGCCTACTAGACCTTTTTCTCACAACTTGCCCTGAACTATGTTCAGTTTCTGTTCTGTCGCCTCTTGGATCTTCCGACCACTCTGTTGTATCAATTTATATAAAAATGAAATGTAATAAGTCCCCAGACGTACCTCTTCATCGTACAGTATATCGATACACTAAGGCTGACTGGGATAGCTTCCGTACATTTATATCTGATCTACCTCTGCATTCCATGTTTAAAAAGGATGTGTCCTCTATAGTATTAGACCTAACTGAATGGTTAATTGTAGGTATTGACCATTTCATACCCTCTAAAAAGTTTCAGCAAAAACCTAACAGCCAGCCATGGTTCTCTCCAGAATGTGCTGCTGCCATTGCACACAGAAATCACTTTTTCCACTGCTTCAAACGTAATAGATGTATGGAAACTAAAGCCGTTTTCAGGACTGCCAGCAACCATTGTAAGAAAGTAATAAGGAACGCAAGAGTGTTGTATGCTCAATCTGTTAAGTCCAAAGTAGCTGAGCAGCGGCTTGGTTCCCACCAGTTTTGGCAAATAGCAAACAGAATCCTGAACAGAAGCGTGTGCTCCATCCCAACTATTATCAATGGACCTGAGGTAATCTCGTCAGCATCAGACAAAGCCAAACTCTTTGTCAAGAACTTTGCAGCTAATTCTACCCTTTGCGACCAAGACCGCCAACCCCCAATATTTCCTCCTGTATCAGAAAACACGCTATGTGATATACGTATATCTGTACGTGATGTTGCAAAGCTAATCAAAAACCTTGATTCGAGTAAAGCAACTGGCCCTGATGGTATTCCAATTATAGTACTCAAAAAACTTCAACCTGAATTAGCGCCCATACTTACAAAACTGTTTAAACGTTGTCTTAAGGAGAATAGTTTCCCATCTCCCTGGAAAATCTCATCAGTATGCCCTGTATTTAAGAATTCAGGTGATCGCTCATCCCCCTCTCAGTACAGGCCAATAAGTCTCCTGTGCGTCATGAGTAAGTTGCTAGAATCTGTGTTAAATACAGAAGTAATCAAACATCTCAACAAAAATAACCTTCTTAGTGACACTCAATATGGTTTCCGTTCTGCTAGATCTACAGCAGATGTCCTTACAGTTATATCGCATAGGATTAGCAAATCTCTCGACGGTGGCAATCTTTCTAGGGCAATTGCTCTTGACATATCTAAGGCCTTTGATAGGGTATGGCATAAAGGTTTACTTCATAAGATCGCTAGCTATGGTATAGCTGGAAAAGTCTTCTCAATTATTAAATCATTTCTTTCTGATAGGTTCATAAGAGTAGTAGTTGAGGGGCAAAAATCAGAAGCTCACAGTATTAATGCCGGTGTCCCTCAGGGATCCATCCTGGGCCCAACTCTTTTCCTGATCTACATTAATGATCTTCCAAATCATATCCTTACATTATTTGTAGACATTTATGCTGACGACACTACCATTTATGGTACCACATCTAAGACAGTAAACGACCAAGTTCTCTCCAATTCTCTCTCCTCTGATCTTGAGCACGTAGTACAATGGGGAAAGGAGTGGCTGGTTACTTTTAATGCATCTAAAACCAAGCTTCTCTCTTAACATCATCAACATTCTAATTCACATTTGTCATCAATTGAAATGAATGGCTCTCGTCTTCAGGAGGCCTCAAGTTTTGACAAGCTTCTGGGCTTGACCATTACTCCTGATCTTAAATGGAACACATATATCAAATCTGTTGCCAAGGCCGATGGAAAAATGGTGGGATCTTTCTATCGATCCAGTAGATATCTCACTGCTGATACTATTCTCTACCTATATAAGAGCCAGGTACGTCCAAGGATGGAATACTGTTGCCACATCTGGGCAGGAGCTGCTAGAAAGGACTTGTCCTGCCTTGATAGAGTTCAAAATAGACTTCGTAGCCTCGTAGGAGAGGTCCTTTTCTCCTCCTTGCAACCTCTATCTCACAGAAGAGATGTTGCGAGTTTGTCTCTGATGTATCGTTATTTTCATGGAAAGTGTTCAACTGAGCTTCAATCTATGGTCCCCCCTCGCCAAACTTTCACAAGAAACACTCGTCTAGCTGTAAACACTATCAATAATTTCCCCCACTCTTTATCTGTGCCTAAACCTAAACGTAGATTCCATGAATAAAGCTTCTTTCTTAGAACTGCACGCCTGTGGAATTGTCTTCCGTTTTCCTGCTTTCCGGCTGACTACAATATGGTTGTGTTCAAGTCTAAAGTAAATAAGTTCTTGATGAGCCGTTCCATATAAGTTATTAAATTTACCAAATTTTCATTACTAATGATTACTATATTGACAAATTTCTACTGTATACTCTTTAACCCTTATCCTTGAGTGGCCTCTGGGCCTTGATAATGTGGTGATACCTTTGTAAAAAAAAAAAAAAAAAAAAAAAAAAAAAAAAAGCTAAAGATGGCACATCTTTTGCAATTGGGTCTTTTTACTTTAATAAAATTTGCGTTGCAGTTTAAGGTGAACCTGTTGTGATTTCTGATTGCTTTCTTTCATTCTGCCAAGGGCCGAGGTGGGATAATATCTCACAAAATATCGAATTTGATTTTAATAAAATAATATATTTGTTTATAAAAAATTTTTTACATTCCTGCACTTGTTTCATCTTTAAACAATTCAACTTTAATATATATAATATATGTGTGTGTGTGTGTGTGTGTGTGTGTGTGTGTGTAGATATATATATATATATATATATATATATATATATATATATATATATATATATATATATATATATATATATATATACAGTGATGATCATATTTATTGGCACGGTAAAATAAAAGTTAAATTTTGTCTAATAAATTCTAAAAAAGGGATTAAATTAAAGAAAATAACAAAGTATATTATGTATTTTTAACTGGCCTTTCCGATGCAGCAATCGGATTTTAGAAAAAATAAATAACAAAGGAACAACAAACATAATTGCAAAAAACCCTTGTTCAAAATTATTGGCACGGCTTTGTTTTTCTTTTAGTATCAGTATAATATCAATCAATTTCCGGTTTACGTGCTTTCTGAACTTTTTTATAGCCATATTATGCTTGTTTAACGCTAATTCAGTGAATAATTTTTTTCAGATAATTTTTAGATAGCGATTTATTTAAACTATTATAAGTGACTAAATTATAATTTTCAATCGCCATGGTTAAAACTAAGGAACACAGCGAAGACGTCAGGAAGCTTGTTGTAGCATGCCATACCAATGGGGAGGGCTATGATAAGATTTCAAAGAAGCTAAACCTTCCCAAATCCACTGTTAGAGCCATAATAAACAAGTTCAAATCGCAAGGCCACGTTATGAGTTTAGAGGGTAGAGGGAGAAAAAGGATTCTTTCCCCAAGAGATGAACGGAAAATTGTTCGACAAGTAAAACAAAACCCAAGGATCTCTGTTGGGGAGATTGTTGATGAACAGAGCACCTCTGGAGTGAATGTATCTCGACATACAGTTGGTAGAGTTTTGAAGAGAGCTGGTTTAAAAGCATGTCGTCCGAGAAAGACTCCCTTATTGAAGCCTATGCACCTGAAAGCAAGGCTAGCCTTTGCAAAACGTCATATTGATAAAGATGTTGCATTCTGGAAACGTGTTCTATGGACTGACGAAACGAAAATAGTTATTTGGCCATAATAAAGTGTCTTATATTTACAGAAAATCTGGCGAAGCTTTCCTGCCTAAGAACATCATACCCACAGTGAAGCATGGTGGAGGCAGTTTGATGTTTTGGGGATCCTTTGCTGCCTCTGGACCAGGGCGACTTGTTAAGGTCACAGGTAGCATAAAAAAGGAAGATTATGTTAAAATATTGGATGAAAACCTGAAAGACTCTGCTAAAGAGCTCTCACTTGGTCGTCGTTGGTGGTTCATGCAAGATAATGACCCAAAGCATTCGGCTAAACTGACTAAGAAATGGCTTGAGGACAATCATATTAATGTTTTGGAGTGGCCATCACAAAGCCCAGACCTTAATCCAATTGAAAATTTATGGAGAACATTAAAATTGAGGGTAATGCAAAGGAAGCCTAAGAATCTTATTCAATTGGAGGATTATTGTCAGGAAGAGTGGGCTAAAATTACTACTGAAGAGTGCAACAACTTGGTTGTAAACTATGAAAAGCGACTGAGGAAGGTAATCAAGGCCAAAGGCTATACAATTGATTATTAAATAAATCGTGCCAATAATTTTGAACAAGGGTTTTTTGCAATTATGTTTGTTGTTCCTTTGTTATTTATTTTTTCTAAAATCCGATTGCTGCATCGGAAAGGCCAGTTAAAAATACATAATATACTTTGTTATTTTCTTTAATTTAATCCCTTTTTTAGAATTTATTAGACAAAATTTAACTTTTATTTTACCGTGCCAATAAATATGATCATCACTGTGTATATATATATATATATATATATATATATATATATATATATATATATATATATATATATATATATATATATATATATATGTATACGCTAGCCATTTGGCTAGATGATTTCCTGTGGAGATGAAATATGGATGCCTCTGGTGTAGTTTAATTGTCGGAAATATATTTGCATACTTTACTACTAAGCTCTACTCGTGGATTGACCATTGTTGAAGTCAATGCTGAAAATCTATACACAATATATCACCTTATAATATTATATGAGTTTATTTGATTTAATAAAAAATTATTTATCAGGTGTGCATGTACACACACACACACACATAAACACACACACATCAACACATGCTTCAAAGTGACCACACAGTGAATTCATAAAAATGTGAAAACTGGTTAAAATCACAGCAAAGAGAAAAGGATTTAAAGTGAAAGTGATTATTAACTGCAAGTGAATTAAAAGTCTGCAAACTAACAATTAGCTGCCTAGTGTTTGACTATGTTACTGTCGAACAGTTATCCTCATCTTTATTATTATTGCCACAATATGTGTTGTTATAGTCTGCAGGGAAACAATACCATTAGAATGTGTTCCACGGATGGGAAGTTCTTGGAAAGAAGTTCAGTTTATGTAATCAAACAAATACATGGGTAAACCTAAATTAATTAAATTAATGAATTACTTGCATAACTCAATACAAATCATTTCTCTATCCTATAACATCCTCCTGATACAGTGTACAAATCTATGGTCCCTCCTACTTGCCAAACTTTAACAAAAAAACTCAACTAACTACAACCGCTATCAATTTCCCCCACTCTATATCTGTGCCTAAATCTAAATGCAGTTTCCATGAACACAGCTTCTTTTCTAGAACTGCCTGCCTGTGGAACACTGTTTCACTGGCCTGCTTCCTCGCCGATTATAATATGGTAGCTTTCAAGTCCAATGTAAACAAGTTTTTATTGGGCTGTCCTGTTAAATAATCAAATTCTACCTAATTTACACCATTAAAGATTACTACACTATCATGTTACATTCATTAACCCTTATCCTTGAGTGGCTATTGGGCCTTGATAACTGGTGACTTCCTTGTAAAAAAAAAGACAAAAAAATGTTGTCTGCATTGCGACTGACATTGGCGTCCATTCTTTGAGGAATAACACAAAACACATGTTATTTTGCAAGGTATTCACCTTGACATCTATTACGAGCAGTCGAAATGTTGCGGCAATAACAACCAAGATGAGAATTCTAGTACGATTGCAAAGAATTTGAATTATGATTCTCCAGCTCAAAAAATCAGGCAGCAAACGGTTCTCACGGGTGAAGAAGTTCCTGATAAATTTTCAGCTTTTTCAACATTCTCATTTTGGCTTGAAATTGTAATCACTGAAGATTCCTGACAAAATACAATCAAAACTTGCAGACAAAAAAAAAATCATACTCTTACATTTAAATGAATAAATGTGAAAATTTTTCATATTATTTGGATTCTTTGGACAATTTCTCATCTTGAATGATAAGTCGGTAGTAACAAATAGTAATATATATATATATATATATATATATATATATATATATATATATATATATATATTCAAACACATCTGATTGAATACGACAAAAGTTATTCTTTTTCTGATCTTTCTGGATATCTTTTCCATTCGCTGGCATGTTATATAAAATGGCACCCAAAAGTTGTCGTTCAGCCATATTCTTCTCAAACGCTTTCTATCAGTGCGTTCGATTATCATCAGGACTTTTGAGCGCCATTTTATATAACATACCAGTTGAAATTAAAAAGACCGCTTGGTGAATGAAAAAGATATCCAGGAAGATCGGAAAAAAGAATAACTCTGTCATGTTCAATCAGACGTGCTTGAATAATGACTTGCTGGCAAAATATACAAATATATATATATATATATATATATATATATATATATATATATATATATATATATATAGTGTTATAATGGAATAAATCCAGAGGAAATCCGGGTATGAGAGCTCAATGTGGTAAACAGAGCAATAAGATAAAAATTATAACACGGAAATTACATAATTGTCGATGCAATAATTTATTTCAACCTTATGGTATTTTCAAGCATCTAAATCAGACAATTACATTTTTGATACTGAAAAAGAAAAGAAAAATCGTGCTTCGACCCTCAAAAAAAAAAAACCAAAGGTGGTGGTAGTAGCAATCCACTTAATACATTTATAGAGAGGGTGGTAGGGATTTAAAAAAATAAAAATTAAAAATTAAAAATAACAAATAAAAAAATTAGATTAGACACTTATAAGCGGCAGCTCGATGTAACCATAGATACACACACACACACACACACACACACTCACACACACACACACGCAACACATACACATACACACACACACGCCTCTAAGATGTACGTTCTGACATGTAAATGCCTTGACACGCGTTTACTAACCTAGGAAGGGGGGGGGCGAAAGTATACGGATATATAGTGAAAGAAATAGAACAGCGCGTAATGGAAAAAAAAGAAGAAAAAAAGAGGAAGAAAAGAAGAGGATACAGTGATTGAGTCATGGAAAGTAGGTCTATTAAAAGATAAATAAATTAATAAAAAATATAACTAAAAAAATAAATAAATAAAAATAAGAAAATAAAAATAAAAAGAATATTATATATAAAGTTTTAAAACTATCTGTATGTTATTATGTAAAAATTAATATTATCTTATAATTCATTTAAATATTTTATGTAATATAATACTATGAATTTAAAAATTGAGTCTATATATTTAATATTTTATATATTTTCATGTAAATAATTTTATTGGTGATTATAGCGGTCGTTGTAATTAATATTTCAATTCTTAATTGATTAAGAAGTGGGAAAATGTAATATTGATCGCCCCCAATTCGATAGGACGTATCTAGTTTCGGTTAATATATACTTTTATTCCCTCCGTACAACAAAATTATTCTCATGCACGCATAAAGAAATAAGTAAAATAATTAAATTTTTGTGTTGATTTGTATCAAATCTAATAATATCTAGTTTTAGTATTTGGTCTTTTTGACTTAACTCAGTTTAATAACCAATGTATTATCTGCAGAGAAAAATTATTATCTTAAGGCTATCTCATTTATTTATAAGTAATTTGGACAAGCCAGGTACTTCGGGGAAAATATATATATATATATATATATATATATATATATATATATATATATATATATATATATATATATATATATATATACATATATATATATATATATATATATATATATGCCTAGCTTAGATTTCGGACAACAAATCGTAAAGTAGTTATTATCGAGTATATACCGGACAACACTATAATTGCCGGTGGGGTGGGGTAGGATTGTTTATCGTAATTAATCTAGTGGTGTTAGATTCGGTGTCTTTACCATTATAGAATTCTCTGTTCGTCGGATCTAGAGTTATTGGTTATTTTAAATTTACATTTATGTCTACATCTGGCCATCAGATCATCTCGTTTGTTTAGGAGATTACTGTGTTGGTACTTCAGGATTCTTATTTTTTCCTCAAGGCATAAACTGCATCTCTGCCTAAAGCCGTTTGGAACGTCCGAATGACATAGGATTGACCATGAAATCACTGGGGATCGATTCTCATTTTTTAATAACCACCATTGTTTAGCTAACTCGGTTTTATTCTTAAGTTCTGGGTTATTGAAAGAATGTTTGTGGTCATAAAAACGTTGTTTCCAGCTTCCGGCGGAGATACCGAAGTAAACTTTTTTGTCCCTGTTATTATCTTCTGGGTGGATAGTGGCCTTATAAACCACGCACTCAACTTTACAATTACCGTCCAGTGGGCAGTTATTTTTCACTTGGCAGTTACATTTGTCTACTGTCGCCTTATTTCTATTAGAGTTGTTTAATATTTTATTATTATGAGTGCTAATTATTCTGTCCATGTTTTTAGTGCACGAGTAACTTATTTTAATTGTTTTTCTATTAAATATCTTCCTAAGTGGATTATTTATGGTAAAATGTTTATCTATTAGGTTCAAAAATACTTTCCCTATGTTTATGTTGGATAGTTGACAGTAAGGGGGATTAAACCATATTATTTTCCGGCCTCTGTTCTTAGATTTATTTTTGTTTTTATTTTCCTTCTTAATATATGTGAGTTTTTCACTGTATCCGCTTATCTCTAGTGCTCTATTGTATAATTTTTTATTTGCTTCAAAAATTTCTTTGTTAGCCGAAAGTTTATTAATCCTAGTGTTAATCGTTTTAGGTATTTGTTTAATTATGCAACTTGGATGGTTAGATCTAGTATTAATATAGGAAGGTGTGTTATTATCTTTATTGAACGGCTTGTATATCCCCTTTCTTAAGTCTAGAGTTATGTCTAGATAATTAACTTCTTTACAATTTGGGGTAATATCTATTTTAAATCCTAGGTATTTGAAGGCTCTTACTAATTTTTTATGTATTTTCGATACCATGGGGCCGTCACTATTAGGGATAACAATTAGTCCATCATCCCTGTATAATCCCACTAAGTTAGGCTCTATGATTCTGCTAATAGTGTACATTATAAATATGCCCACTAGGTCGGCAATCTGGGCTGAGTCAAAAGCCCCCATCGGGACGTCAAACTCGTTGTTATTCGATTTGATCCATGTTTCCTGATTGTTTAAAAGGATGGATCTGCGACAAGCCATAATCAGTTTTACCTGATTATCGGATACATCCACGAAATTCCTAGCATAATTGATGCTGTTCATGAGTAATTCCTTGGAAATTGAGGGATAGAAATCCATGATATCGAATTGGATGAAACAAGCATTTCTCTTCGGAGGGAATAAAAGTATATATTAACCGAAACTAGATACGTCCTATCGAATTGGGGGCGATCAATATTACATTTTCCCACTTCTTAATCAATTAAGAATTGAAATATTAATTACAACGACCGCTATAATCACCAATAAAATTATTTACATGAAAATATATAAAATATTAAATATATAGACTCAATTTTTAAATTCATAGTATTATATTACATAAAATATTTAAATGAATTATAAGATAATATTAATTTTTACATAATAACATACAGATAGTTTTAAAACTTTATATATAATATTCTTTTTATTTTTATTTTCTTATTTTTATTTATTTATTTTTTTAGTTATATTTTTTATTAATTTATTTATCTTTTAATAGACCTACTTTCCATGACTCAATCACTGTATCCTCTTCTTTTCTTCCTCTTTTTTTCTTCTTTTTTTCCATTACGCGCTGTTCTATTTCTTTCACTATATATCCGTATACTTTCGCCCCCCCCTTCCTAGGTTAGTAAACGCGTGTCAAGGCATTTACATGTCAGAACGTACATCTTAGAGGCGTGTGTGTGTGTATGTGTATGTGTTGCGTGTGTGTGTGTGTGAGTGTGTGTGTGTGTGTGTGTGTGTGTATCTATGGTTACACCGAGCTGCCGCTTATAAGTGTCTAATCTAATTTTTTTATTTGTTATTTTTAATTTTTAATTTTTATTTTTTTAAATCCCTACCACCCTCTCTATAAATGTATTAAGTGGATTGCTACTACCACCACCTTTGGTTTTTTTTTTTTGAGGGTCGAAGCACGATTTTTCTTTTCTTTTTCAGTATCAAAAATGTAATTGTCTGATTTAGATGCTTGAAAATACCATAAGGTTGAAATAAATTATTGCATCGACAATTATGTAATTTCCGTGTTATAATTTTTATATATATATATATATATATATATATATATATATATATATATACATATATATATATATATATATATATATATATATACATATACATATATATATATATATATATATATATATATATATATATATATATATATATGTGTGTATTGTTTTAACAAAATCAAGACATCAATGAATAGATTGATAACAACAAATAGTGTATTTCATTTTTAGTTACAATTGTTTCAAGACTATTCGGACAAATTGAAACATTATGTCATTTGAAAATTTTCAGAAGGACAGCTTTTCGTCAGACATATAGAATAAAAACACTTTAACAATGGACAGAATGAAGTCCATTTTCCTAATGTGGAAAAAAACATGGGAAAATATTTTACCTGCATCTCATCCTTCCAAAGTATTTTTAAAATATTTATATATTTAAGTATTTTCGTATCTCTATTTAAAAAAAAAAAAAAAGGTTTTCAATCGAATTATCATCCAACGTTACAACTAATTACCTATGTTCACTTAATATGTTTTACTAAGACTATCGTTGAAAGGGAGGTAACTCAATATGTTCGATATTTTAATGTTTTCGTAGAGTTCGAAGTTTGGCACATTCCTAATATGCATTTACGATTTATTTATTAATTACACAAAAACCAATTAAATCTAGGCTAACCTATTCAAATTATAAGTTTATAATGCATATCTTAATCGTAATACTGATTTTATTACCAAAGATTTAGCCTACGTTTTCCATCCAGCCATAATTTTCTGAGGTTATATATGGCTTTAATTCAAATAATATCAATTCAGGGATTAAGTTCTTACATATTTATTTTATAATAGCATATATGCTATTAATAAGTATTCTAATTAATATATTATTTAGCTCCACATACGTTTTACTCCAATGAAAGTGGAGATCCACCTTGGTTTTTGGTTTTTACATTTAGTCTTTTAGAACAAGAATATTATTTAATAAGCTAGGATTTTTCAAGTTTTACTGATCTAAAAACAGTATCAATTAATCCACATTCTTTAATTACTAATATTGCTTTGGTTCATCTATTTCATCATCAATATAATTAAAATTGTGTTTCTAGTTTTGAAACAATATTGCTAATCTTTGTTAAGCTTTTGTATATATCTAAATGTCTTATCCAATGATCCATTGTCTAGTGTAGAATATTAGATTCCAGATTTGCTTGCTAAATTTGAATCATTTATCACATCTAATTTACTCCATTTTTAGCTATTTAACTCCATTTTAACTCTAGCCTTACACTCAAGAACCTTTTCTTTTTTTTTTCATATATATATATATCTTTTCCTATATATATATATATATATATATATATATATATATATATATATATATATATATATATATATATATATATCAGGTTGACAAAAAAGTCCTTGCGGTTTTTAATTTTAAATTCAGATGAACATATCTTGGCTCAAACAAAAAATTATTGATCAAAATAAGCACCGTCAGAATCAATAAACTTTTGCCAACACAAAACAAGTGTATTTATGCCAGTCCATAGGTTAGATGTCTGGAGAGTATGGTGGATGAGGCAGAGTTTCATAACCCAATTCGTTCAACTTCTGCAGGGTCGGTTTAGCAATGCATATTCGAGCATTGTCATGGAAGAGAATTGGGCCTTCTCTGTTGACTAATGCTAGGTGTTGTTGTCAAAGTTTCTGATGCATTTAATCCATTTGGAACTTGGAAGTCATTGGAAGCCTTTCAATGACATGAGCCATCATCTCATTAACATAGAGAAGACCGAGGTAATGTACCAACCTGCTCTGGGAAAAAGATATGTTGAGCCCAAGATCTCAATTCATGGCACCAACCTAAAAGCTGTTGACGAGTTCACTTACTTGGGCAGTACCCTTTCAAAGGCAGTACACATAGATGATGAAGTCAACCACAGAATAGCCAAGGCTAGCACTGTCTTTAGATGTCTCTGATCCACTGTGGGAGCACAGAGGAATTCGGCTGCAAACCAAACTTCAAGTATACCGAGCTGTAATTTTTATCATCCTAATGTATGCTTGCAAAACCTGGACCATATATGCAAGACACACCAAGAAACTGAACTATTTCCACAGGACATGCCTTCGTAGATTGTTGAAAATCAAATAACAAGACAAGATACCAGATAGAGGTCTTAGCTCGGTCAAACCTCTTGTCAAAACACACATGTTCCAACAGTGTCAGGTTTGTTGGGCAAGTCATATATGTTACATGTCAGATTCAAGACTCCCAAAACAGCTTCCTTACTGAAAGCTGTCCAAAGGAAAAAGAGCTGCAGGAGAACAACGTAAACGATTAAAGGAGAGTCTGAAGGTCTCCCTCAAGCAGTTTAGTTTGTTATTCTAACTCATGGGAAAAACAACAAGAGAGATGTTCTTGACATATCACAAGTCACAAAGGGGCTGCAATTTCTGAATCTGCATGCATTGAAGAACTCGAGAGGAAACTGTAATAGAAATCATCACTCTCGCAAACGACCTTGTGTTTGTTTAGCCTGTAAAATGCCAGCAGAAAACGTAGAAAAGAAAAGACAAGCATAATTTTGTAGATCGCTCATTGGTTAACGTATGCCATTAATTTGCATATGTGCACAATTGGTAACTGTTAAAAGGGACGAATTCTAAAGCATGAGAGTTGAGTTTTTTGTTGGACAGCTTAGAACGAGAACGAACGGTGGAAGATAATATCGAATACACGAGGATTTATTACAAGTCGAGGAAAGAAAGGAAAAAAGACTTTTGTGCGTTGTATCGAAAAGAGGATGGTTTAAAACTGCCAGTTGTTGTTGTTGTTGTTGTTGTTCCTCTCATTTTATAGAAACATACCATTAGAAAAGACAGAGTAGTTAGAATCATCCCACAGGTGTCCCACACGTAAGAGATACTTCAGAGCTCGAATCGGTTTGACAAGCCATCTCCAGACTCATGGCACAATTGCATGATCATCGTCATCTTCACAAGCGATGGACAAAAATATATATCTATAATATAAAGCTGAATGTCTGTGTGTGTGTGTGTGTGTGTGGGTGTGTGTGTGTGTGTGTGTGTGTGTGTGTGTGTGTGTGTGTGTGTGTGTGTGGTCACGAATACGCTTCTATACGGTTGATTATTTTTAAAAACTGATTACATATAATGATAGAAGATGTATCGAGACACAGGAATGGGTATGTTTGATCTTGCAGAACGGTGGTTAATTAAAATTGTGGGGTCTGCGTTCATGCCTGGTCCACAAAGTATGGAAATAAAAAATTAAAAAAAAACGTTTACAAGTGTTTTTGATATAGATGTACAAAAGAATACTTTCATAAGTATGTTTTAACTAAATTTGGGATGGTATAATAAAATTGTGAGGTCAGCGTTCGCGCCTGGTCTCCATAAAATGGAAATAGGCACAAACTTTTATAAGGACTTTTCATATATATATACGTAAGTATACTTTGATAATTATGTTTCAGTATGAAGAAATGTGGTATAATAAAATTATGGGGTGTTCGTTCGCACCTGAACTCCATAGAATGAAAATATGTCACAAAGTTTAACAAGGTTTTTTTAATATAGATCCACAGAATATTGTGATAAGTGTTTCAGTGTGAACCGGTATGGTATAATAAATTATGGGGTTTATCTATTTTATTTTTACTTTCATCATATTTTACTTTGGTTTTGATACCCCCGAATCCAAAGCTATCTCTTTACAACCCTTCCTTTTCATAACCTATCATACTTTCATAAATCAGAGTCCATTTTCTGTAGACTGTTTTTGAACCCAGTCAACGACGGGTACTTTTGCTAGTATATATATGTGTGTGTGTGTGTGTGTGTGTGTGTGTGTGTGTGTGTGTGTGTGTGTATATATATATATATATATATATATATATATATATATATATATATATATATATATATAGTAATAATATATATTAATAAATAGTTATATATAATGATAAGTAGTAAGATTGAATATCTAGAAAACAAAATAGGTTTAAGGCTCCTAAAATTCATAGTAAAATTTTAGTGGATAAAATACTTGGTGATATTCAGTTATAAAGTTACAATTTTCTGGACATTGAAGCCTCCATCATCTTTGCAGGCGACACTCAAAATACAATTGTGAATTAGGAATAAGAGCATATTTCTCCGATGGATTAAATAAAATAAAGAATTCCCTATGAAATTCTATGCAGATTTTCAAGTTGGACAGAAAAGATTCCCAAAGAAGGTCAGAGTTGCATCAGTTGAAACGTTTTCAAAATAATACTCAAGGTGAAAACAGTAGTCCGAAGAATCCAAATAATATGAATAATGAATCCTAATCTAAAAAAATTCAAAAGTAAATTATTTTTTTATATATCGCTTTTATATTACCATCAAAACAGCTGTTATTTAATAAAATATAATATTTTGAAACACTCTATAGATAGCAGCTTCCTGAAATTAAGATACACCAAACATTCATGTTCTAATTTTGGTATTTCCCGTTGCAAAACTGAATCATGATCTGCAAGCCTAAAACGAAAACAGCAATTTCCTTCTACAAAAGCAACTAAAGCAAGCACCATAGATAAATGCATGAAAATATAAAGAACTTGAAGCCTAAAAACTTTTACAAGATGACGGTGTCTCCATTAACCCGAGAAGGGTTGATATATCGTAAAATAAAACGAACATATGAGAAATCTATTGACAAACGATCCAAAGACATTTGAATGCTTGATTAACATAACTATTTTCTTAATGTTTATAATAACTTAATATTTTTGTTATGCATTTGTAATTTTATCATGCCATTTTGTCTATATGTATATGCAATAATTTTGTCGATATTAACTGCAATTAATTTCTATGGTTTAAAAATTAAAAGATGCATAACTTTCTCATAACAAAGCTCCCTAAAATTCTTACGGGCAGGCAAAGGCGAGAAGAAAAAAAAGAAAAAGCTGATAGCTGTCTTATTAGCTCTCTCTCTCTCTCTCTCTCTCTCTCTCTCTCTCTCTCTCTCTCTCTCTCTCCCTCTCTCTCTCTCTCTGTTAATGATGCTGTATTTTTCTCAAGCGAATTGATTTCTTCTTTCTTTAGATCTCATTTATAAAAATCAATCCAGACAAGGCATGAAGCCGTTTGATGTAAGTAGCTAACAAGAACGGAAAATGATTGTCATAGATGCCTATTGACCTTAGTTTTGAAAAGACCAACGTCAATTTACAGAAAATATTTATTTATATTTATTTATTAATAATATTTAGTCAATAATAATATTTAGTCAAAAATAATAATTAGTCAATAATAATAATTCTTTAATAATAATATTTATTCAATAATAATATTTATTTAATAATAATAAATATGATAATATTTAGGCAATAATAAAACCCATTCAATAGTAATATTTAGTCAATAATAATATTTACTCAATAATAATTATTCAATATTATTTAGTCAATAATAATATTTAGTCAATAATAGTAATTATTTCATAATATTTAATCAATAATAATATTTATATTATAATAATATTCAGTCAATAATAATAGTTAGTCAATAATAATATTTATTCAATGAGAATATTTATTCAATAAGAATATTTATTTAACAATCATATTTATTTGAAAATAATATTTATTTTATAATAATATTTATTCAATAATAATATTTATTTAATAATAATATTTGTTTAATAATAAAAATATTTATTTAATAATAATATTTATTTTTCTAATATTATTTATTCAACAATAATATTTAATCAATAATAATATTTATTTAATAATAATATTTATTAAATAATAATAATACGTATTTAATTATAATATTTATTCAATAATGATATTTATTTAATAACAATATTTATTCAATAATAATATTTATTTGATAATAATATTTATTTAATAATAATATTTACTTAATGATAATATTTAATCAATAATAATATTTATTTAATAATATTATTTATTTAATAATAATATTTATTTAATAATAATATTTATTTAATAATAATATTTATACAATAATAATAATTACTTAACAATAACATTTATTTGATAACAATATTTATTTAATAAAAATATTTATTTAATAATAATATTTATTTGATAATAATATTTATTCAATAATATTTATTTAATAATATTTATTTAATAATAATATTTATTTAATAAAAATATTTATTTAATAATAATATTTATTTAATAATAATATTTATTCAATAATATTTATTTAATAATATTTATTTATTAATAATATTTATTCAATAATAATATTTATTCAATAATAATATTTATTCAATAATAATAATTCTTTAATAATATTTATTCAATAATAATATTTATTTAATAATAATATTTATTTAATAATAATATTTATGTAATAATAATATTTATTTAATAATAATATTCAGTCAATAATAATATCTAGTCAATAATATTTATGCAATGAGAATATTTATTCAATAATAATATTTAGTCAATAATAATATTTATTCAATACTAATTGAATAAATAATAATATTTAGTCAATACTAATATTCAGACAATAATAATATTTATTCAATGAGAATATTTATTTAATAATAATATTTATTTCAGAGAAATCAATTAGTATTAACATTACTTAGATGTTCGTCTATTTATACAAATAAATGCGAAGATTTTTGTCTTGTGTTTACAATAAAACTATGACTGAAATGTTTATGATTGAACATTTTTGTTGCAAGTTTTTCAAGTAGCAAACTTTGCAAAGTGATTGCGACCTTGCAAAGCATGCCATACTTCAAATAAACGCTTATTTAACTGTATATAACAGTATACTTTAGTATACATAATAAAATATTAAACAGAACAGCACAATATCTACTTCAATGTATTACTCGAATCTATACAACATATATATATGATATCATATGTTTAGTATCAATGTTATAATCTTAAGTTTATTCCTAAATTTTAAAGAAAATAACAAATTCAATTACCTCTTCCTTTTTTTCCAGAAACGGACATATCTGTTGCGCTTGTTCAGCTGAACAGACTTCGTGTGTCGCATAACCACTGACTACGTATGCATCATAGCCAGCTCCTAAAAGAAGTGAGCATAGTAATATGCTGTATTCAAAGCAATTTCCCTTTTGCCGTTTCAAAACTGTGGCTGGAGAAAGAATTTGTTCGGGCTGGAAAGAAATAGACGAAACAACAAAAGCATAATTGAAATTACAGACATTTACTCAATAAATGTAAAATGGCCGAATGCATAGGACTGTAGTAATTAACACGTGCAAAATTAAAAAAAAAAAAAAAAGGCAGAACAAGACAAGCACAAGTTATCTCACTCTAAAATCACTACTACTTGAGTAAGTATGAGTTGTTTCCCCTTGGAATTACAACTACTTGAAAAAATAAATCATGAAAATTGTTTCCCTATGTGATCACTACCACTTTTTTTTTAACAACGGAGTAACCACTTAACAAGGTGCGAAGGCCACTCGAGGATAAGAGTTAATAAGCCTATGGTAGTCATTAAGCCAACAGCATAGCAATGGTTAGTAATGGGAAGTTGCCATAATTTGATTATTTAAAGGACAACTCAGCAAGAACTTGTTTACATTGGACTTGAAGATGACTATATTGTAGTCAGCTGGACAGCAGGCCAATGGAACAGAGCTCCACAGGCAAAGAAGCTTTGTTTATGGAATCCACGTTTAGACTTAGATATGCATCGTAGCCAGCCCCTAGTAATATGCTGTATTCAAAGTAATTTCCTTTCTGCCATTTCAAAACTGTGGCCGGAGACAAAAGCTGTTTGGACTGGAAAGAAACGGACAAAACAAAGAACAATAAATAGGCAACAGAACAAATTAACAAATCTAATATATAAATCTCACTATGTGTGTGTGTGTGTGTGTGTGTGTGTGTGTGTGTGTGTGTGTGTGTGTGTGTGTCTCCGTTTTTCAAATTGTATCTCCTCCTAGATGGATGATCGTTGGATGGCGTGCAATAGCTCAAAATATTGCCTTTTTGGTGCAGAATTTTATTAGGAGCATTTAATGGATAAAAATAATTGCTAAGGGCTTCAAAAAAGGGTTCAACCTTGAAAGCAATAGCACCTTGACGAGCGTAGCACAATGGCGTCATTGTGCGCATACGTACATCGAGTAAAAGAGAAATATATGTATTAAGATATTTCACAACGCTATTGAAGCTGTTGTCCCTTATGTGCAATGGGTAGCGTGACTGATTACTAGCGCAAGTGTTGCGGTTTCGATCTCCAGCAGCTCCTTTTTTTTTTACATTCCGATATTCTTGATTTTTAAAAATTATGTAATAAATGCACAAAAACACTTTTATTTTAAAAAATACAGAATGTTTTTGATTGACATAACGAAAATGTCATATTCAAAATGTATATGATATATTAGCTTATTTGTTATGTTCCAAAAATCACATAAATAGATCAAGTAATGGCATTTGTATTGGATCTGCTCCTAAACTAATTAACCGATCATTAAGAATATTAAATATGTGTATATGTTTATATATTTCTATATCTTGGATTCACCCCTAAACTAATTAACAGATCATTATGAATTTTAAATATGTTTATTTTTTTATATATTTTCATGCATTGGATACACTCCTAAACTAATTAACCGATCATTATGAATTTAAATTATACATATATGCTTATATATTTCTATGTATTTACTCCTAAACTAATTAACCGATCATTATGAATGATTAGTATATGTATATACTTATATATTTGTATGTATTGGATTCACTCCTAAACTAATTAACTGATCATTATAAATTTAATGTATTATATGTGTATTTATATTTGTATAGTCATATTCCAAAAATCACATACAATGATCAGTTTTGAATGTATTTATGTGTACAGGAAATTCTATCAAAGTAATAAGGAACTTGTGTAGTATAGTACTCATGAAAAAACAAAGAAAATCTTACCTGTGACATACATGAAAGTTATTAAAACCGAAAATCAAGTTTAATATTCAAGTAGTACGACTTACATATGAGAAATAAGGTGCTTCTTTACTATAGCATCCAGATAACAAAACAAACAAATTCTTACCCCTGACATACAGAAAATGTAACACAACAGAAAATTACATAAAGGAAATCTTACCCGTGAAGTACATAAAAATAATCCAAGCCGAAAATTATGTAATATATTCGAGTAGTATGACACGTATATAAGAAATAAGGTGCTTCTTTAATATAGCACTCTATTATAAAAACAAACACTCACCTCTGACATACGGAAAAGTTCGCACAACAGAAAACTATGTAAAATCATCGGGTAGTTTCATCTATATATTAGAAATAAGGTACTTGTACATTATCCTACCCAAGAAATAAGGTGCTTGTGTAGTATAGTACTCATATGAAATACAAATCCAATCCTACCTGTGAACGGCATAAAAGTCATTAAAACCGAAAATCACATTATATAATCGAATAGCATAACTTTTAAATGAGAAATAAGAGGTGCTTCTTCACTATAGCAATAGATGAAATAACAAACAAATTCTTACTCTAGACGCACAGAAAATTTAGCACAACAGAAAATTACTTAAAAGTATCGAGTTCGTTCATTTTTAAATTAGAAAAAATGGTACTTCTACAGTATCCTACCCAGGAAATAAGGTACTTATACAATGAAGTACCCATATGAAAAACAAAGAAATTCTTATCTGTGACGTACATATAAGTTATCAAAATCGAAAATCATGTAATATATTCGAGTAGTAAAATATTTATATAAAGAATCTGGTGCTTCTTCACTATAGCACTCTCATGTAAAAACAAACACACTCTTACCTGTGACATACCAAAAATTTAGCACAACATAAACTTATTTAAATAATTTAAAATATGTGTTTAACATAACCCGCCCTAGCTAAGGAAATTTTTTACCACATACGTGCTGTAGATGTCCTGTCCAATGAAGGCACAATTATTCCATACATATGTTGTGTAATACTCGTCCTAGGGTAGATAAAATATTCCTTTGATGGCAAATGATACACAGACATCAAAAATTCCTTTATCCTAAGAATAACAGGTATGTTCAAAATTTTTCTCATTGTCTTATACGGTCCCGAGCAACGCCAGGTGGCCTTGCTAGTTTACTATAAATACACTTAACTAATCCTAGACAACTACTACAACAACAACCACTCCTGACGACAATCGAGATCACCGATCGAAAGCGTTTGAGCAAATGGCAAAAAACCTATGACTTGATGTCATAATATACAACTTGCCAGCCGAAATAAAAAAAAGATTGCCAGAGTGAATTACTCGCAAAATCGGAAAAAATGAAATATATATATATATATATATATATATATATATATATATATATATATATATATTCCAGGTAGAGAGATATCAAAAAACAAAAAGTAATTGAATTTCAACAAAGACCGTTGATAGTGCTCAATCAAAGAAAGCAAACTACATTTTTTTTTTATTGTTCATGTAAATTACAGTTATATCTCGCTACGATCATTTTATTTTATGTTATTCGAAGAAAGGAAGTTAAAAAGATATATTTAGTGAAAAATTAGAGAGAATAATAATGGGGAAGTATAACAAAAATGCACAGGGGGGGGGGGCATGAATTCACGAAATCAAATTTTACTAAATTAAAATTTGATTTTTGTAATTAATTTTAAATTTATAAATCTTTTAACCTCGCTCTATGCCAGTCATGGCAAAGTATATCTCCTCAAAAATTAAAAATGGTCTTGAACCATTTTTGATTTTTGATTTTCCTTGCCTGATGAGATCTATTATGATCGAAACGGTTTGCACATCGTAGCAACATGACTGTATTTACATAAAGAATGATACAAAAGTGTGTGTATATATATATATATATATATATATATATATTAAATTTATTTATACAAACATTAATGGCTACATATGTGCATACATGTTTCTGTAATCACCCGCATTGGGGGATTACGTCTTCAGGCCAAGAATTACCGTCGAAAACCCTTTTTTTCGATGGTAATTCTTGGCCTGAAGACGTAATCCCCCCAATGCGGGTGATTACAGAAACATGTATGCACATGTGTAGCCATTAATGTTTGTATAAATAAATTTAATATACCTGCTCTGTTCACTCATTGAGCACTCTTTGGTGGACACATGTTGTTTCATTGGATGTACTTCTAGGAAACTAAACTCTACTGGCTATATATATATATATATATATATATATATATATATATATATATATATATATCTGTAAAAGTGAGAATGTGTGTGAGGATACTTCTAAACCTATATACTTAACGACTTTTGGATCTGCCGACTTGGAATTTTGTACATAGGGCATTCAGATATGTCGAAAACTTTTTAATCGGTTGTCATCCGGAAAAAGGGGTTGCTAAGGGATCAAAATTTTAAAATTTTTACTCGAGGATTATCAGATTTATATCTGCTTGTCAACTGTTTCACGACTACGCATACATGTATCGTTCACATTATGTTAAGAATAAGTAGATTTGAAAACACCGTTTGAATATGTGTCAAACTGGCCTAATGGTTATTGTCTTTGACTCACTGACTTTAGGTTTTGGTTTCGATCTCAGCTCGAGTATTTGTTTTTACTTACAAGAAGTGAACTGTTTAGAAAAGCATAATACTCGCATGCACATGTCTTAGTTTCTTTTTACTTCATCTTTTTTTAAGGAATTAACGTTACGTTTAATACCGGGCAACACTTCTTCTAGTATATATATATATATATATATATATATATATATATATATATATATATATATATATATATATATATATATAGTCTAAAGAAGCTTTGAATAAAAAAATGCAAAAATAAAAATAAAGAATGCAGTTTAAATTCCCGGACGGAAAAAAAAATTTTTTAACTTTAACCTATCGCAAACTTAGCACCTACATAATCCAACTTTAAAAATGTTTATAATGACAAAAGAGAATTCATTTATATAAGGAAGAAAAAAAAAGCCTTTACTGAAACTATTAAATAGAAAGACTTCGCATTTGCATAAGCCGATTTCGCAAAAGTCTTCAATTTTAAAACAGAATTTAACTACATGAGGATGGAAAGAGAAAACCTTAACTAAAATTTTGTAAATAGAAAACGGAGATCATCAGCTACTTACTATGTAGCTGTTTCTGAGATTTAAAAACAGGACAGCTGTTTAATACATGGCTCTCCAGTGGATAATACCACTTCCCCAATAATAAAAAAATGTAAAATAATACGGTTACTATTTCTAATATATGAAAAAAATAAATGAATTAAATAATAAAATCGAAAAAGAAAAACTATTAATATGTAAGTTTAGGATTACAAGATCCATTCTGCGACATCTTAACTAGCATAATAATAATATGAGAATAAAAATACATAAAAGCTTAAGTACCTTAAGGCAAATATATATATATATATATATATATATATATATATATATATATATATATATATATATATATATATATATATATATATGGATGTATAGCATGTCCCAAAAGAAGCTGATGGTTAAAAACAATTCATAACTTTCTTAATTTTTTATATTTTTCTTTTATTTTTTTCAGAACCCCTAGAGTAACCCTTTCAAGGTCATCATGAGTCGTTACACTACCGAGGAGCGGATATTTATCGTAGAGTCGTATTTTCAGTTGAATGAGTCAATATCAGAAACTCAAAGAGAATTTCCACGAAACTTCAACACAAGAAATTCCCCTACTCCCAATGCAATAAAAGCTATAGTGGCTCGATTTCATGAGCAAGGGTCTGTATGTGACCTCCCTAAATCTGGTAGACCCAGTATGGCAAGAAGTGATGAGAATCGTCAGAGATTAGCAGAGAGTGTGGCCGACGATCCATCCACATCAGTAAGAAGGAGATCAAGTCAAATTGGGGTCTCTCGATCATCTCTTCACAGAATGCTTTATGAAGAGGGTAAATTTCCATACAAAATTCAATTGGTGCAAGAGCTTCAGCCAAACGATCCGGAAAAAAGGCTGGAACACGCCATGCAATTTAAAGATTTGGCCAAGGGAGATCCAAACTTTCTCAAAAAACTCATTATGTCCGATTAAGCCTATTTTCATCTGAATGGGATCATAAATACGCAAAATTGCAGGATTTGGGGATTAGAGGAGAAAATTAGGGCCATAAGTCCTGAAACATTAAGTGATGTGCTGGACCATGCCCTGCAGAGAGCACAAGAGTGTGAAAATGAAAATGGTGGACATTTGAGTAATATCATTTTTAAAATTAGACCGTGTGAAAAATATACCATAGTAAAATGAATGTAAATAAAATTAGAATAAGTAGATTATGATATCTTACTATATCTAAAACAAATTAGGAAGAGACTGATCTACCTACATATGAAAATTGGTATTGAAAATATAGGGGAAGTTAATCAAATTTAAAATTCGTCAGCTTCTTTTGGGACATCCTGTATATATATATATATATATATATATATATATATATATATATATATATATATATATATATATATATAAATGCATATATATATATATATATAAATGCATATATATCTACATATATATGCATACATACATATATACCCTAACTACATATGATTAAAAAAGTATCTACGTCCAATCACTTTTCCTATAATCTTCCCGATAGTATAGATGCGAAGAGGCACACCTATATTAAACACTTACCTCATACCCTACCATGACAGACTATCTTCATTTTGTAGTATCAGCTTTCTATCGCATAGATCACTGTAGTTCTCCCATTTTCCTCCCCCAACAGTTTCAATATATTACCCTTTTCCTCTCATGCCCAATTATTTTGCTCCTAATGTAGCTATCGCTATACATCACATCCCTAATAATAGCATCTCTTCTCTTCTGATGAGAAGCATTAGGCTTTGAAATATTATGATATAAAGAGTTTTTTATGATACTAATTGATGTAAAATCTATATCGAATAAACGAATAAATCTATATGGATTAGTATACATTTTTATATTGTTGTTTACTTATTTCTTCATATTTTATTTTAGAAATTTGTTAAGCTTTGCATTATCCCGATAAGTTTCCTCTTAAAGAATCGATCTTATTTTTTTAACTCCCCTATAGCCGCATAGATGAGTTGTGATACAACGAAACAGTACTGTAGATGAAAATATATATATATATATATATATATATATATATATATATATATATATATAAACTAAAAAATAGACTCGATCACACCTCTTTCTTATCGTTTTCTACCTAACAAACAACTTAATTAAGATTAATAAATTAAATCAAACATATAAATAAAAATAAAAATAAAATAAAATAAATTATTAATACAAAAACAACTGAAAAAAAAAGTCTCTTTAACAACAACAAAAATACTCCTAATGGCGATCACGGATTGAAATGGCTGACAAAAAATCACTTGGTTACATAATACACAATTTACCACTGGAAACCAAAAGAAACGCTCAAGTCGAGAAAATTAATAGGAAAATCAAGAAAAAAACTTTGCTGTATTCAGCCACACGTCTTGAAAATGACTTGTTGCCTGAATATATGCACACACACACATACACGCACGCACATACATTCACACTTACCACTTAAAACCATTACACTATTATAGGTACATAGATGACATCTTTCTCATTTGGCCACATGGCGAAGAGGCATTGATGGACTTCTATCAATATATAAACAGCTGTCACAACAGCATAAATTTAACGACAGAACACTCCACCACACAAATCTCATTTTTAGACGTTTCACATCACCACATCACTCTACACAAAACCCACCGATGGGCATGGTAACCTTAATTTTAATAGTTGCTACCCTATCAATATAAAAAAATCTATTATATACAGCCAGTGCCTACGTGTCAAATGAATCTGCTCAGACCCGACCGAGTACGAAAAACAAGTAGGAATTCTGGCCAACTACTTCCTTCATAGGAATTACCCCCTTAGAATAATTAAAGAATCAATTAGGAAAGCAGAACATAGAAGCAAGATAAATTTACTCACATATAAACGTAACACATCATCCCCAAAAATACCAATGGTATTTGATTACAGCAAAAACACAGACAAACTCCACAAACCCTTAAACAAGTATTCAGACAGCTGCAGCATGACCCCACCCTCAACACCATATACAACACGCTTCCACTCAGTGCAAGAAGATAGCCACCAAAATCTAAGGTCACTTCTAACATCCACAAAAATATACAACAGTTGTGCACCACTAGGAAACAAATTATGCAACAAACCCAGGTGCAAAGTGTGCAAACACATTAATACTAGCAACACATTTACACCCTCAGGCACAAACACTCAATTTAAACTCCCTCTGCTCACTTGCGATAGTCCCAATGTAGTTTACATAATATATTGCACTAGATGCACAAAGGGTAATTACGTGGGGGAAACAGGCCGAGAGTTCCGTTTATGTTTCAACAACCACAAACAAATAATTAGGGACAAATCCATACATCACACAATAGCAATGTTATTATGACTATTATTATTATCACTATTATTATTATTATCACTAATATATATATATATATATTTGTACGTATTATTATTGCTATTGTTGTTTTTACCATTATTCAACTCCTCGTTTAAGCATTGCAATACATCTTTCAGTTTCATTTCCAACATTAAACGTTATTAACCTCTGATTTCTCTAATCGGCATATCGAGCTTCCAATTTTTGCGATGATTTCTAATTTAAAAACAATGCTTTCACCCTATACCTAAAACTTACTGTATGTATGTATGTATGTATGTATGTATGTATGTATGTATGTATGTATGTATGTATGTATGAGTATATGTGCATATAGGAGTATACATGGGTGTGGGAGAAGAAAGAAAAAGAACAATCCGAATACTTTAATAAATTTTAATATGTTTCAACAAAAATAGAAAAAATTAAGTAAATGATGATCAAAAGAATATTCTCTGTTTATTTAGTTATTTCACTTCATTTTATTTATTTTTTCCAACATTATATGTTTGTATATATGAATTAACGAAATCTACAGTAGCGTTTTAAAAAAATAAATAAACGTGCGTGTGTGTGTGCGTGTGTGTGCGTGTGTGTGTGTGAGTGCATGTAGGTGGGTGCGTACGTGCAGACAATCCAGACAACCTAGACCCACAATAGATTCTACTTCACATCTAAATCTGCTCATCAATCTCCAGCTGTATATGTAAACACGTCCATAAAAGTGGGTGAGCATATGCTGTGTATGTATGAGTACGTGAAGAAGCATATGTATGTAGTGCGCGAGTGTATATACATGTATGTTCACATTTACGAGTATGTTCGTGGAATGCGTGGGTGTCCAATTCAAATTTTTATGAAAGACTTAGTTTTGAATCGAGGCCACACAAGTTGCTGACCATTCCAAGTCGAAAATGCTGGAAGGGACATATTCAAATAGATCTTTACCTTAACGGCTATACGCGTGCCCCTCCTCCCGCTGCTTACTCTGCCCGCTCACTCATGTTTTCTATCATTCACACTGAGGAAGATCGAAGGATTGGTCGAAAATTATGTGCTTTTAAAGGAAACATACTTGTTTTTTCAAAAGACGTTTTGTATTCCTACACGTCAACACACAGGAAATAAATACAGAAAAGATATAAACATTTATATATTTTTCGTATTGATTTGTTATTCATACAGATTTAGACATATATATATATATATATATATATATATATATATAAAGCTGAATGTGTGTGTGTGTTTGTGTGTGTGTGTGTGTGTTGTCACGAATAGGCAGGCTCCTATATGGTTGACTATTTTTAAAAACTGATTACATATAATGATAGAAGATGTATCGAGACACAGGAATGGGTATGTTTGATCTGGCAGCACGGTGGTTCATTAAAATTGTGGGGTCTGCGTTTGCGCCTGGTCCACAAAGTATGGAAATAAAAAATTAAAAAATTAAAAATAAACGTTTACAAGTGTTTTTGATATAGATGTACATAAGAATACTTTGATAAGTATGTTTTAACTTAAATAGGGATGGTATAATAAAATTGTGGGGCCTGCATTCGCGCCTGGCCTCCATAGAATGGAAATAGGCACAAACTTTAATAAAGACTTTTCAGATCTATCTGCGTAAGTATACTTTGATAATTATGTTTCAGTTTGAAGAAATATGATATAATAAAATTATGGGGTGTACGTTCGCGCCTGACCTCCATAGAATGAAAATATGTCACAAAGTTTAACAAGGTTTTTTAATATATATCCACAGAATATTGTGATAAGTTTCAGTGTGAACAGGTATGGTATAATAAATTATGGGGTTTATCTATTTTATTTTTACTTTCATCATATTTTGCTTTGGTTTTGATACCCCCAAATTCGAAGCAACCTTTCCTTTTCATAACCTATCATACTTTCATAAATCAGAGTCCATTTTCTGTCGGCTGTTTTTGAACCCAGTCAATGACGGGTACTTTTGCTAGTATATATATATATATATATATATATATATATATATATATATATATATATATATATCAGGTTGAGAAAAAAGTTCTTGCAGAGTTTTAATTTTGATTTCAAATGATGTATTTTTCAATAGGTTTTCGTTATAATACTTTTTATATCATTTTAAAGAGCGTTTTTCGCTCTATCTAATCGTGTAAATTACAATCGTCTTAAAACAATTATGTCTTCTTTTCAAAACTTTGAATACAAGATGGAAAAAAAGCAAATTCAAATAATTTTCTTATTTTAATTCAAGCTAGACTAAAAAGCTGCTGAAACAGCTCACAATATCAATGAAGCGTTTGGCCCAAGAACCACAACTGAACGCACAGCACACTGGTGGTTTAAGAAATTTCGTGATGGCGATGAGAGTCTTCAAGATGATGAGCATTGTTGTCGGCCATCAAATGTTGACAACGATCAATTAAGAGCCTTAGTCGAAGCCAATCCATGCACAACTGTTCAGGAACTTGCTTCTGAATTAGACGTAACGTATACAACGAGTTTCAACCACTTGAGAGAAATTGGAAAGACAAAAAACTTGATAAATGGTACATCACAAATTGAATGACAACCAAAATAAATACCGTTATGAACTGTTATCTTTCCTTCTTTTATGCAACAAAAATGAATCGTTTCTCGACTGGGTTGTGACTTGCATTGGAAAGTGGGTTTTTTACGACAACTGGCGATGCTCAGCTAATTGGTTAGACACCAACAAAGCTCCACGACACTTCCCAAAGCCAGAGTTGCACCAAAATAAGGTTATGCTGACTGTTTGATGGTCTGCAACCAGTTTCATCCATTACAGTTTATTGAAAGCAGGTGAAACCATTACAGCAAAGAAGTACTGTCAACAAATGGATGAAATGCATCAGAAACTTCGACAACAACACCCAGCATTAGTCAACAGAAAAGGCCCAACCTCCATGACAATACCCGACCGCATGTTGCTAAACCGACCCTGCATAAGTTGAACAAATTGGGCTATGAAACTCTGCCTCATCCGCCATACTCTCCAGACTTCTCACCTACCGACTACCACTTTTTCAAGCATCTCAACAACTTTCTGCATAAGAAATGCTTAAAAAATCTAAGCGATATCAAAAACGCCTTCAGTGATTTCATGGCCACTAGAACACAAGATTTTTCCCTTACTGGCATAAATACACTTGTTTTGTTTGGCAAAAGTATGTTGATTCTGATGGTGCTTATTTCAATCAATAAATTTTTGTTTGAGCCGAGATATGTTCATCTGAATTTAAAAATTAAAAACAGCAGGAACTTTCTTGTCAACCTGATATATGAAATAGTAATTATATGAAATAATAATTATATGTACTAGTAAAATGAGTTGGGATCAAATTTTGCTAGACATTAGCGACACGAAGGAATAAAGAAAAATTGTTTGTTTGTTTTTTCAATATTAGAGCAAGAGAAGTTCTTGTTATGAGTGTCTCACAAGGATGAACTAGAGATTGAAGCTCAGTCGAGTACTTGCCATTGAAATAAAGTTATAAATGTTACTCAATAAAAAATCAAATAAGAATACCTTACCAGTTCGAAAGGTGGTTGCAACATCTCACATATCAAATAATCGGCCACAAAACTAGCAGCTTTGTCCCAGTCTAGAAATTCAGGAAATGGCAGGAACGTGAGACGGACTGTGGTGCAAACAAACTTCTGCAAAAAGAAAATGATAATTATTGATTAAAAAATAGTGTCTGCATCAATGCTTAAATCATCATCAGCAACAACAGCAGAAACAGCATTATCATCTTCATCATCATACTCATCATTATTGTCATCGTCATTGTCATCTAACTTTTCCTTAGCATGGTAAGGGCAGCGGTAATGTAGCACTGTCAAAGCTCTGGTGAAACTTCTGGGGAATCGACATCAAGATCTGTCATTCTCATGTCGTTTCTACCCCCTGCATACAACAAGTAAAAGACGTGTCAGCTGCAGAACCTTAAATCAATAGAGTGAAAGTAAAAACGTCATTCTTTTTTGTGTTCTTGGGAAACCCTTCCTCAAATTCACATGTCTGGTACCAAGCTATATAAGGCCGTAATTCAGCTAACAGAGCTCTGATGAAAATCCAGGAGAAATTAACATTGGGATCCGTTGTTCTCTTGTCGTCTCTGCCGCTGCACGTAGCCAGGAAACATGTGTCAGGCGCGAAACCACAAATCAATGTAGTAAGAATATCATGGACCATAACCTAATTACAGCTTAACAAATAACTGTGACCAATAAGGAGACTTTATGCTGATCAGACAGAAAAGAGAGAATCAGAGAAATCTTAGTCATTATCTGCCTTTGAAGTGTTGCCATAGATTGTAGTGTTGTCAGCATAAATGTCTACAAATTATCTGAGAACATGATTTGGAAGACCATTAATGCAGATCAGGAAGAAAGTTGGGCCTAGGATGGACCCTGATGGACTCCAGCATTAATACTGTGAGCTTCTGATTACTGCCTATTGACGATTACTCTCATAAACCTATCAGAGAACAATATTACACTTAGAGCTATAAAAAATAATTGAAAAAATGGAAAATTCTCCATAAGTCTAGATTTAAGAAAAATGAAATTTCCAATAGAACCTAAGTTAGAGGTGAGAGCTACGTGTACATGAATTTGCACTATAGCAGAAAATATTCAAAATGAGCAGACACCTAGCGTCAAAGTGAGTGGACATCTGTTTTTAAGGCTTTCTCAACCCCTATGTTGGAAGAGGAAGATGCAGTGATTTCTGTAGATTTTCTTATTATAAATTGCTGTTCAATGTAAACCAAGTCCCAGAGCAAACAATGGAGTTATTTGTTGTTCTTTTAATTGCTTCAATTATGTAAGACACAAATCGAAATAAGTAGAAAATATTAAAATCTCTCTAACTGCTACTGCCACCACTGATGAGAGATATTATTATCCATGGAAATGTCTACTTACAACATGGCAACAAGATAAGTTACCTGATTGGTATCTAATAACTCTCCCACGCATCATCAGGTTTAGAGTTGTTAGTTAGATTCCATCAAAATTTGCCGAGGGAAACTGTATTCTAAATTTAATGATATAAATTAACCTCCTCTCTGTCTCTCTCTTTCAGCGTGCTCTGATGGATGGAATAAAAATGTCAAAAATAACATGTCAGTCGTGAAACTTCATACTTCCACCTGACAATGTAAGGGTGGGCCAAAGTCTCATCTGGGCCTTACTTCACCACATTGTATGAAATATTCCTAAAGTTATGCTATAGAAAAGTTGACAACTCAAAAATCATTTTATCAGATTGAAATTTTGCAGAGCGGTTACTGTTATCAAATAGTATCACCTTTATACATTAAACTTAGAAAAATCAAAAGTTAAAATTTCATCACAAGTTATTTTCAAGATTAAGATAAAAGGTCATATAACATATGGGACTTCATTGGCTACAATATGGGTCAAGTAGCAAGTTTCTATGATGAACAGAACTAAAGTTACTGCCAAAAGTTTGACTTCCACGTTCTCCATGACCTTGACATTTGACTTAGGTATTTCAAAATTAAATATGCTTTAAATTAGACCGTGGTTGCTGACGATTGATCAAGCAATGTAGACATTAGAGCATATACACAAACAAACTCCATTGAAGACATTGGTGAAAAAAAGAAATTTTACATGAGAGTTATCACTTACCAAGGCCTGAAAGCCACTCGATGATAAAGGATAATGAGTGTAAGATGGGTGAAACAATAGCATAATAAGCAATAGTGGTGGAAATATAATAGACTTTGATTAAGAAGACGGCTCAACAAGAACTTGTTTACATTGGACTTGAAAACGACCATGTTGTAGTCAGCTGGATTCATTCGTCTGAGTTAACTAACTGAAATTGACAGCAAGGAAAAGTTTCATTTCAGCCAACAAGGAGAAGTCAACATCTCTTCAGGGTCCAATCTCTAGAGATTTTCAAGCCCAGAGCATCACAAAATGGCAAATTCTACGATTAAACCATACAAATCACATTATTATTATTATTATTATTATTATCATTATTATTATTACTAGTAGTAGTAGTAGTAGTAGTAGTAGTTTACCTCAATGCCACACTCATTTATTGGTGCCAATAACAAAGGCTTTCTATCTCTATACAAGTGGATATACTGAGAGCGGAAGTTCTCTGCATATTTCAGAACCAAATTCTCTCTTGAATCGTTTTGCCTGTAGCTAGGAGGAAAATCTTCCGGATCAAACTCCTCCCGTTTCCTACAAAACATCAAAAAGAGAACAAGATTTATTAAGCAGTTTTACAAAATAAATATTCTATTTGTTATTCATTATTTTTACTTTAATTTTACACTTTTTTAATCACATGAATACTTTAGAATTGTTTGTTTTTTTATTCTTTGGCCCCCTTTACAAAAATCGAACATTAAACTCAATAATCTGCTTAATATTCTTATGCCTGGAAAAAAATACAGTCGAATCATCTTCAAATTCTATATGACTACCATTAGTTCAGTTTTTAGGAAAGAAGCAAACAGTTTCATGAAAATGGCCGTTACCTTGATAATTACAGCTGAAATAATTATTTAGTTATATCAATAAAAGTAGGTATTTACTTCCTTGTCACCACAGAAATATGTGACACAAGGTCGGAAAGTAAAGGAAAGTCAAACCAGCGCCCATAACATAATTTTTGGCCAGATAGTAAACAATAAGCTTACTTCACCCGAAAGATAGTAGGCAACAACTTGGTAGGATGAACCCCCTAGGACTATCCAAAACCATACCTCAGCCTGACAGATACACGACCATCCACTACTCAGAGATGGCCCAGACTGATTGTCAAGGATGTACTCTTGAGTGGTATTAATACAACCTACTCAGACTGTGCGAGGTAAGTATCGTTAAAAGTATTATGTGAGTTATATTATTATTATTTTACTAATAGAAAAAATAAAATGTTAATAATTTAGTATATAAAAAGTAAATGTCTTTTTTTTTCAATTTCTTATTAGTTTGTTCAAGCTGGAGACGGGGCATACTACTGGATGCCAAACATTCATTCGTTATCTTATATATTTCAACCGAGAGATTTTTTTTAAGATTCTGATCGTCCCTTTAATTGTAATTGTTTGAATCTCTCTTGCACTTGGTTCACAGGGTATATTTGCCAGGTAGGTTTCGAAACTCTTTTTTACAAGTTCGTTCACTCCTATAATTACTAGATTGATAGAGATCTTCCTAAGATTCCAGTTTCTTTTCATGTCGTACATAAGACATCAGTATTTCGTTATCTTTCTTCATCTTAGCTCTGTTTAACTCAGCATCATTGGGGACACCAACTTCTACTAAGGTTACTTCTTTCTTCTCCATGTCCCATATCACTATGCCAGGTTTTATGGCTCAATTTTTTAGGTATATAGTTGTAGGGATTGAATAATCATAGTGGATGGTGTTCTGATTCTGTTTTATTTGTAAAACATTCTTGTCTAAAATGTTTGGCCAGTTTTCTTCTGCTGGATCTTGTTTCGTGATGTTGGTGCACCATTTTCTTCTTTCTTTCTTTTTTTTAAAACATAATTGAGTCTGTGTGTACGTTTATATGTCCAGCTAAAAGTCCAAAACTACTAAAGAAAAGCCCCTTCAAGTTGATATTATCTCGATCAGAGTTTCGACCGAATGAATAATATCTAAAATGTAGAAAAATTTATTTATTCTCTGAGAATCAACTGGGTCGAGTTTTATCGGAGATGGAAATCAGTTTTTCAGTGTTATTATGTAGTAATTTGGAAATAAAATGCCGACTCATATTTGGCGAATCTATTATATGAAAGAGAATTATCACTTTTTTGTTTTATTTTATTTCAGTCGAAGTTCTCAGAGGCCCACAACCTGGGACTAACACTTGAAGTCTATATGAAATACATAGATATTCGAATGTTCCATTTAAGTTCTTTATTTCTCAAACACTGAGTTAGTAAAAAAATTGAGAATATAATTTTCCTCTCCCCAATTGACTATTTTCATATATTGTATTATATCTTTTATTTTGGTCTCTTGGTCTTACTGAATTCCAGGACAAGAATTTATCTAGTCTGGTGGAGTATCCAGTTTCGTGCTGTTACTTGAGGTAACATCACTTGGAGAAGGTGCACCATTCCTAGTAAAAGCTAATATGGGTTAGCCATGGCGAGGAGATCCTATTTGGGCAGCGAATACTATGTGATTTTGAATATTTGGTCAGGGTTTACTTCAATGGAAAGAGTATCCTCATGCCAGATTGTTCTGACAAACCCCTGTACAGAGAGACCTTAGACACTCGAGGACAGTGTCTAGTAGGCATTCAAGTACTCTCCAGTAGGCATTCAAGTTCTCTCCAGTAAGCATTCAAGTTCTCTCCAATTATCTGTGCATATGTGTATGTGTATGTGTATGTCTAACTAGGACGGAAGAAAATGAGGGGTTTGGAGAAAGGAAGGTAGAAACAGGAGTGTGGAAAGAGAGAAAGATAGAGAGGTAGAAGTTTTCATAGAAATATTTTACACTTTTCCTCCGAGCAACATCGGGTAACCCTGCTAGTTCATAATAATCACAATTTTTCTTGCTCAAAGAAAAAGTAATCAGATGTGTGGAGTTAGTGGACACGAAGATAATATTTTTTGTTATGGAGTATATTTTATAGGCGTGATGAATTAACTGGGACGTCAATAAAAATTTTAAATTTGGAGATTTTCTGTTTGTTTTTAGTGAGTTTAATCATCATTAATTGTAATTTTAATCATCATTAATTGTAATGATTTTAATCATTTAATAAGATATTTCGTAACATTTTTTTGATTTTCTAATATCTTCAAATTAACCTTACAAAATGTGTTTTAAAGATGCGATCAAACTCCTATTAATTTTGATAAAATTTTTAACAACCGTCAACAAGACTGAAGTATCTTTTCTCTCTCCACGACGCGATGACTCTTAAGGGTTAATACCACCCGAAAAGTGAAAAGAAAATGATATGTCGTGTGTAACACTAAGCAAGCGTTCAAAAACCACCTGTTCTAGTTGGTGTCGGTTTATAAGTATGAGCTATCTGCTCACATGTAAATTATACTAAATTTGCATATCACTACATTTCCCACTAATGGAGGGGATTTATGCCGCGAGTACTTCTTGTACTTCTTCTCGTGCCCTCCTGAATATCTTCCTTTATCTTTCTCCTTTACCTTGGAGATCTGGATCTATCCTGTCTTTCCCTATAATCGCAGTGTTCCTTTTTGATCTTCCTCTTCTGCCTTATCCCATTCTACTTCTTCCTCGTCTCTCTCAACTTCTTCCTCCGCAGTCTCATTCTACAGTAACTCTTCTGTTACATCAATAATGGGCAGCTCTGTAGGCATTTCCTCATCCGATTGTTCTCCTTGGGATCTTATTTGGTCAGCATGGGCTAGAACACTGTTCCCATTTTCTTTATTTAATATTGCAGTATTATGTCCTTTTCTGCATAATAAATTCTGCTGTCTCGGCTTCTGTATTCCTATTTCTTTTGTACCACATCTTTTGATTTGTGGCATATGACATAGTTAAAGTGGACCTTAATTGTCTGCCCATTAAGGCAGATGGACTTTCTCGCCTGCCTGCCTGCGGAATTGTTCTATAACTTAGTAATAATCTTGGTAGAAAAGCATCGATTTTCTCCTTCTGTTGCACGCATGTTTTATGCCCTTCTTTACCATCTGGACCATCCTTTCCGCTATCCCGTTACTTTGAGGGTGGTAGGGAGGGGTCTTGTAAGGTCTGCATTCTATTTTTCTTAACCATTCATGCAAATCAGCATTCGCAAATTCTGGCACGTTATCTGTCACTCAGTATCTCATTTCTCGAAAATATTACTCTTAATATTTTACGGTGGTACTTTTTTATCGGGTACTCTCACCACTTCAGGCCAACCTGAATATGCATCTACTAATATTAATAATAGTCCTATCTCATTGACATAGGCATGATCTATGTGTACTCTGCTCAACGGTTCTGCTTCTCGGGGCCATACATGTATTTTCTTTTGCTTGAAATTCCTGAGTTTTGTGTATTTTCTGCATCTTTTTACGTAGAACTCTTTTTAATCTTCTTTGCATAGCTGCCACTCCACAATGTACATCATCATGTACACTTTTTATAATGTGTCTCCTCTGTGTTTCTGGGGGAACTACCAAGTCTCCATTACATATTACCCCGTTTTCTATAGTCAGTTTATGTCTTATTTCTTTGAATGGTCCTTCAGCCATTGAACAACTTCCTCGGCGATTCTCTTTTATCCTCAACAATATTCTGTTTAACACAGGGTCATTTGTAGTTTCAGTAGCCATTTTATCTACAGATATTACATCGGTTTCTACGGTGCAGGAATGTGTCCTCAAATTCCTCGTCATTTTTGTCCTTATCCTCTCCATGAAACCTCAATCTAGATAAGGCATCAACGTGTCGGGGGAGGGGGGGGGTAAAATAAAACAAAAAGTTTTGGTAGGTAAGTATGAAAGATCGAACCTAAACCCTTGAGTCGAAGTTGGAAATTAAAGTGTAAAAAAAACGTGCAACATTAACCACTTGGACACCACGAAATAGTAATGGAAACATGTTTGAATTTATTTAAGTATTAAAACTTGGCAGGTGCCCGTACTTAATGAGGTCAACTTTGACTGTGGGGCAGTATTTTATTTACTGCGGGGCAGGATTTTTTTTTTGTTTGTTTCCCCAAGATGTTGTGAGGAAAACCAGCTCCCCATAAAAAGGGGATTGTCCAAATTAAGTAGCAATTGTCTGATATAAGGAGAAACTCCACATTGATCAAAGCTGATTGCTTTCGGACTTTTCCAGAAAAATGCTGCCAGAATTAGTTTTGCTTTTATTATACGAAAAAGCTTAATGCACATGCGGCAATCAAAAATTGTCTTTTAATAATATTATTGGAACTCTTTCCCCTTTTCCTTATACCTATTTGTGAATTATGCCAAGGATTTCTGTCTTTTGGATTATTTTGGACCATCTTCCAATTATGCGATTCCCTTGGAATTTACTTGTGCGAATGGAAATTTAAATAACTTTCTTGGATTTGCATTTTTGGATTTTACCGTCATTGAATACTTTACCCTTCACCAGACTATCCATTCATGTGAAATCACTTTTTTCTTCACCCTATTCCCTCTGCTTCACTTTTTGTTATCAAGTAAGATCTTTGACTTACTTGTAGTTTCATCAAATATTTTTGCAAGCAAAATCCGATCCTGCATTTTGCTAAATCCTACCCTCTGATGAGAAGGAAAGTATTTCTTCACTATGTGATATACATATATCTGTACGTGATGTTGCCAAGCTAATCAAAAACCTTGATTGCAGTAAAGCAACCGGCCCTGACGGTATTCCAATTATAATACTCAAAAGACTTCCACCTGAACTAGCACCCATACTTACAAAACTGTTTAAACATTGTCTTAAGGAGAATAGCTTCCCATCACCCTGGAAAATCTCATCAGTATGCCCACTATTTAAGAATTCAGGTGATCGCTCATCCCCCTCTCAGTACAGGCCAATAAGTCTGCTGTGCGTCATGAGTAAGTTGCTGGAATCTGTGTTAAATACAGAAGTAATCAACCATCTCAACAAAAATAACCTTCTTAGTGACACTCAATATGGTTTCCGTTCTGCTAGATCTACAGCAGATGTGCTTACAGTTATATCTCATAGGATTAGCAAATGAGACAACCTTTCTAGCGCAACTGCTCTTGATATATCTAAGGCCTTTGATAGGATATGGTATAAAGGTTTACTTCACAAGATCTCTAGCTATAGTATAGCTGGAAATGTCTTCTCAATTATTACATCATTTCTTTCTGATAGGTTCATAAGAGTAGTAGTTGAGGGGCAAAAATCAGAAGCTCACAGTATTAATGCTGGAGTCCCTCAGGGGTCCATCCTGGACCCAACTCTTTTCCTGATCTACATTAATGATCTTCCAAATCACATCCTTACATCATTCATAGACATTTATGCTGATGACACTGCCATTTATTGTAGCAAATCTAAGACAGTAAACAACCAAGTTCTCTCCGATTCTCTCTCCTCTGATCTTGAGCACATGGTACAATGAGGAAAGGAGTGGCTGGTTACTTTTAATGCATCTAAAACCAAGTTTCTCTCTTTACATCATCAACATTCTGATCCAGATCTGGCATCAATTGAAATGAATGGCTCTCGTCTTCAGGAGGCCTCAAGTTTTGACAAGCTTCTGGGCTTGTCCATTACTTCTGATCTTAAATGGAACACGTACATCAAATCTGTTGTCAAGGCCGCTGGAAAAATGGTGGGATCTTTCTATCGATCCAGTAGATATCTCACTACTGATGCAATTCTCTATCTATATAAGAGCCAGGTACGTTCAAGGATGGAGTACTGTTGCCACATCTGGGCAGGAGCTGCTAGAAAGGACTTGTCCTGCCTTGATAGAGTTCAAAATAGACTTCGTAGCCTCGTAGGAGATGTCCTTTTCTCTTCCCCGCAACCTCTTTCTCACAGAAGAGATGTTGCGAGTTTGTCTCTGCTTTATCGTTATTTTCATGGCAAGTGCTCGGCTGAGCTCCAATCTATGGTCCCCTCTCGCAAAACTTTCACAAGAAACATCCGTCTAGCAGAAAACACTATCAACAATTTCCCCCATTTTTTTATCTGTACCTAAACCTAAATGTAGATTCCATGAAAAAAGCTTCTTTTTTAGAACTGCACACCTATGGAATTGTATCCAGTTTTCCTGCTTTCCAGCTGACTACAATATCATTGTCTTCAAGTCTAACATAAACAAGTTTCTGATGAGCCGTTCCACATAAGTTAACAAATTTACTGAATTTTCATTACTAACAATTACTATATTGTCCAATTTCTACTGTACACTCTTTAACCCTTATCCTCGGGTGGCCTCTTGGCCTTGATAATGTGGTGATGGCTGTGTAAAAAAAAATAAATAAATAAATAAAAATAAAAAACTCCACGGTTTAAGGACTATCTACTTATTTAGTGTTTCCTTTTCAAATTAAATATGTTTTTAACTCTTTTTCAAAGTGTTTTTTAATATATTTTTAACTACTTACTCTTATATATATATATATATATATATATATATATATATATATATGATTTTCAGAATGTGAGAGATTGTATAATAAATTCCACAGCCAAACAACGCCGCAGCTCACAAGAGCCATGACAGTCAACGAACCAGAAGTCCAAGACTCGAGTTTCGCCCTCATTTGGGCTCATCAGTTAGACACATCCGAACTCAGGATTCGAAACCCGAGCCTCTTGCATGCGAGGCAAGCACTCTACCAACTGAGCAAACGCCCCGCACACAAGAATTTCTATTAACCAACACAGATCAAGTAAACCGCATCGAAATCCAACTGTGAAATGAACCCACTTCGTCTCAACAAGGGACGCGGCCGTCCAACCAGTCAATAACCCTTGCCGATGTCTCACAAGTAGGATTTTAACTCAAAGGGACGACGCTGTCCAGCAATGCTAACCCAACGAGCAACTTATAATAGGATTTTCAGAATGTGAGAGATTGTATGATAAATTCCACAGCCAAGCAACACCGCAGCTCACAAGAGCCATGACAGTCAACGAACCGGAAGTCCAAGACTCGAGTTTCGCCCTCATTTGGGCTCATCAGTTAGACACATCCGAACTCAGGGCGAAACTCGAGTCTTGGACTTCCGGTTCGTTGACTGTCATAGTTCTTGTGAGCTGCGGCGTTGTTTGGCTGTGGAATTTATTATATATATATATATATATATATATATATATATATATATATATATTCCTATTGACCTTAGTCTTGAAAAGACCAAGGTTGTAAGTAGAAATAAACCAGTGAGCAGGAAGAGAGTTCCACAACCTTGCAATTTTTGGAAAAAGGTATGAGGTATGACATTTTAAAGGAGTTTCCAACTTCACACTGGCTCATTACTTTCGCGAAAAAGTGTTACTTTATCTTAGGTTTGGAAATATTTCCATTGGCTGAAAATTATTTGATTTGATACCTTTATGCTAAAAGTTGTTAGTTTTGATATTGAGGAGAAAAGCAAATTTTAACAATGCCGAGAAGAAAAGAGAGCAAACATTTAAAGTCATTTGTATTTTAACGTTCGTAAGATTATCTTTGCGATCCAATCACCGCAACAGACCCTCGTCGGTAACGAAATTACAATTAGGCAATTTAGTCATCATGTATTCAATTATTTATTTTCAAATAAAATTGAAAGCAGAATTATCGTCTGATCACTGATTTTGTTAAAAGCAATTTTGCTTTGATTCATGGCTTGATAACGTAGTAGCAATAGTAGTGGTAATAATTCGATAATCCTTCGTTTATTTTTGACAAAATTGGAAGAAAAATTATCGTCTGTTGAATGACAGAGAAATTTTGTTTTGACACATATCTTGAAATAAAACTTATAGCAATATTGCTGCGTTAATAATTCTCGGTCATTTTCTTGTATGTTTTTTTTTTCTTGTTCTTTTTTGGTGTGTGTGTGTGGGGGGGGGGGCTCTAATCGCAAATAACCAGCTCTGGTGAGAGAAATGAGATATTTCTTAATTGGTTGGGGTTATCTATTTATTTGTCGTTGAAGATAACGCATTTGTGGTCTCAGTTTGTTGATAGCTGTGGTGGCACGAGTGGGGTTCGAATCTAGGAGGAGAGATGTCCGTAGGAAGTCTTAGACATTTGTCTTTTGTTTATTTTGAAATAATATTGTATCTGCTTTGATTGCAAATTCTCGTCTACTTGTAGCGCAGTCGTTAATTTTCATTAAACGGTGTCGTTACATTTTAACATTCGGGCCCACACGTTGCGTCTGAAACAGTCGAAGGAAAACAAAAGTAACAAATTTGACTCAGCTTTGTTTTCAGTTGAAATAAAATGCATTTATTCATGGTTCTTCCAAAATAACGCATTGCTTCTCGTTTTAAAAGCCTCTCAGTTTATGTCGTCTGCCATGTAGTTAAAAGTCTCCCGCCACCACGGGCCAAACGTTCATTTTCCTTGACACTCAATTTCTTCTCTGGTCCTCGTCATGTGGTGCTTTTCTTTTCTCGCTTCTCTATTTTCCCTTCTCTTCCTCCGCTGTGACGTCACTTTGCACGCTGCTCGGTCATTTACATATGTGTTATGCGGCTGCTGCTACCAGTGCGAGCGGTTCTGTTACACTGAGAGAAAAGAGATATTTCTTAATTGTTTGCGAATACTTGTAGAATAGAAAGATAAAGTCTCTTTATGACTTTCAAAAGCAACTTTATTGATCATCTTGGTTAACGTGTTAATAAACGAGAAATGGAAAAGAGAAGAGTGTTAGTAATGGAATAAATCCACAAATATGTACGAAAACAGAAAAGGTTAGAAACCCAACGTAATGTTAAATGAATGTCCTGTTGGTTGAGAAAGAAAAGTGCTCATTTATGAAGAATGAATGAATGTCCTAAGAAAAGGAAAAGTGTCTATTTATGAACAATGCCTACCATACATCGGTTATAAAGTCAGAGCCATGTATGTATGTGTGTACGTGCGTATGTGTTATAGTAAGTTAACATGTGTCTTCCCGGCTATAGCAGCCATGTGGAGTCCATGCTACTGTTTTGGAACCCCAGGGCCCGACAGCCCAAGGGGGTTGGTTGAACCCCAAGAGAGAAGTTCGGTTTAGGAAAAGTGCCATGAAAAGGGTCAACTGGCTTTGGTCTCCTGGCTGGTAAAGAGAAAGTAGGCTATATGTTAACCCTTTTATCAACTTCTATCATGCGCTCAGCTCGTCTGAGAGATGGTCTCTGATTGGGCAAGCCAAAAAGGAAGTTGAATGCTTACACCAGTCAGCGCTGAGCTTTTAACCCAAACAAAAATTCAAAATCGTAAGCCGTGTGCTGTGGCTGTCACTGCTGCTGCTGCTGCTGCTGCTGCTGCTGCTCCTGCTACCGCCGCGATCGTCTGCAACCGCAACTGCTGCTACAGCGTTATTAATTCATTTTGTCGATTACGATAACGGAATTGTGAATTATTTGTTGATAGTTGATTCTCGAGAGCTGATGTTATCAGTTCATTTTGTCTGTGATGATCATCTTGTTGATAGATAATTCTCGTTTGCCGAGTGCTGAAGAAACATTCCTTGATAGGTTGCGTTATATTCGTTATATTCGTTAACTGTGAATTTTCTTGGTTGTTGAGAATCCTTCGTCCAACGGTCAGGATTAATTTGGGTTGTTTGTTAGTGTCTGAGCATTCATGTTTTGATTGACATAAGTTCGTTTGACGATTTTTGATCCTTCTCCCTTTGATGAGCATGGGTTCTTGCTTATATGAAAATGTTTTACAGGTGATCGGCTCCCAGGACGACTATTCCTGATTGGTTGAAGGGATCTAATTAAGCAATCAAAATTTAAGTATTTAAGCAATCAAAATTGAATATTTTACTGAAATCGTTTTCTCTGCTTTTGCTGTTTTAGTTGTTTTTGTTGCTAGCTGTTGCTGCTACTTCTGTTTTTGTTAACTTGGAATAGGGTTCTATCAATTAGGTGTTATCTAAAATGAGATGTTACTAATGATTCTCTAACAGTTGTAAAGGAACGGACAAATTGTAGCACTGATGATGATGATGATGATGATGATGATGATGATGATGATGATGATGATGATGGATGGATGGATGGATGGATAGATAGATAGATAGATAGATAGATAGATAGATAGATAGATATGTTGTATAGCAGGAGGCTTATATTGGGGACATATAACGGGTACATGTAATACAGGGACTCTGAGCAGATGACGATGATAATGAGAGAAGACACTTATATCAGACTGGGATGCTTCTTGGAGACTTCATATTATTAATACAGACTGCATGATATATGCAACAACATTTCTTATACACACATAGAGAGGAGGAGGAGATACTTTACTTATGATGGAGGGAGGACACATAACTTGGAAGGGTTTACACAAAGTTCGTTATAGATGATGATAAAACACATTTACCTTTTTGCTGTAAGAAATGACGAGACGAACAGTTACAAACATATTTGGTTATTTATTCAAATCGACCGATCGGTGACATCAGGAATTCCAACTTGGATCTACGTGGTCTAATCTTCTACCCTTCGCTTCTAAGGAGCTCTCCTCTCCAATTGACTCTCTCTCTCATCAACTCTTGACTCTCAACTCTGTCTTCCAACTGACTTCTAACTCCGAACCCATAGAATCCTATATTGAGAATTCTCCTTTGTTTATGACGTCACAAGTGTGGTTTTCAAACGTGACTAATTGTCACGTGGCTGTACATATATTTGTCCAAACACACATTTGGCCATCAAAAGAATCTTCAATTATAATTCTAACCTATTTTTAAACAATATATTTTAATTTGCATTGTCCATTCTTTTAACTGACATTTTTAATATCTAGATTTCTAAAAGAATGGAAAATCAACTCTTTTCCCAACATAAACAATATTTAACTATTTCTAATAGAATTAACAATGGACTTAATTTCTAACATTCCATTTTCCATTATTATCTTTAACACTTGCCTACAGGGTTCGATTCTAACGTTATCCTCATATCATTTCCACTTATCTAGTATGCCTTCTTACTTACATGATAAGGGACAACCCTTCCATGTAATAGATAGATAGATAGATAGATAGATAGATAAACGGACAAGACAAGGTTGATATCTTAAGGCAATAGGTTAATCTCCCCACTCTTCTTTAATGAAGTAAATAAACTTCCCTAACCCTATGTTCAAATGGCAATACTCCCCCAGAAAGAATATCGAAAAAATAAATAAAAATTTTGTATTTTTACAGAATTTATATCGAACGGATTTTTTTAAAATCTAGCTTTTACTCAACTCTAATCTAACCCTAATCAATATTTATCCCTAACCTAAGTTTTAGGTTTAGTTCATTAAGAATCAGTTTGATCTGTTCAAATCTTATAAAAGCACGAAAATTGACGATCAGCATCAATTTATCGATGTTCACTTCCATTTACAATTTTCCTTGTGCCACAAAAAAAGCTGAAAAAATAATAAAGACATTATCCTCTTCTAAACTATCAAGAAGAAAATACACAATCAATTCTTTGTAAAAAAATAAATAAATAAAAAATAAAAAAATTTTTAAAAAAAGTTTATTCCGTTAGCCAAGAGTGTGAATAGCTACACATCTCAAGACTCATGAATTTCCACAATTATTGGAATTCGTAGCGGTAAAGTTTACCCTCTGGTGTCCAAAAGGAAAACCCTTAAACTCGTTCCTGCGCAACCAGATTTGTGCAAGCATCCATCTGAGTACAAAGCGCGACACAAAAAAAATGATAGCACTTCCATGACATTCATGTTTTTAGTTCGACTTCTTAATTCTGGCGTGTTCTCTTAGTTGCCAAAACACTCGACCCGATCTACTCCACAATTCGCCTTCTTACAACCACTCCTCTCATATGCAAATTATATTATGAAACCTCACGCCACCTTGCTCTTTTAAGAATATCTCACATCATATAGACCTTACATCACACACGGCCAGACTTAACTAACCCTCAATACACGGCTAGGCACAACTAGTTCCTCAAACATTAAAAAATTTCCGACTCGAATTGTAATTTAATCTTCTCATAACATAACAACTCCAATTTTCAAACTGTCTATCGAATCGTTATTTAAATAACTTCTCGATAACACGACCACGCCATTTTTCAGAAAGTCCGACTCGAATCGTAATTTAATATTCTCCATAACATGACGACGCCATTTCTCAAGAAATTCGATTCGAATCGTAATTTAAATTTTTCTACAACACAAGAACATTTTTCAGAAATTTTGCCTCTCGGGTTGTATAAACACTTCTCCAAAACATGCCGATGCCAGTTGTAAAAAAGAATCGACTCTCCTTTTGGTCGCATTAATTTTACATTTCTTGCCCATAACAGCGTTTAATTTAAAAAAAAATAAAAATTAAAAATTAAAAAAAAATGAATAAATAAAAATGGCAGCATTCCCACGACATTCGCGTTATAAGCTCGAGCTCGACTTCTTAATTCCTCCGTGTTCTATTCGCTGCCCACTCGGCCCCGTCTCCTCCGTGATCCGTCCTTTTTTATCGCAGCCATTCCTCTCATATGCAAATTATATTTTAAAACCACGCAAACTGCTTGAATCCCTTCATCATCGTCTGCTGATTTATGTTGTTTGTAAACAAATGCATAAACTTGTAAATTTTAACGCTTATAAAATTTCTCACTGAACTTTTCGACAAAGAAAACCATGCACATCAAATGAGCATTACATTTATTAATCACTTCGGCGCTTGTTAAGACAGTGTTGTCAGATCGATTTTTTAAATATGTGATTTCAAGCAAAAACAACAGTACTTACTTAATTGCCACGTCGAAAATAGTAATATATCCAAAAATTACGAAAATTCATGGAGTAGAACAACTGTTATTGTGTATTTAGTTGTTGTTTTTTTTTTTAAGCCTATCGCCATCAGCTAAAACAAAACGTCGGCCATTACAGTACTGTTGCAATCTTCAGTTTTCCATAAAATTGCTTTTGGCACTTCTACACTATTAGAACGAAATTTTGTAGTCGATAAATATAATTTTCAAATAAAAAACAATGGTTTCTACTCATTTTTTCCGTTTTTTTGGGGGGGGGGGGGTTCATTAGGCTGCACCTGTTACGACGCTGCTCGATAATTGACATCCGATAATTGCCGGTCTCCCCGATGCATGCTTGACGGGAATTCACGAGAATTCGGGTCAAATTATGCAAGAGTATCAATAATTTTATACTCGATAAATTTTAGTCATTTTGGGGTATATTACCATTTTCAACATAACAAGTAAGTACTGTTGTTTTTGCTTAAAACAACATATTTTGAAAATCGAAATTCTTAATGAGCCATCCCCTTAAGTAATCCAATTTACCAATCCAATCATTAACCCTCATTCTCAAGTGACTTCTGGACCTTGATAAGTGGTGACTGGTGACTCCTTTGTAAAATAATTTTTTTAAAAAACTGTAGAAAAATTCAGTGAGAAATGTTATAAGCGTTAAAATGTATGCGTTTATACATTTGTTTACAAATCAGCATCAATTAGCAGACGACAACGAAAGAATTCAAGAAGTGTGTGTGTGTGTGTGTGTGTGTGTGTGTGTGTGTGTGTGTGTGTGCGTGCGTGCGTGCGTGCGTGCGTGCGTGCGTGCGTGCGTGCGTGCGTGCGTGCGTGGGTGCGTGCGTGCGTGAGTGCGTGCGTGCGTGCGTGCGTGCGTGCGTGTGTGTGTGTGTGTGTGTGTGTGTTTTGCAAACGTGCGTATATGCTTGACAGTGCGAATGAATAAGTTGAGAATTGTAGCAATTAATGGCTGACGTATAATAAATGTTTTTTGGGGATTTTTTTTTAACTCGAATGTTCATTGAAGGAAAAATCTGGCCTTATACGGGATTTGTGTGGCTCAAGAAGGGCCACTTTTGAATAAATTCAGAAAACCCTCTGATTGGTCCAAAATATAGTTATTTGTTTTTATTAATTCGGGTGGTGGTGGATGATACCTGCGGGAATCTAGTTGCGCAAGAACGTATTAAGGGTAAACTTCGCCGGTACAAATTCTTTAGAAATCTATTCTGCACAAGCGGCAACCAAAATTACAAAAATAAACAAACAAAAAAAGTTTCTCCTCACCTGGGATTTGGTTTCAGTGTGGTGATTGCATGTTTTTGAGAAACTTTAAGTATTGACGATTCAGCATTTTTATTAGAATTTTCCATATTATCAGATCCACGTGGTCTGTCATCTGCCACGTGCCTATTTTCTGGCAGCATACTGCCTACCTGTTCCATGGTTGTGGATACTTTTCCGTAGTACTGCTAACAATAGCAACAATGACGGAAAACAAAAGCTGTTAGTGTTGAAAGATTTTTCAGGGATCAGTATTTGTTATGAATCTAATGATTATTACCAAGAATTATATATCTCTATTTGAAAATGGATGACGTCACAAACAACAAACGTTAGTTGTCCAAAGCGATGTGACGTCACAATACTTGAATGATAGTTGTTAAAAGATGGGGACGTATATGTTTGAAAGCAGCAGAAGCACCCGTAACTGCTAATTGCTGCAGATTGTTTTCTTTACTGATATATAAAAGGAACCGTGTGTGTGTGTGTGTGTGTGTGTGTGTGTGTGTGTGTGTGTGTGTGTGTGTGTGTGTGTGTGTGTGTGTGTGTGTGTGACAGAGAGAGAGAGAGAAAGAGAGAGAGAGAAAGAGTTCCCTATGCTCTCCTAAACCGTTGGGTCGATTTTTTTTAAATTTCACACAAATGTATTTTATGTGCCTGGCAGTCTTTTTAGATAGATTTTGCATCAGAATGTCTTTGATTAATATCGATAATTGATAATCGAAAAAAATCCGATGAAAGGAGGAACAGGAGATTTTGACTAAAGTTAACTCTTTATACAGCCTAACACCATAAGTGCATTTAAGAAATGTTATTATCGCACAAGCAGAAAGGTCCGACGCATAAAATCAACAATAGGCTCTTTGATATGAATTTTACCATATTTGACTTTTACATTTTTAAACTTTAATTCAAGCCATTGTTGCTGCACAAGTAGGAAGACACAGCATATAAAATCAACAGTAAGTTCTTTGATATGACAGATGCGCGTTCGAAACGAATGTTTCTATTTAGAGCACAATTGAACCATGATATTTGATATTTGCATTTTAAGCTTTAATTCAAATCATTTTATATAAAAATAATTTTATAAAATCAACAGTAGGTTCTCTACGGTGCAATGTAGATTACAGTGTATTGTGAACTAAGTAATTGCAGAGAGGACTGAAAAATGGGCGATTTTACCGATTTCGATGACAATAAAATATGGAACAGTGAAACATTCGTTGATCTTCATTCATTCCAGGGCAACATAGGGTCTCCCTGCTAGTTGTTAATAAGCGAGTTAAGCGTGTGCATAGAGTTCATTAAAGCTATGCCTGAGCGTTGTCTGATAAAAAGTTTTTCGTAAAGTTTTCCTTATTGGTTACAGCTATTTGTTAAACTACGGGATATTAGGAATTTTTGACACGCAACACCTGGCGCAGCAAGGCTCGGTGGTTGCATGCAAAGTTGGAAAAGGTTTTGCTCCAAAACACAAAGGAATATTGCAGAAACGACGTTGCTTCTTTAACTTAATTGATTTGATTTGTGGTCCCGCACCTAACACGTCTTTATTACATACAGTGACAATATCAGTGTTAGCGTCTATAACTTCGAATTGTATTTTTTTTTTACAAGGTAGTCACCACTTATCAAGGCCCAGACGCCACTCGGGGATAAGGGTTATTGCGTGTACAGTACATTAGTATTGGAGATTTGATAAAGTGTCTTACTTAAAGGGGTGGTTCATCAGGAATTTGTTTATGTTGGACTTGAAGACATCCAGGTTGTAGTCAGGTGGGAAACAGGCAACCGGAACAGAGTTCCACAGGTGTGCACTTCTAAGACAGAAGCTTTGTTCATGGAATCTACGATTGGCGAGGGGGACCAGAGATTGGAGCTCAGACGAGTACTTGCCATGGAAGTAACGATAAAATAAAGACAGGCTCGCTACGTCTCTCCTGTGGGAGAGAGGTTGCAGGGAAGAGAAAAGGGCATCCCCCACTAAGCCACGAATCCTATTTTGTACTCTGTCAAGGCAGGATAGGCTGTTTTTAGCAGCTCCTGCCCAGATGTGGCAGCAGTACTCCATCATATTTGGAAATTCTTTGAATGCATATTGTAAATGTAATGAAGAATAGCAAGTAGATCTCGGGTTTACTTTCGGCAACTTCGTAACTCTCGCTTCCTTTATTTTGTCTTTCAGTCCTCACATTCCATAAGCGATGTTTCTGACAAAGGAGAAAGAATTGTTGCTTTCGTTTATCATTGGCTAGTTTTTATATATTTTAGCTCCTTACATTAAGTGGCGTAATACCTTGTTTGGAGCAATTTATGAAATCAATATGAAAATATATATGGCAATCTATTTCATAACTTACAAGCTAGCTCTACTCACGTATTGAGTACTCTTGAATTTCTGAAAATTGATACATAAAATATCATATCTCCTTATAAAATTTTATGTTGATACTTGAAATTTTTAATTATATATATATATATATATATATATATATATATATATATATATATAAAAGGCACTGTGCGTGTGCGTGTGTGTGTGTGTGTGTGTGAAAAACACACTTTGTCTTTGTGTGTGCACGTGAGTGAGTGAGTTTCTATGGACTCTAAAATGGCTAGGATGATATTTTTTAATTTTACATAAATGCACTTGGTGTGTGTGGTAGTGTTCTTAGATAGGTTTTGTATTGCAGCCGCTAGAAACAGGCAGAGACTACTTCTCACAACTTCGAGATTTGAAATCCATTTCTTCCTGGCTTGTCATGACCTCACTCAGATTGTTCACGAACCCACCCATGTGCCCGATACCGACGGCCAGTATGCAAGTCTCCTAGACCTTTTTCTCACAACTTGCCCTGAACTGTGTATAGCTTTCGTTCTGTCTCCACTTGGATCTTCCGATCACTCTGTTCTATCAGTTAAGACAAATATGAAATGTAATGTCCTCGGATGTACTTCTCCTTCGTACAGTATATCGATACTCTATGGCTGACTGGGATAGCTTCCGTACATTTATATCAGATCTACCTCTGGTTTCCATGTTTAAAAAGGATGTGTCATCCATAGTATCAGACCTGAAGGAATGGTTAATTGTAGGTATAGACCGTTTCATACTCTCAAAAAAATTCCAGCAAAAACCTAACAGGCAGCCGTGGTTCTCTCCAGAATGTGCTGCAGCTATTGCATACAGAAATCACTTTTTCCATTGCTTTCAACGTAATAGGTATACTGAGACTAAAGCCGCTTTCAGAACTGCCAGCAGCCACTGTAAAAAATTAATAAAGAACGCAAGAGAGTTGTATGCTCAGTTCGTCAAGTCCAAAGTAGCTGAGCAGCGGCTTGGTACCCACCAGTTTTGGCAAATAGCAAACAGAATCCTGAACAGAAGCGTGCGTTCTATCCCAACTATCATAAATGGACCTGAGGTAATCTCGTCAGCATCAGACAAAGCCAAACTATTTGCCAAGAACTTTTCAGCTAATTCTACCCTTTGCAACCAAGGCCGCCAACCCCCAATATTTCCTCCTGTATCAGAAAACACGCTATGTGATATACAAATATCTGTATGTGATGTTGCCAAGCTAATCAAAAACCTTGATTCCAGTAAAAGCAACCAGCCCTGACGGTATTCCAATTATAGTATTCAAAAGACTTCAACCAGAACTAGCGCCCATCCTTACAAAACTGTTTAAACGTTGTCTTAAGGAGAATTGCTTCTCATCACCCTGGAAAATTTTGTCAGTATGTCCTGCATTTAAAAATTCAGGTGATCGCTCATCCCCTTTCTCAGTACAGGCCAATAAGTCTGCTGTGCGTCATGAGTAAGTTGCTGGAATCTGTGTTAAATAGAGAAGTAATCAACCATCTCAGCAAAAATAACCTTCTTAGTGACATACAATATGGTTTCCGTTCTGCTAGATCTACTTGTTTCCGGTAGTTTTTTGCGCATGTGTGGATTTCCTTTGAAAAGGGAAGTGACGTTGTCCATGCGTGTGTGTATGTGCGTATCTGTGCACGTGTGTGAGTACGTTAACGTCTGTGTGTATACATGTGAATGTGAGTGTATGTACGCGAACGTGAATATATGTGCATGTGTGGACGTGCGCGCGTATGTTTGTGTGCGCGTATGTATGTGACAAGTAATATAGCTTGAGATGTGAACACATGTTTTTGTGTGAGACTTGAAAAGGCTCACGCAATTCTGACCACAAAATATTATGATTAATGTGACTAAAAATTCTCATTATATAATTTTTTTTTTTTTTATCATTTTATTGCAAAAAGCCTTTAATGGGTAAAAAAATATTCATTTTTTTAACGTCAAAGGTGTGAGTTCATATAGAAACGTTGATTTTAATTTGAATAAAATAAAATATGCATCAAGTACTCTTGAAAGCCAAATCACAACGTAATATTAAGAAAAAAAATATTTTACTTGTTTGAAATATATTTTGGAGCTATACTCCATCCTCAGAATGTTGGTTTCTTTCTTTTTTTTTTTCTTTCTTGAAGAAAAAAAAGAAAGAAAAACAAAGAAAACAATTTACAGGGGATGATTACTGATTAAGAAAGATCCTGCAAAAGGAACAGATGCCAATAATTATAGACCAATTACATGTCTGCCATTGATGTGGAAACTGTTGACTGGAATATTTGCGGAGAAAATTTATGAACATCTAGAGAGTAATGGTGTTTTTCCTGACGAACAAAAGAGGTGCCGGAAAGGCTCGAGAGGTACTAAAGAGCAACTACTAATTGATAAAGCAATAATGCAGGATATGAAGAAGAGAAATCTAAGCATAGCATGGATCGATTACAGAAAGGCTTATGACATGGTTCCTCATTCATGGATACGTGAAATACTATTGATGCTGAAGGTTGCTGAGAATGTGGTAGGGCTTTTGGAGACAGGTATGGCTCAATGAAAAACGGTGCTGACAGCAAACAGAGAGGAGATGGGGCAGGTTGGCATTAAACGAGGGATATTTCAAAGAGATTCATTATCACCACTTCTTTTTGTAATGATAATGATGCCACTGAGCATCCTCTTGAAGAGAGAAAAACTGGGGTATAACTTTGGATCTGGTGACAGACGCCTCAACCATCTACTGTTTATGGATGATTTGAAAATATGTTGTAGAAATGAAAAGGAAATGGAGAGATTGGTAGAACTTGTGGGGAAATACTCAGAAGACATTGGGATGGAGTTTGGGATTAGTAAATGTGTGGTGCTGGTGATGAAAAGAGGAGTAAAGGTTCATTCGAATGGAATAGTGCTGCCAAATGAAGAAATCATGAAAGAAATAGAAGGTACAGGATATAAGTATTTGGGAGTGCTGGAGGGTGTAGGCATCATGAACAGAGAAATGAAGGAAAAAGTCAGGAAGGAGTATCTAAGAAGAGTGAAAATAATTGCAAAGTCGAAACTGTATGGTGGAAATCTAATGAAAGCAGTAAATGCATGTGCAGTCAGTGTTTTGAGATACAGTGCGGGAATTTTAGAATGGTCTGACAAGGATTTGCATGCCATGGATATCAAAACAAGAAAAGTTTTAGCAATGTTTGGTATATTTCACATTCGAAGTAGCGTAGCAAGGTTGTGTCAAAAGAGGAAAGATGGTGGGAGAGGATTGAAAAATGTAAAAGATTGTGTTAGAACCGAGGAGATGTTGAAGGAGTATGTGGTTAGAAGTGGGGACTGGATGCTTAAGGTTGTGGCCAATGAAGTGGAGGTATGTGAGACCAAGGCTGATTATGTGAAACGTATGGATAGAGAAAGGGCAGAGGAACTGGCTAGGAAGAAAATGCATGGAAGGTTCTTCCAGGATATAGCAGAAGTGGCTAATGAAAGATCATGGCAATAGCTTAGAGCTGGGTATTTGGCTAAGAGTACTGAAGCTTTTGTTTGTGCAGCACAAGAGCAGACATTAGGAACACGATTGTTCAAAAAAGTGGTTCTAGGAGAGGAAATTGCTGCAGAATGCTGGATTTGTGGTAAGACCTCAGAGTCAATTGTGTACCTTGCAGCAGGGTGTAGTGGACTGACCCAGAGAGAGTATCGCAAAAGATACGATCGCATGGGACTCCGGATATATTAGGAGGTGTGTAAGAGGGTTGAGGTGAAGTGTGCTGGAAAATGGTTTGAGGAGGTGCCTGATGAAGTGAGAACAAGTGAGGATGGCAATGTAGAGGTATGGTGGGACAAAAGTGGCATAACGCCCAAGCAATTGGAACATAATCATCCGGATTTGGTCGTCATTGACAAGGTCTCAAAAAATTGGCAGATTGTAGACTTCTCAGTACCCTGTGACAGGAATGTGAGAGAGAAGGAGAATGAGAAGTGGAGCAATTGTACTCCATTGGCCTTGGAGATAAGGCATATACAAGGGGTTAAAACATAAATAATCCCGGTCGTAGTTGGTACACTAGGAGTAGTATCAAGTCGTCTGGAAGGACAATTGAAAAAACTACAAATCCCTGATGTTTTAGGCGGCCTTCAAACCTCTGCAATTATAGGTACCACCAACATCCTTAGGAAAACCTTTGATCCTTGAAGCTCCTGGTTTGAAGCCGGGATTAAGGGAAATCCTATGGAAATGAATCGCATCCCTTTCCTTAGAGACGTTCATAAGTGAAATCAGAATTATTATTATTTACTAAAAAGTTTAAATAAATAAAAGTTGTTTGGGAGTACTGTCGAAAATATTTTCATCTAAATAATTTTGGTGACTGAAACAGGAATTCAATATCAGGATTTAATTGTGGCATAAGAGCAATCAGAATATTCTATTAAATCGCTTGGTTTGCACATATTTATTTATTTTTCTACCGTCTATAATCCATCAGCTACAATAATTATTATCATTTGTATATGCAAGGTATCCATAAAATCTAGGCTCGTGAGTAAAAAAGCAGATTTTATTAAAACAAAATCTTCAAAAAGAATTTGGTCACATCTTTGAAAAACATTTCATAAGATAAATTTGAAAATATTAAAAAAAAAAAAATAATGTTATGAAATAGTTTATTAAATGATTGATATCATTTTTCTTTTATTTTTTTCTGGGACTTTCGGTGTAATACACATTTTTCGAATGAGACTTGTGTTTTTTTTTTTAATAATTTTCTATTCATTTTTCAAGTAGTATTAATGCTGAGAGGTCAGCCTCTTGTGGAGAAAGAAAAGGACACATCCTTTAATTTTTAATATGATTTCAATATTATTTTCAACGCAAATATTGATGCATTCCACCAAAAAATCCACACTGTCTTCAATCTGACACATTCGCTCAGCATTCATCGTCAATCATGTTGGATTTGTGATTTTGTTAGGAACATTTTCTCATTCGATATAAACCAGCAAAAGAAATCAAGAGGACTAAGATCTGGTAAAGGAAGGGACCATGTCACATCTGTAGAGGAAAAATCAACAGTTAAAAATATTGAATTTAGTCTTTCGTTTGATTAAATTAACAATATCCAATCCTTATATGTGTCCAGAATTTACGGGCACCCTGTATATAAAGTCGGGTATGTATTTATATATTTTTATCTACAGAATAATCTTCTAAACTAATGAACACATCATGATGAATTTTAGAATATATATTCCAGGCAACACGGTAACATAGGAACATTAGTATTTTTGTAAATTTTAACATTTGGAGGGCATATATATATATATATATATATATATATATATATATATATATATATATATATATATATATATATATATATATGAGCAAACAGTTAATAAAATATGTTAAAAAACACTTTGAAATGAGTTAAAAACATATTTAATCTGAAAAGGAAACACTAGATAAATGGATAGTCCTTAATCCGCAGAGTTTCGAAGAAATACTCTCCTTCTCATGAGAGGGTAGGAATTAGCAAAATGCGGGATCGGATTTTGCATGCAGAAGTATTTGATGAAACAACAAGTAAGTCAAAGATCTTACTTGAAAACAAAATAAGTTAAGCAGAGGGAATATGGTAAAGAAAAAGGTGATTACACATGAATGGATAGTCTGGTGGAAAATAAAAAATCCAGTGACGGAAAAATCCAAATGTAAAACTTCAAGAAAGTTAAAAGAATTTCCATTTGTTCAAGTAAAATCCAAGGAAATCCCGTGATTGGAAGAAGATGGTCCATAATAATCCAAAGGCAGAAATCCATGGAATAATTCACAACCATGTGTACAAGGAAAAAATAATATTGATAAAAGAAAAATAAGATGTGCTTTCACTCTACTGCCGAGACATAACTATAAATAAAAAAGATCTAAGAAGAAAAGGGAGAGAGAGAGAGAGAAAAAAAAAATGATAAAGTTAAATATAAAATAAAAGGAAACAAAAGTCAAAACGACCCAGACAGGAAATGTTAAAGGCGCAAAAATATATATAGGGCAAAATAATATAGGTCAACTGAAATGTACAGGTTATCACTTTAAAAAAAAATGTCAGCAAGAGATTATTAAATTATTAAATACGACACTAAAAGGAAAATAAAAAATAAAAAAGGAAAATAAAAATAAATAAATAAATAAATATATAATAAATAAATAGAAAATAAAGAATAAATAAATAAATAAAAAAGTAAAATATAATAAAAAAAAATTAAAATATAAAATATAATATATAATATAAAATAAAATAAAATAGGAATAAGAAAAGAATAAAGATAAAAAATAAAAATTATTTAAGGGGAGAAGATGGCCGGTATCTGCAATTTCAGGGAAAAAAAGTAAATTCATATAGTAAAATTTAAGTAAATATGCATACAAGATATGAAAGTTTGGGTAGATTGATATATTAGATAGACAGGAAGGTTTAAAGAATAAAACAGAAAATGCTGATAAAAAAATAAAATGCAGATAAAAAACCGGCCATGCAAAGAAGAGATAAAGAATTAAAATAAAGGATTATTAAATTATAAAGTATTTTCTATTTCAGTAAATTTAACTAAATTAACTATGAGACACAAATACGACTTACTAATACTTTCCCCATACATCCTTCATTTAATTCTTTCACTAAAACTAAAACAGCTTTTATACCCAAATAAAATAAAATTCGCGTCAGGTGTACTTGAAAACCAAATCACAACGCAATATTACGAAAATAAGCAAATATTTTACTTGCTTGAAATTTATAATTTAAATATATTTCGGAGTCAAACTCCATCCTCGGTATTTTGTACATCTTTTTTTTTTCTTTTTTTTCTTCTTTCTTGCCATGTTGTAAAATTGGAGAAAGAAAAGTTAGTAAAGGTCCACGCGTTGTATCTCAGCGGTTGTATTTGCAGATGTTGGAATGGTGAATTGCCTACACGAGATTAACGCCAAGGGTGTGAGTTCCATTATAGAAGCGTTGATTTAATTTGAATAAAGATAAAATACGCATCAAGGTTCACTTGAAAGCCAAATTACAATGCAATATTACGAAAATAAACAAATATTTTATAAATTCAAACAAGTAAAATATTTGTTTATTTTCCTAATATTGCGTTGTAATTTGGCTTTCAAGCGCACCTGATTCATACTTTATTTTATTCGAATTAAATCAACACTTCTATAATGGAACTCGCGCCCCTGACGACAAATTTTATACCCAATTTATATTAAATGTCCGAGTGGTTCTTGGTTATACTCAAACACAATAGTTGTCCAAAATGGTCTCTACCAATGCCAGGGACCATGCCACACATCTATACATTAATACCGTAGTACCTTTAACGTACGTACAGGTGTCATGGTTTCCAGATTATAAATTATTTGATCGGGAGATTCTATTTATTAAAAAGAGGGTAAAAGGTGATAAAATATTACAAACATTAACTTACTTTATGGATCTGCTAATTTAATGTTTGTGATATTTTATCACCTTCTATCCTCCTTTTTAATAAATAGGATCTCCCGATCACCGAAGACGCAATGTAAAAAAAATTTTAATGAGAAAAAAAAAATGATGCCACTTTTGGACCTTATATGAAACAAAAATACACCTTCTTGATCCTCTGTCTAGGGTTCAAGGGTAGTACCTGTTCTGTCTAAAGATGATATAATGATATTTTGGGGTTTCCATTTGTGCTAGGCGTTCATACAATGGAAATATGTTACAGACTCCTGTAAGGATATTGGAAATAAATTGTAATAACTGGATATCTTCTGACACTACATTAACCAGATTACTTAGATAAATAATTTTAAAATTTTAACAAAAGTGCTACAATAATACCGCGGGGTCCTCCACTCCTCCATTCACGCTGAACGCCCACAGAATGCCTAGCAGCAATATATTACATATGAAAAATAATGCTGTGGAATTTCCACAGGTCCCGCTAGTATATTTAAACAACATAAATCTGCCATACAGCTGCACTCTAAATATTGGATCAGGATTTAACCAACATTTAAAGTTTAACGAAAGAAAACAAAACAAAACAAAAACCAACAATCAAAACAATAAATATAAACAAACAAAAAAAAGAAAAAGAAAAACAGTTTTCTTCTCACCTGTGGCTGTTTCTTGGCTTGGCGAATGTAATTTTAGGTCGTTCTTTTTCCCCCGATTGGTCATCTTTATTGCCCTCATCTTCGCCTACATATCCATCTTGTACCCGTTGGTCACTGTCTTCCATATCAGTTGCAGCCAGTCGGTCATCCGTCAAATGTGCTTCTTCTGGCATGTTGCTATTGTTGTCGACAATGACTGCCCCTTCTTTTTCTCCCGTGCCACCCACATTCGTATCTTCATTACCGGTACTGCTTTCCTGTTCCATGTTTACGGACCCTTTCAGTACTGTGAACAATCGCAGGAATGACGAAAAACAAAAGCAAAAAAAAAAAAAAAAAAAAAAAAATGTCTTTTTCTAGTTTTATCTTAGGATATAGTTTGTTAACATTGTGAATGTTAACGTACTCACTAAGAAAGCAATCCCGGGTGTGACATTGTTATAAACAATGTTTGTTGCTAGGCGACAGTGAAACAACGTTTAGAAAAGTATTTGTTGCTAGGCGACAACGGCATCGAAACCAGTAGACGTTGTTGTTGTTGTTGTTGTTGTTGTTGTTGTTGTTGTTGTTGTTGTTGTTGTTGTTGTTGTTGTTGTTGTTGTTGTTGTTGTTGTTGTTGTTGTTGTTGTTGTTGTTGTTGTTGTTGTTGTTGCTGCTGCTGCTGCTGCTGCTGCTGCTGCTGCTGCTGCTGCTGCTGCTGTTGTTGTTGTTGTTGTTGTTGTTGTTGTTGTTGTTGTTGTTGTTGTTGTTTTTTTTTTTTTTTTTTTTTTTTTTTTAACTTTTTTTTTTTTTTAACATTTATTTTTGATAGTTTGTTAGGCCATTCATTCTAGAATATGAAATACACACCTGGTAGGAGCCTTCATTTTGAGCATAGACATTCCTATTTCAATCACCCAAACTTTTGAACTTTTTTTTACTGGAACAATTGCGTTTCGGTTAATTTGGCGTCTTGTGTAGTCTATTATTACGGTATGACTTTATTTCTTTACCTAAAAAAGAAAGTAATCCTACCGAGAAATATTTTTTATAGGTTAACATTCTCCTCTGAATCCCTCCTAAGATGAGGTTTGTTCTATTTTATTCATTTGCATTTAGTATCAGTTTCGTATATAAGTTTAACGTAGAATGAAGAAGCAGCATTTTTTAACCATTCTACCGTTTTAAAGCAGTTAGAAATTTTTTTTACTACTAACCCTTAGTCCGAGTGACTACCAGTTAAGGGTAAGGTTTATGATTAAGTTAGAAAACTGTAGTGAATCTTTTGGAAAAAATAATGAATCAAGCTTTGTAAAAACTATTACTTTCTTGTAGAAATTTAATAGTTTCCGCTTTGTCTCTCATCCGAGTGTAGCACTAGCAGTCGCATGATGAAAGATCCACTTTCTCTGATATGTACACGAAATCCGAATTACCTAATAATGAATAGGGCTAGGACAACAGCATATTCTTTTCATTGTTTTGACTCTCGAGTGTGTATCCGTTGATATTTGATATGCTTTTATATAGAGTGATGTGGTTCTCGGTTGATTAATTGTATCTGTGTCGGATATATACTCGAGAGTCAAAACAATGAAAAGAATATGCTGTTGTCATAGCCCTAATGATAAGTTATGATTTAGTTGGTGAAAACAGGTAACTCTAAAATGATATATAGACAATTAGCGTATCACTTGGGTACTACTTATTTCCAGTCAAAGCTTGATCCGCATACAATACCAATCAGATCAAGCTGAGATATGAATTTGGCTGGATGCTGTATTGCTTTCCTCATCTCCTACCAGGAATTAGTTGAGTGAAGATACAACTGGAACTATATTACATTTCTACTATAACGCTGACCAACCAAGCAATTTGTCTTATATGTTTATGTTCCGGTATTTTTATTATTTTTTTTTTACTAGGAGCAACCATTTATCAAGACCCAAACGCCATTCGAGGATAAGTGTTAATGAGTGTCAGACGGACAATGAAACAACGTCATGATAATCAGTAATGGTGGAACTTGGATAGAATTTGATTATTTAAAAGGACGGCTCAACAAGAACTTGTTTAGATTAAACTTGAAGACAACCATGTTATAGCCAACTAGGAAGCAGTCTATGGTATTAGGTTTTACAGAAGGATAGTTCTAGGCAAAAACTTTGCCTATAGAATTTTTGTTTTTTTAGCACAGATAGAGAGTAAGGCAGTTGCTGTAACTAGATGAATGTCTGCTGAGAATTTTCTGCAAGGAGATGGAATATATAAAAGCTAAAAATATATAGAAGCTCAGTTGAGCACCTGTCATGAAAATAATGATAGAGTAGAGAAAGACTCGCAACGTGTCCTCTAAGTGAAAGGGGAAGTAGGGAGAAGAAAAGGGTTTTGCCCACTAGATTGCGAATTAACCAGGCAACAATTACGAAAATAGAAATAAAGAAACAAAACCTTACCAAAAAAAACATATGGAAGGAGAAGTCTCTAAAAGAAAAGAGTTTTATCAAAGCAAGCGACAAAGTCAACTTTATCACCCAAAATGATAACGACATTTTGAAGAAAAAAAAAAAGGAAATGTTGTCGATTTTCTTCTTAAAAGCAAGTACTGTAATTCTAAAGAGAGTTCTGATCTCCCAGTCGTTTCGGAAACTGTATTACTATGTGGCTACTTTATAAATCATCAATTTATTATCTTTTGAAAGAGCTTAATAATTATTAATCAATAAATAAATGTGTGTGTGTGTGTGTGTGTGTGTGTGTGTGTGTGTGTGTGTGTGCGTGCGTGCGTGCGTGCGTGCGTGTGTGTGTGTGTGTGTGTGTGTGAAAAAAAATGTAAATAAATTAATAATTTCTTTTAAATATTCAATATAATTTTTTCCATTTCAAGTTGTTTGGTAAAACACCAGATGCTCACCCCTGGGATTCTGGTTTCCTGTTTTTAATTATTCTTAGGTATATATATATATATATATATATATATATATATATATATATATATATATATATATATATATATATATATATATATATATTATTGTTAAGATGATTAATCGGAATAAATCCAAAATCGGAGAAATCAGAACATTTTGGAGCATCGAAATCTGTATTGGAATCAATAAAATTTGTTCCTATTTTCCGATGCCAAAAATGATTCTTTAAATTATCTTTTTATAATTTGATTTTGTTTAAAATAAAATCTTCCACTGCTGGTAGTAATAATTAAATAATAAATAATTATTTATTTTCAACTATCAAGTGTGTTTTTATGTTTGAAAAAATATCTGTGCATTTGACATATGTTTTTACGGTAATCAGGAAAAAAATCACAATTTTGTAGTTAAATATTTAAAGATTTATGAAGAATCAGAATCGGTATCAGTAATTTTATCGGAATCAGAAATTTAGTACAGAATCGATAATTGTCTTGGAAGCAGAAAAAATATTGGAATCGTCTCATCACCAATTTTTGGTCTAAACATTTGACATTTTCCATAAAGGGTATTCAGACATGCAGCAAGCTTTGTAGTCAGTTTTTGGGCGAAAATTTGGTTGGCAAGAGGTCAAAGTTGAAAAATTTGACCTTTGCTAACTCTACCAAACTCCTCCGCCAATTTTGGGTCTAAACACTCAAAATTTTAGATGTAGGTTGCCTCAATATAAGTCAAACTTTTTAATATATATATATATATATATATATATATATATATATATATATATATATATATATATATATATATATGCACATAACATTGTGAACAGTACATAGGACCCAAGCAAAGCTAGGCTAAACTGCTAGTACATATATATATATATATATATATATATATATATATATATATATATAGCAATTTATAAAATATATATGGCGATTAAGCTACACTGAATATTCAGCGTTTCATCCACTCAAGGATTCCTCAGGCTTATGCGCTTATTAAGCCTGAGGAATCCTAGAGTGGATGAAACGCCGAATATTCAGTGTAGCTTAATCGCCATATATGTTTTATAAATTACTAACTAGCTCTACTTACGTATTGAGCACTTTTGAAGTAAATACTTAAAGTTTACGCATAAATCTATACTTTCGTATATTAATTTTACGTGAGTAAATGAAGTAGTTATATATATATATATATATATATATATATATATATATATATATATATATATATATATATATATATAAGTAAATTCTTGGTACAGCAAAATGGAAGGAGAAATTTCAGAGGAAACATAATTTAACTTAAATCAAAAAGATCAAAGAAACAAAAAAAAAAAAACGGGCAGGTGGAATTGTTAAAATTTTCCTTAAGGCCTTATCGTCTGACTCTCTAAGAGGAAACGTCAGAATGATAAATTAAAAGCTAAGAATCGAATGAGGAAAGAGGGAAATTGGTTTCAGTTGAAAAACCAGTGAGAGAAAAAAAAATATATATATATATAATTCTCACTGTTCAGGTGGTTTTAAATCAGTAAATATTTCCAACTGATGTTTCAAAATCTTTTGTCTACACAGGCTAGGTCGATAGTTATTAATGACTAACGCCTCAATGATATTGAGATGATAGTTCGACCTAGCACTGTATAAAACAGAAAACCAACCATCGGAATATTGGTCAGAACACCTATTTATACTAATCAGGTGATTACCGATGGTGGACTCATGAGCTTGGGAGTGCCCGGATGTTCTCGAAACCTGGTGTAATCGAATATCCCGAGGGATGTGTTGGGATATTCTCATTTCCAATCTTTGGGATGTCTTGCCAACGTAGTCAGCTCCACACTGACAAACAAATTTATAAACAACAGAATTCTTTTGAATGGTTGGCAAAACATCTTTACGAAAAGAAGAGAAAAAGGTTCGAGTTGTGTAAACTACTCTAAGCATAGTAGCTGGAAAACAACGTTGAGTAGCAGAAGAAATCCTTTCAACAATATGAAGGCCAACAGGACCTAACCATGGTAATTTTTAATAAATAGGACAACGTGATGGACCAATACGTTTAACACCATTAAATGTAGCAATTTTACGTTCAATAGTAGTTTTTATTATATTTATGGGATATCCATTGCTGAGAAAAATATTTGTGATTTCACCAAGTTCCGCATCAAGACGGTTTGGTGAACAAATCATGAGTGCATGATGTGTAAGAGCGCTAATAAGGTTTATTTTTCTAGACTGAGGGGCAAAGGAAAACCAATTAAGATAGAGCTCGCTCTGTAAATGTAGGTTTTCTGTATACAGAGGTCTCAAACGTAGTAAATGTAGGTTTTCTGTATACAGAGGTCTCAATCTGAAACCAATTTCCCTCTTTCCTCATTCGATTCTTAGCTTTTAATTTATCATTCTGACGTTTCCTCTTAGAGGGTCAGACGATAAGGCCTTAAGGAAAATTTTAACAATTCCACCTGCCCGTTTTTTTTTTTTTTGTTTCTTTGATCTTTTTGATTTAAATTAAATTATGTTTCCTCTGAAATTTCTCCTTCCATTTTGCTGTACCAAGAATTTACTTACATATTTTCGAGGTCGGTACAGCTCACAATTTATCAAAACGTTAAACAAAGTTATACGTATTAAAAATAAGTTAATCGCTTTGAAGTGTAGGATGGAATTTCTTAAATCTTGCCGCCTAAATCATGTAGCTCCCGGTTATATCTGTCATCGTATTTCTAAAATTAAATGTAGAAATACATTGGCAGTTCAACGTGTATTCTTACAAGACAAAATCCTATTTAACTCCGATACATATAATTCGTTACGAAGTAAACACCTTTTACTTTGGGCCATGGTTTGGAAAGAACTATCTTTCTTTGAAAAACTCCGTTTTTCCAAGTTTTTATCCAATGGCGACAATTTTACCCTCAATAAATGTACTTCTTCTTATGATAAATATTTAAAAAAAATTAATGACTAAGAAGTTTGGGATTAGAACAAATTCGGATAAACATATATTTAATTATTCTTCTTATGTTTTGTCCAATACGGAAGAATTTGTTTTATCTGCTGGCTTACAATTTTGCATTCCTCCCCTTTATGTTGATAAAATTTCAATATTCAGTGAAATTGAATTATTATATACTCAATTAAAACAACATTCGCCTATCTCCACTGATGAATTAACTAGTGTTAAAATTCAGTTGGGCGAATTAGGTCGGAGATTTTCTGCCATAAACACTAAATCTAGCAATTTTGTTTGGCAGAAAAATCATTTTGAAGCGGCAAAATTAATTAGGTCTAATTCCGACATTTATCTTACTCGCCCAGATAAAGGATCGGGCGTTGTTATACTTAACAAAATGGATTATATCTCCAAAATGTTACAAATTTTGGACGATAAAAATAAATTTCTCCTGTTGGGTGATTTAAACCATGATGACACTTTTCGAATGGAAATAAAAATCCAGAAAAGATTTCTTCAACTTTATAAAAGCGGGTTTATTTCTAAGGAGATTTACGATAGAATCCGACCCATTGGCTCTCAAAGGCCTAGAATGTATGGTTTACCCAAGGTTCATAAACCTAACATTCCTTTGCGACCCATTTTATCTATGTTGGGTTCTGCACAACACGAACTTGGGAAATGGTTAGTTGATCTTCTTAAACCTGTGTTTTCTTTTTATTCGGTCCATTGCATCTCTCATTCTTTTCAATTTGTGTCTCATATACACAAATTATCTTTATCTAAGAATACCGAGTTCTTGGCTTCCTTTGACATTAATAGTCTTTTTACTAATATACCTTTGGATGAAACCATTGGTATTTGTGCTGACTATCTATATCGTGGCCCCTCAAAATCTCCACAATTTCCTGAACGAATTTTCGTTGAACTCATGGAACTTGCCACTAAATCAGTTTCCTTCAGTTTCAACAACATTATGTACCGGCAAATTGATGGGATATCTATGGGTAGCCCTCTAGGTCCTTTGCTAGCCAACATTTTCGTTGGATTTTTGGAAAACGAATTATTTTCCAAAATTACTAAACCAACATTCTATACACGCTACGTTGATGACACTTTTGCATGCTTTCCCTCACGTAGTGAAGCTGAACAGTTTCTTCATCTTCTTTGTAACTTGAATCCATCGTTACAATTTACTATGGAGGTCGAGGATTGTGGCTCTCTTCCATTCCTCGATGTTCGCGTTTCTAAAGTTGGTTCTACGTTTGAGACCTCTGTATACAGAAAACCTACATTTACAGGGCTCTATCTTTATTGGTTTTCCTTTGCCTCTCAGTCTAGAAAAATAAACCTTATTAGCGCTCTTACACATCGTGCACTCATGATTTGTTCACCAAACCATCTTGATGCGGAACTTGGTGAAATCACAAATATTTTTCTCAGCAATGGATATCCCATAAATATAATAAAAACTACTATTGAACGTAAAATTGCTACATTTAATGGTGTTAAACGTATTGGTCCATCACGTTGTCCTATTTATTTAAAATTACCATGGTTAGGTCCTGTTGGCCTTCATATTGTTGAAAGGATTTCTTCTGCTACTCAACGTTGTTTTCCAGCTACTATGCTTAGAGTAGTTTACACAACTCGAACCTTTTTCTCTTCTTTTCGTAAAGATGTTTTGCCAACCATTCAAAAGAATTCTGTTGTTTATAAATTTGTTTGTCAGTGTGGAGCTGACTACGTTGGCAAGACATCCCAAAGATTGGAAATGAGAATATCCCAACACATCCCTCGGGATATTCGATTACACCAGGTTTCGAGAACATCCGGGCACTCCCAAGCTCATGAGTCCGCCATCGGTAATCACCTGATTAGTATAAATAGGTGTTCTGACCAATATTCCGATGGTTGGTTTTCTGTTTTATACAGTGCTAGGTCGAACTATCATCCCAATATCATTGAGGCGTTAGTCATTAATAACTATCGACCTAGCCTGTGTAGACAAAAGATTTTGAAACATCAGTTGGAAATATTTACTGATTTAAAACCACCTGAACAGTGAGAATTATATATATATATATTTTTTTTTCTCTCACTGGTTTTCCAACTGAAACCAATTTCCCTCTTTCCTCATTCGATTCTTAGCTTTTAATTTATCATTCTGACGTTTCCTCTTAGAGGGTCAGACGATAAGGCCTTAAGGAAAATTTTAACAATTCCACCTGCCCGTTTTTTTTTTTTTTTGTTTCTTTGATCTTTTTTATTTAAATTAAAATATATATATATATATATATATATATATATATATATATATATATATATATATATATATATATATATATATATATATTGCTTACATGTGTAAATGTCTCAAACTGCTACAAAATGTACAGTTATAAATTGTTGAAGCAAATGTATAGTTATTGATTGTTAAATCAAAGGTAAATAACTCTTTGAGGCAACACTTGATTATCTCCCTTCTAGAAACGTAAATTACTTCTACATATCTGCACACAGCAGTTAGTATTTTTTTACGCTTCTTCAGTAATAGAACGACAGCTGTAAGCCGCAAAAAATTCCATTAAAAGCAATCTCATCTAGTTAATTTTTATGTCAATTTCACCTTAAAGTAATGTATGTACTTAATGGTCATTTCATCTTCTAAGGATAAGGCTGATTTCTTTCCTTGTCTTTTTGTTGACAATTCTTCTGTCGGTGATTCTGGTACTGTTCTTCCTGGTTTTCATTTGAAAACTGATCAGTCTTATGATTCTGTAATTATTACTGCAAAGATGGTTGTTAGAATTCTTGCTGATCTTAACCGGTCTAAGGCTTCTGGTCCTGGTTCGATTCTTGTTGTTCTTAAACGTTGTGCTCTTGAACTTTCTTCTATACTCTTGAAATTTTTAAATCTGTGTTTGTCTCAGTCCTGTTTCCATTCTTGTTAGAAAATAGTCCTCTGTTCCCTTATCTTTAAAAATGCTGATCGGTCTGACCCAACTAAATATCGTTCTGCTAGTCTCTCTGTTATTAGCAACGTTTTTGAGAGGTTGGTCAATGAGAAGCTTGTATATTTTCTTGAAAGTCTAAGCCTTTTCAGTGATGTTCAGTATGGCTTTCATAGTTTTTGTTCAACAGCTGATCTTTTAACTATTATAACTGTATGGATCTGTGCATTTATGGATATTTCAGGAGAGGGTATGTCATTGCGCTTGACATTTCAAAGGCATTTGACAGAGTGTGTCATATTGGTCTTTTACATAAACTTTTAGGTTATGGTATTGATGGTAAAGTTCTTAGCATTATAAGGTCTTTTCTTCCTAAAAATGTTTATATATATATATATATATATATATATATATAAAATAATAAGTGGAAGTTTCTCAAGAGCTCTTTCGGCTATCATCTCATCAGGAGAAAATCGATAGCGTACCAAATAATATTGTGTCGAAAAAAAAAAGAAAGCGGGAGAAAAAAAGAGATCTTTTCTCCCGCTTTCTTTTTTTTTTCTCCTCCCTCATTGTGCCAATATTTTAATCATTTTTAAACGTTAATAAATTTATTTTAGTGTCCCCATACTTTTGGCACATTTAATAAGTTGCCAATTAGAACTCTTTATTTTTCGACACAATATTATTTTGTACGCTATCGATTTTCTCCTGATGAGATGATAGCCGAAAGAGCTCTCGAGAAACTTCCGCTTATTATTTTCAAAACTATATATAAATTCTGTACCTCTAAACATCTATATATATATATATATATATATATATATATATTGGCAGTAAGTCATTATTCAAGCACATCTAATTGAATACGACAGACTTATTCTTTTTTCCAATTTTCTGGAGATCTTTTCTATTCATCGAGTGGTCTTTTTATTTCAGCTTTCTATCGGTGCATCCAATGAAAGCGCTTGAGAAGAATATATCTGAACAACAACTTTTGGGCGCCATTTTATACAACATGCCAGCTGAAATAAAAAAGACCACTCGATGAATAGAAAAGATATCCAGAAAAATCGGAAAAAAGAATAACTCTGTCATGTTCAATCAGACATGCTTGAATATATATATATATATATATATATATATATATATATATATATATATATATATTACATTTTCACCCCAAACAAGGCACATTGCCACTTTGGGGGCTACTATCAGGGACATAGGCATCAGGGGTACTGTGTAGAGAGCTGGGCAGCAAGATGTCAGTTCACGCCGCACTTGAACTTCTGCATGTCAGTACAGTTGGGGAAGCAGGGACCCGGCAGGGAATTCCAAAGTCTAGCAGTCCTGGGAAGAAACTACTGGAGTAGAAGTCTCTCTTACATCTAGGGATCTCTACTGTGAAGGGTTGGGATTTGATGGCTTGTCGGGTTTGTCGGGGGTATTTACGTCGAGGGGTCACAAGTGCTTGCAGTTCGTCAGAGCATTCACCGCTAAATACTTGTAGAAAAGGCAGAGGGATGCAACGTTTCGTCGATGGGACAGGGGCTGAAGATTAGATGACAGTTCAGGACCTATCAGATTGGCGACTCTCTTTTGAACCTTGTATAGGAGCGAGAGACTAGTGGCAGAAGCACCAGCCCAAATATGACAACAATACTCCATACATGGGCGAATGGTGGCCTTATAGAGGTACAGGATACTTTCAGGGGTTAGTATCTTTCTAGCACGGTAGAGAGAACCTACCTTCTTCGCAGCGGTCCTCGCGATACTCTCAATGTAATTGTTCCAACTCATGTTTCCTGAGAGAGTTAGGCCAAGGAGTTTAAAGGATGTACTTTCAGAAAAAGTCATTGGCCATTGCTATTGGTGGTAGAGGTTTCTTGTAATTATTGAAGGAAACGAGTTTAGTCTTGGCAGAATTGAATGTGACCATCCATTTATGTCCCCATTCCACTACAGATTGGAGGTCATCCTCTAGTGTTTCTGCCATTTCTTTAGATATGTGTTCATTTATTTTCCTGTCGTGTCTGTTATAGAGTGTAGTGTCGTCAGCATATATACCCATCTCACAGGCAATTTTGTCAGGGAGGTCATTTATGAATATTAGGAATAACAGAGGTCCTAGAATAGACCCCTGAGACACTCCCGCATTTATATCATATTGTTTAGATGTACGACCGTCGAGGACAACCTGGATTTTTCTCTTATCTAAGAAGGATTTAATTATGTCATGTATTCTTCCAGTGATACCATATGATCTGATTTTCCTGAGAAGAACTTCATGCGATACTCTGTCAAAAGCCTTAGATATATCTAGAGCTACCACTCTACCCTCTCCGCTTTGTCCAGTGACTGGTATATATGTTGTGAGATTACAGTTAGGATGTCCGCTGTTGAACGGGCTTGTCTAAATCCATATTGTTGGTCGGTCAGAAGTTTAGCATCTGTAAGGTGATGGGCTAGAGCTTAGTAAATTAAGGTCTCAAATATTTTGGCAAAAAGTGGGAGGAGGCTAATGGGGCAATAATTTACTGGGTCAGTTCTTTCGCCAGAATTCTTGAAAACTGGTACCACAGAAGCAGTTTTCCAGCAGGTAGGAAAACAAGATTCATTAAGGCATTTGTTGTAAAGTTTGGAGAGAACTGGAGCTACTTTGGCGGAGCACTTTTTTAATAGCACAGCTGGGATGAGATCAGGTCCACATACTTTTGCAGTGTCAAGATTTCTTATGATAGCATGCACCTGAGCAGGGGTGATTTTTAAATCGTCTAGCGTGGCGTCTGTCCGCAAAGGAAAGTCAGGCAGCGGGTGGTTGGAAGGGTCCAGTGTGGAGTTGGAGGCAAGCATGTTAGCCTGCTCAGTTGCAGAGCAAACAACCTCATAGTGGGGGATTGTTGATTGCCAATTATTTACTACACTGTTGTAGATTTTCCAGAAGTCACGGGTTCCTAATTTCTGTGCTTCGATGCATTTTTTTGGTGGTTTCAGTAAATTCTCTCTTAGCTGTCGCTATTTCTTTCTTACAGTTACTTCTGGCTTCTATATGCTTCTGCCTGTTTGAACTGGACTTATGTCGGTTAAATCTGTGGTACGCATGCTGCCTTTGTGCGATGGCAGCTGCACAAGTAGAAGTAAACCATTGGGGAGAGTGGGGCTTGCTATAAAATTTCCGTGTGAGAACATGTGCTTCAATTGCTGTTTTGAACCATTCAGTGTGCACTGTTCAGCAGGAAGTGAAAAGATATTTTGCCATGGGGTGTCCCTGATGAGATCCCTGATGACTTCCCAGTCAGCCTTTTTATAATATCTCGTTGATTTGAGCAGTGGCTCTTCAGTTTTGGCTCTAAAGTTTAGGGATGTTTCAGTTTTGGCTCTAAAGTTTAGGGCTATTTCAACCATTACCCCTGCATGATCGGTGTTCCCAAGTGGGCTGTGGGCATTAGTTACACAGTTATTGGGAACTGTGGTCAGAAGCAGATCTAGAAGTGATGCGTGTTGTCCTTGCTGGTCTGGGAAATGGGTTGGAAACGTAACCATCTGTGATAGGGAATGAGATATAAAGAAGTTATATGTTGTCATACCAGCTGCGTCTGTGTGAGTAGAAAATCCAAGCCAGATGCTGTTGTGGACACTGAAGTCACCAAATACATGCACTTGTGCGCTAGTGTCGAGAGAAAGTGCTGTATCTATGCTGTCAGAGACTTTGTTTATTAGGGTACAGTCCTGGGTCGAGAGAGAGTGGTAGAGAAAATAAAAGTAGCTAATGTTATGTTGCATGCTAAGTCTAAAGCACATAAAGGCTTGATCGTCCGATTCTAGTTTAGTTTCTTTAGTCAAGGGGAGGGTGTTCCAAATATATACTCCAAGCCCGTATATATGTCTGTCAGAGTCCTTATGGCAGAGTGGGAGATATCCAGACATGTTAAAGTAGTTAGAGGGGATGGAGGAGTGTAGGTTAATCTCACTTAGTGCTAAGATATCCGGGGTGTTTGTTAGGAGAAATGCTTCAACATCATTTAAATTAGTTCTAAGCCCACGGATGTTCCTAAATGCAAGCCTCAAGGGAGAAGGCAGGTTGGTTTTGTTTGAGTTTGCGCCTGGTTTTAGCGTAATTTTTTATTGTACTGTCATTTTTTTTAAGAGTTTCAGTTTAGGTAAGGGGTGCTGAACAAGTGGTTATGCAGAATACCAGACATGCAACACAAGCAGATCATCAGTTGTCCTGCCATCTACTAGGATTGTGGCCTCGGGATAGCCTACTGGGGATGAGTGCAGGGTCCCTTTCCATGCGCGACATGGCACTACAAACAGCCCGATATTATACAACTGTTGACGGAGCAGCCGCTCTAAGCGCTACCAAAGAGTTAGAGCACCTGTACGACCAGTCGGGAACAGAAGCCAGGAACTGTCTATCCGGTACCCTCAACTCATCAGACGATGGTCAACCCAATCTACTTGTACTGGCATTATAGCATTCAAGCACTCCCAAGTGCCCAGTTTAAGGGATGGGATGTGTCTGGAGTGAGGAAAACAGCGTTCATTGCCCTAGTCAGGAAACAAGATCGACCACTGAAGGTCTCGACTCCCTGTGATTCGACCTCTATGCCTAGATAATAGGCAAAGAAGGAGTATGGAAGCCGGGCGATAGACAGTGCCTTAAGCAGTTAAGGTTTGCAGACCGGTAATTTGTTTGAGTCACTAGGAAGGTTGTCATCCAAAACTGGAGAGGCCTTCCTCCCCTTACGTTTAGCTTCAGAGTTTTCCTTCTCCTAGACGGATGACCTGGGAAGATCTACGGGTCTATCAGCACTGAGAGGGTTTTCCCCGCGCCTGGGTCCTAAACCAGGTATTTCTGCGCCCCCGCATTGGTGGTTAATGTTAATGGGTTAGTTTATAAAGGTTATATATCAACCCAAAAATTATACTCCTCAAAGTGATTACAGGGCATTGCTATATCATTGTTTGTTACTGGAGGAGGGGCTGAGTAAGAGTATATATATATATATATATATATATATATATATATATATATATATATATATATATATATATATATATATATTGTTGGGACGATTAATCAGAATTGGGAAAATTGGAACATTTTGAAGTATTGAAATCGGTATCAGAATCAGAAAAATTTGTACCTATTTTCCGATGCCAAAATGATTCTTTTAATCATTTTTTTTTTTAATTTGATTTTCTTTAAAATAAAATTTTCCACTGCTGGTAGTAATAATGAAATAATAAATAATTATTAATTTTCAACTACCAGTAAAGCTAAAATCTATAGATTACCCCCACTCCCCACAAGTGTGTTTTTACATTTGAGAAAATATATGCACATTTAACATGTGTTTTATGGTCACCAGGGAAACATAACAATTTTATGGTTAAATATTTAGAGATTTATAAATAACCGGAATCGGTAATTGTATTGGAATCGGGATTTTAGTACAAAATGTTTCTACAAATAATTCTGGATGATAGATCATCATTTTCTTTTATTATCCTCATGTTCTTCAGGGCTCTATTCTAGATGTAACACTGTTGCTTTTCTATATAAATAACCTTCCAGAGAATAATATTCAGAAAATTAACATTTATTGCTGATGACACAAACTTCATTGATCAGCTAAAATATGTAACTGATCTAGAAGTTGATCTGAGTTCAGCTTTGGATTGGGATAAGAAATGATTTTGTTTTATCCTGTTAAGACCTAGCTTATGTATTTCAAGTATTTTTTTGGAGTTCATATATTAAATCCATTGCTCTTTCTGCTTCTCATAAAATCGGTTCTCTTTACTGCTCCAAACACTTTCTTACACCCAAGACTATTTTCTATCTCTACAAATCATCAGACTATGTATGGAGTAAGTACAAATTATCAGACTATGTGTGGAGTAAGTACAAATTATCAGACTATGTGTGGAGTAAGTACTGTTGTCATATTTGGGCTGGTGAATCTGTGTGTCCCATTTGAAGGTTCTTGATAAATTACAGAAACGAATTTGCAATTTGATTGATCCACCCTTTCTTCTTCACTACAACTTCTCTCTCTCTCACACACTCACACACACACACACACACACACACACACACACACACACGTGATGTTGCTAGTCTCACTCTTTTATGGCATGTAATTGTAATACAGCTTCTGAAAGAATTGCAAGGTTGTGAAACTCTCTTCCTGCTCATTGTTTTCCTTCTATCTTATTGGTCTTTTCAAGACTAAGGTCACTAGGCATCTCCGGTCTTTGCTATAATCCTCTTTTGTTTATGTTAGCTCCTTATATCAAGTGGCTTCATGTCTTGTCTCGAGCGATTTCTATAAGCAAAAAAAAAAAAAAAGAGCATGTCTAAATTTATAACATATTACTACATTATTACATAAAAATGTACTTTCATGAGTTCACAATTGATTGACCGGCATCATTTTTAGAGAAATTGTAACAAGACAGACTTCAGTTACCTCCCCTGTTTATTCTGTTTATTATTTATATATATGTTGCAATTTATTTCCAAAAAAACTTTCAATAATGATTAATTTTCTACTTCATCATCTTTCGTAATTTTGGGATATGTTACTAAGTTCGAAATGGCAAGTAGATACCATTGGTTTTAATTGAATTCCAATATTTCGATTTTTGTTCTAATACTGAAGAAGAAGCGCCATATTTTTTCCGACCAAACACAAAAAAATTGGATTTGAATTAATGTAAAAATAATTAATTAATTTTTGTTATTAATTTATTTATTTTTATTGTAATTTCAATATGAATCAATTTAATTAAAAATCGTTCATTTTTTAAAAGTTTATGTAAAATGATCGATATAAATTATTTAAAATTAAATACGGTTTGTAAATCAGTTTTAAACAATTTTTTTATGTTTCTCTACTTATTTGTGACTTATTTGTGTTAACAGAAAAATAATATTTAGTAGAAGTTCCGGTACTTATACAGTTTAATGACGACATTAAAAAATGGAAATATTGAAAAAAAATTTTTTTGTACGTACCTGTTATAGACTGAAGTTCTTCGAAAAAAAATTTCACTTCATTTGATCAAGTAGTTTTTTTTTTACAGCGAAAAACAATTATTTATCACGGCTACGTCAAGGTGGCCATTTTGGAAATGTTATTGCAGCGCCCAGGAATTCCCCAAGGGCAGGTAGCTTTCCCCAAGGGCCGGTAACTGCCCTACGTAGCAGAATACCTCAATTTTAGGCCAATCTAGCCCTTTTTTTCCACCAGAATGAGAATTTTTTTTTTTTTTTTTTTTTGAAGACAGATGCCATTTTTGAAGTGTTTTTTTTTTTGTTTTTTTTTAATTTGTAACAGAAGAAAATAAAAATAAAATATTAGAAAAATTAGAAATATGCAACCGAAATTTTCGAATTAAAAAAAACAAACTTAGGGTTTGTATTACTGTATATGGATATGTTTTTAGTGTTTTTATTCAATGTAACATTTTTATTCAGCTCGAAAAGCATACAGTGTTTACCGATGTATTGGAAAATTCAAAATGGCGCCAGAGTCTCTCTTTAACACAGTAACTTCAGGAAAGACGTTATAAATAATAAACTAGACAAAGTACTGTTAGAAATTCGCTCAATATATATTACCGTGACATAAGTTTACATATATTCGGTGTTTTTTAAATAGTATTTTGTGTAGTTTATTATTTATAACACCTTTTCCCAAACTTACCATGTTAAAGAGAGTGTCGGGCACCATTTTGAATTTTCCAATACATCGGTAAACACTAGTGCGCATGTTTCGAAAATAATCGCGTAAAAAATTCTTCAGTTCTTTGCATTCTTCAATTTCTTGGCATATTCAATAGTATTCTGCTTTAAAAATAAAAAAATAAAAAAAACGGAAAAAAATTGCAGATGTGATGTGCGCATCTCATTCTGGCGAAAAAAAAAAGGCTAGATTGCGAAATCTGGCCTAAAATGGAGGTATTCTGCTAGGTACATTTCCAAAATGGGCACGTTGACGTCGTCGTGATAAATAATTGTTTTTCGCTGTAAAAAAAAAAACTACTTGATCAAATGAAGTGAAATTTTTTTTCGAAGAACTTCAGTCTATAACAGGTACGTACAAAAAAATTTTTTTTCAATATTTCCATTTTTTAATGTCGTCATTAAACTGTATAAGTACCGAAGTTCCTATTTACAATGCCTCTCCACGGGACAGAGTTAGACAGACACCAGGGTCGTTTTTTAATGTGGAGAAAAGGAACAAAAATAAAAATTGTCTCAGTCGTGAAGGATTTCTCCTCCACTAACAGAGAACAAGAAATTGAAGTGCAGCAATAGAACAGATACTATACTTTGATCTTGTCCCAAAGGCCAAGTTATTAGCCTTTAAAGTTGGCGTAAGTTCTAAGCGATTTTGGATGCTAGTGAATATTTAAATAAGAATGCAAGGGAAATAACTAATTAGTTTTAGTGAAAACTAAAAGTTTGTGAAAAATTAAAATGTAATTATCTCCCTTGCATTCATCTCTGTGACAGCATTCGTGGAAAGATACCGACGCTCAAACTCAAAATCCGACTGATAAGAAACGAAAAGGTGGCATATGCAAATTTAGACGCGGTCGAATTTGAGCATATAAATGGTACTTGTACAGTTTAATCAAGACATCAAGACAAGAAATGAAGTTCTCCGAAAAAAAATTTCATCAAGTAGTTTTTTGTTGTTCCCCCCCCCCCCATAGCGAAAAAACAATTTGTTATGATACCGGGCAAAAGGTTCGATGTTTAGGAAGAAAATCTAGTATTGAAGATGGGGAAGGAGTGTCGGCGCTTTAACTGGAGTTATCTCCCCGTGGAGTGTTCACAAAATTCCAACATGGCTGACTTCAACACACTCTCATAAAAACGTGTTTTTCCGCTGTAAAAAAATAAAAAAATAAAAAATAAAAACTACTCGATCAAATTAAGTGAATTTTTTTTTTTTTTTTTCTGAGATCTTCAGTCCAAAACGGATACGTACAATATAATCTTTTTTCGATATTTTCATTTTTAATGTCTTGATTAAACTGTATAAGTGTTATATAAAAAGCCGGTATTTCTTTCATTGGCGAGAAGATTGTTTGTTGACTAAGAGTTGGTTGAACATACGGTTAATTTGCGTGTCAGTGGGAAGGAAGAAAGACGGATTTTCTATGAACGTCAAAACGGGAAGAGAAAAAGGATTGTTTTTTTTGTGTGTGCCGAAAACGTTAAAGAAGAAAAATCTTTTGGCAAATGTGTATTTCAGCAGCATAAATTACTCACCGACAAAAATTTATAAAAATTATTTATTTTTATATAAAACACATTATTAGACCCTAAGGCTGAAATGAAACCCGAAAAAAGTTAATTTTCATTATTTTTTCAACATTTTTTATTAGACTAAATGTAAACAATCGAGGCCGCCAACTTGTTTTAAAAATTTGGCCTTTCGAAACATTGCAAGATTGGCCTTTTTTTAGGCTAAATTTGGCCTTTTTACGATTTTGCATGAACCATGGTTCCACGCAAGAGCGTAAAAAAGACGAGAGTCAAGTCAGAGTTCCCAGTCGCCCTGGGGACCAGGGGTGACAGAATACGATGCACACTCAACTCTCTACTGCTGCCTGCCTCCTGGGACTCCCCTTCACTGCCTGTCAGTTCAGTTCCTGAACCTGCTTCAACTTTGGCTCATTTCCAATGACTCTATTTTACTCCTGTAGTTTCCAGTGACTCCAGCTTACTCCTGCAGCTCTCCAGCTTAATATTGTAGTTTCCAGCGACTTCAGCTCACTCCTGTAGTTCCAACGCTTCCAGCCATCAGTCCCTGCGACTCACTGACGTCCAACTCCCCATACCAGTGACCCACTGATGTCCAGCAACCTGTTTCAATCACCACTGATGCCCAGCTACCTATCCCAGTGCCTAATTTTTCTGATTCTGATACTGATTCTAATATCCCAAATGTTCCAATTTTTCTGGTTATTGATTCCAATTAATCGTCCCAACATTAATTATTATGCATTATTTCTAATTGACTGAATGCTGAAGACTCATTTTCTCCTTCATGCAGTTTTAAGGAAGTTCTAAGCTATCAGAGGATGTCCCATTTCATCCCAGTTGATCAATATTGTATTATGTGTTGATCTTTAATGATCCTAAAATGCAAAAAATGCTGGATCAAAAATCAAAACTCAAAACAAGCTTGTGAATGAATATTGGCATAACCTTAATGAGATCTGATCAAGATCCAGCAGATAGCTTGACCAGGATACCACAAAAATTGTTCACTGAAGCAGCAAAGGAAATCAAGCCCAAAGCAGAAGTGTCGACCGCAGCCACAGAAGAACTGAATCTTACAAAACTAATTCATCAATGCAGTAGGCATCCTGCAGTTAATAGGATGATTAATTTTGTAAAGCAGATTGAAACCGTAAGTGAGGTCGGCAGTTCTTAACTGCAAGTTATGCTCATACAAAGTGTAACAATATTATTGGATTGAAAAAAGGTTGATGTGAAACTTATTTGTTTGTTTGTTTGGGGGGGGGGTCCTAGAAAAAAAAAACTTGCAATTTAATTAGAGAAAAGCAAAATTAAATGGGAAAGAAAAAAATTGTTTATCTCATCATGTAAATAGGAACTTTGGTTGAGAGGTGAGTCAGCTTTGTAAACAACACAGGTCATCTAAGGTGAGTGGAAAGAAATGACTGACATTTTTCCCAGAATTTGTGAAAACTGGAATAAATTCCATTTTGAAATAGTATATGTCAGTGGATCTGAGTGGGAAGAGAGGAGAACCTGAGCTAACAGAGAGGGAGAAATCAGATGATGTAATAATTTGATAAAGTGAGAAAGGAGAATGTGTCCTCCTAAGCTAACAGAAAAGGAGTGAGTCCAAAGGGGGCCAGGCAGTGCCAGGTTTCTTTACTGGATTATCGTCACCATATAATCAATTGCATTTTATAACCAAGAGATTCCATTTTGCTCGCCATCCAACTTCACCTCATTAAGAGACAGATCTCAGACCTAACGATTAAAAACAACAAACTAAGATCGTCCAGGCTTGATAAGAGATCAAATTCAAAAAACAATTTAATAGAAAGTGCATTAAGAAAGATTTTTTCTTGTTCCACACAAACGCAAATTTTTAATTTTTAGTCAGAATATTTTTATAGAAAAAAGAACAACCGTCGAATTGTTATTTATTTTTTGTGTTTGAAAGTGATCTTTCCTCCTCAGACATACAACTTTGATGATCAAGGCTCAACGATTGCCCTCTTGATTTTTGACAATGTCGGAAGAGTGATAATTTAATGGATCTGGATCCTTTGATTTCTGCGGTCTTCATCAGAGCAGCAACCTTTCTGTAAACAAGTACCAAGTAACCAACCAAAACCACAGAATGGCTAACTTTGGTGACGTCATAAGGAGTAAGGGCACATAGAGGCAGAACAGTAAACTTAATATGCATGTGAACTCTACCCATTATTCAAGAAAACTTTATTGGTTTTCTCTTGTGGCAAAAGTTATTTCTTCTATTACATTCAATTTCCTGAATTCAATAAACTTTTTCTTATATGCGTGAAGGCTATCATTATCAAAAAAAGAATTACACAGTCTGTGCATACAAAATAATTAATTTTTATTGACAATTCAAGACAACGAAGATAAAGAATTCATAAAATATGAAAATTTACAGAAGCCCAAGAACGTTTTGGGGAATGAGAAATTATTTTGTGTGTAAAAAAAAGCATTGGGTACACATGTTTATTTTGGTTGATGTCGTGTGTAAAAAGAACAAGCATGAAGGTGTGTGCATACTAACATGGTTGTTTTGTTAGTGGAAGAATGTATGTGTGTTCATTTTGACTGGCAATGTATACATTTACGTGTGTGCAAAAAATGGATGGTTACATTTAATACTATTAAGACGAAGCTCCTTTCCTGTAACAATGATAAAAAAAAAAACTTCCCTTGGTTCATAGCACCCTACTTGAGAGTCCAACGTTCACAAGTAACATGAATTAGAACATGCATATAAGATATTGCTAAAAATTCTGTAAAGAAAGTGGGCTCCCTTTACTGGACTAGAAAAATTTTCACCTGATAATATCAAATATCTCTAGAAAGCCACAATTCCCAAATGCATAGCGTATTCTTGCCACATCTGAGCTGATGCACCAAACACCAGTCTCTCCCTCTTAGACAGAGTGAAAAAAAAGAAAAAACAGTCTCTAACCTAATAAGTCTCAGAGTGTAACAAGCATTAACCCCTGTCCCATCGCCACAATAACAAGGAAAATAACTGATTTTTCTCAAATAAAACTAAATGTCCAATTTACATTCGGTTACTATGGTTAGGAACAGTGAGTGAAAAATTCGCCAAGCAAATCAGCTCAACAGTGGAAAACTGCTATTTTGCTTCTGATGTACATGTTGTGTTCGCCACAAAACCATTAATGGCATCCTCTCGAAAAGACGTTCTACCCTCTATCCACCATAAGAATAATAATGTAATTTATCGATTCAAATGTAGTTGAAATGGCAACTATATAGGTAAGCTAACGTTGAGATTGAATAATAGATGTTTAAGTTGGAGTTATCGAACTTGGTGGCCTTTTTCTACATATTTAGTTATACCCCTTGTCTCGTGGATATTCTATATAGCATCCGGCCAACAGTAACATGTTTATCCTACGTCGTGTGAAGTATAGAGTGAACTAACATTGGGAGGATTTCCCAGCTGTGGAAAGGATATGGAACCTGTCTTTGATTTAAGCAATAATAGTGGCTTCAAAAAGTAACTTCACTTTAGAAGATTTCCCGGTATTATTAATCACATCAAATAATATATCAGGCCAAGTCTGAGTAGATACCCACATCATTTGACACCATTTAGTCTTTTTAAATCTGTTTTCTTCTCTTTACTCAGCTCATCATTTTTCCTTAAACATCTTCTTATAGCCCACTTCCAGCCAGGTTACCTCTTTGTGGTCAAATGTAGCAAAGAAGTCTTTTTCCTCAATAGAAATAGATGCACAGATTTCTTTCCTTTTACCAAGTGTTACACCTCCAGTTGCTGTGATCATAACACCCCGAGAACTATTATTGCATCAATTCTAAGCAATAGGTCATAATCAAGGAGTTTTTCCTACATCACCATGACATCGACTTCAGCTGTATCACCTTTCTCAATACAGATCGTGACAGTCACAAAATGTTTCGGATAAACCGTTGATGGTCATAATATCTGCTTGTTGCTTCTTCCACAGCGATTTGTACTAACTATGACCAACAGAACACATCATCAATTTTGATGCCAATTCCACATTCATTGCTTGGCGAGAAGCAAGGGTAGAGATGATACCTTGTCCCTAAATTCGTTTCTCAAAAAATTGCACAATATTGAATCAAGTCATTGCAGTGATAATATCATAATGTTCTTTGTACTTGTTAATAAACATCCCACACACCATTTTTGACTCCTTAGCAAAATGATTAGGACCTGCACAGTTATATCACACATAGCTCTCGCACTTATCGCTAGCTGAGGAAGAATCCACATTGCCTCCATAATGCCCAGATACTGCATGATAAGTGTTTGCTACTCTATTTCCATTTCCTTGTAGATATTTTGAGCTCAGGTCAATAACTTGTCAATTGCTAATGCGTCAATCTGTGATGACGCTCGCTAAAGCCTACTGATATCTTCAAGTAAGTCTACTAAAAAGGCACATCATAATATCCTGTCATTCACTCCACCAAATTCTGATGACAATTTTCATAAATCAACTAAGTAAACGTTGATCGTTTCCCTGAGGTGAAGTCATCAGTCATTAAACTGCTGCGATGCAAAAAAAAGATCTGTATCAAATTCTCTATAAAGGCTAGCTTAATTTTATCCAAGTTTGGTTTATCTCCAAGGTGTTGGTACACTGCGTAAGTCCCTCCACTTAACTTAAAGCTAATGACTGTTGTTGGCTTTTTTATTTTGTACAATTTACAAACACGCTTAGCCTTCTCAACCTATTTGAGGACAAATGGTTCAATGGCAGATCCATCAAACTCTGATATTAAGCAGATGTTGAATTTGTCCACTTCATTTGATTTAATAGGGAGTCACCAGTTATAAAAGCCCAAATGTCACTGGAGGTAAGGGTTATATGTAAAATTAAAATAAAAGCAAGCTGAGATAGCTTGTAATCACGAAAGGAAAATTGATGGAACTCGTTTTTACTAACACTTTAATTCACACTAACAAATCTCAGGTTCGATGTTTTCTCCCAATTACCAAACGCTCAACTGTCTGTCTTCTCCAATTCATCTTTCTTAAAGCAGCTATTCCCCTCATATGCAAATTAATGCTATATAAAAAAAATCTAGTTGCAAACAAGGTTTTTACTGTTTTTTCTTTTCACGATTTCCGCACCTGACATGCCAAACACAGAAAGAAGAGAGAAAAAATATTTTAGAATTTAGTGTGTGGATCAATTTCGTATATAAAGTAAACATAAAATTGCCCTTAATTCCAAATTGATCTAACATTTAAGGACAGTTAACCAAGTTTTTGTAATACTAATCCTAGGTCCATGTATCAAGGTTTTATAATCACAAAAAGTAGACCCATTTTATACCACTCCCCCTGAAAACTCATTAAATTTTTCATAGCAAAAAAAGGTGTTAATTTGTTTCAGAGCACAGACGTGTGTATGGCAGCTCTATGCACATGACTGAACTGTGTGCTAGATGATATCATGGCACGACAAAAGGAAAAAGATTTTTTTTTAGTTTTAAGTTGGCTTTAAAATCAGTTGTTGAAAAAATTAAAAAAATAAAAATAATCGATTCTTCTTTGTTATTGTAACAAAATTTGAAAGTTGAAACAGTGAGTAAAACCAATGGCATCTACTGAATTGTCATGTCATAGTAATGAAAATATCCAAAAATTATGAAAAACGATGAGGTACAAAATTAATTATTAATGAAAATAGTTTTTAAAGACAATTAATGAAAATTGAACAAAAAATGAAAAGAAACAACAAACAATATTGTTCATTTAATCAATCGCCGAAAAACAAACTTCTTATAATTGGAGGTAAGAAAAGTCAGCTGTGCGTGTTGTCTGATGGTGTCCCAAGGGAGTGTTTTGACTCAGGCATTTTACGCAAAAATTGCCTGTTTCGGCAGTATAGTTGTCTGTCTCTTATGTCTACTCCATATGACCTCCCAGTCATCCATTTTCGGACTGTTGCTTTCCTTCACTCTTTTGTGTAGGGATTGGATGGTTGAACTTGAACATTTTCACCAATGTTGAGGCCTTTCAGCTTTTCCCCTGTCTGAGTCTCCTTTCCTGTTTTCTTCATGTTTCAACAGTTGAGTGTGGATAGAGGGGCTTAACTTTTAATTTTAATAGCTGGCACTGTTGACCGTGTCCTTCTACCAAGAAGAGTCTTTGTGCTGGACTGGTGCTTAGTTCTTTGGTTGGTATGTTGCGTAGGTTTAACAGCCCTAAGAATGGATCTTCTATGATATGACTACCTTTGGTAGCGGTCAGGCTCCTCACTAGGGGGCTTGGGGCCCACGAGGCACCTTGTAAGGCTGACAATTAGGCTGATATTAATTATTAAGCATTATTAGGTGCCTGGGCTTCGGCGGGCAACCCAGCTGAAAAGAAGAATCAAGTTTATTAAACTTTTGTGAAAACACACATATACTTTTATTGGTTTAGAAAAATGACAAGTGATGTCATTTTTGAAAACTAGAACGAAATCATACATTCCTAGCTCAAGGATGTTTGGCTGTTGATTGCTGAAAGGGGTCAAAGTATCAACCTTTTGAAAGTGTGGGTATACAGTTTAACTGTAATTCCAGATTTGCACATGATGACGGTGCAGAATTGCACACCCGTATAGGATTGGGGATTCCCCTGACGCAATGGACGTGCAAATTGATAATTGGTTGAGAGGGTACCCGTACCTAACTCGATACCTTTGTATAAAAAGGGAAGTGTCACGTCAAAAGGGCCAGATTCAGCCAGACCTCAGGAGAGAGACCCCAGCCAAGAGATATCACCCCTACCTGTCCGTCGGCATCACCGCTAACTCGAGAGAATAAGTTGAACGTGTGTTTTGGGAAATTAAATCGAACTGAACAATTGTATATATGTAAGACATCTGTAATTTTCGTGAATTAACTTTTAGTAGACCAGAACTCCCCCCCCCTGCCCCAAGTCTGTTTTCTTTTTGATTTGCATGAGAAGTTAATTGATTTTCAGTGGGAATCAACACAACGCCTGCAACGCTAAGAATTTTGTTAAGCGTTCACGAAGATGACGATCATCGGCCATTGCAGTTTCAACAGGGTCAGAGGCCATCTGCTGACCTAAGTTGGGAGACTTACATTCTCCCAATGCTTTGCATTTGAAGAAGAGGTGTTTGGTGATAGGAGGTCTGCTGCTATTTGTTGCCAAGGTCTTTCCAGAACTTGTTCTATGATTTGTGCTTTGGTTGGCTGGAGGTCTGCATAGGTTGCGCAGGTGCCACAGACTTCAATGGATTGTCTAATCTCTTTAGATATTCCTGACCAAAATATGAGGTTCCTTGCTATTCGCAGACATGGCCTAGTTGGCCAGTATGTGCCTTTTGTTTCATCTCGGGCTGCGTAGCATGCAGTATGACTATTCTCTGTCCTCGCAGTATTAGTCCATTTTGCACGGTGAGTTCATCTCATCAGCTTAACTTTCCACTACCGCCGTAAAAACATTTTCATTATAACTTTTTTTTTTCACATGTAAAAATAGATTTTCTTTTTAGAGATTAACTTTAGGCTTTAATCTTACAAACACATTAAAAAAGTAATCGGAAACCTATACAAAAATTATGATAAGCCAGCCTTCAAAATCATGTCCTCTTATCAATTTCAACCATATTAGTGCATATATCTAGAGGCAGTGGCCTAGGAGGATGGACCTCCTAGAACTGTACGGGAAATTTCAGTCATTCCTCAATGAACAGGCAAAAAGTCATTTCAAAAATTGTCTAGATTGTGTTGGCTTTGGAATCGAGGTAACTCTCTAGAGTTTTTATCGAGTGCAAGAATGTGCCAAAAAATTACAAGCAAGTTTTTAAAAAAGCGGTAAGTTTTTATATTAAGTCCACCTCCACAATTTTCTTTAAAATGACGACTTTTAAAGGTTTTTTACTATGATGAATACGAAAATTTTATTTAAATTTTGCAGAGACAAGTAGTTTTCAAGACATAAAGATCTGTATTACACACTGTAATTCACTGGTTGCCATGTTTGTATGCACACACCAATTCATCATTTACATTCGAAATACCAACTTTTAACGATTTCCAGGTATGCTGACAACGAATATCACAGTTAAATTTGGGGCAAATATTTTTTCACCCCTCCCTAATGGTCTGTTTATTCCGAAGGCCGTTCTTAACATGAAATTACTCAAGGAAGTGGAAAAAGTCATAATTGTTTTGTTTTACACGCATGCACATTAATAATTTCTCCGTTGTGGAAAAAAAGTGGATTTGTTTCCGCTAGGTGGCAGTGTCAGTCACAGAGAAATAGATTTGTTTATCGCACGCGCGTGCAAACATGGCCGCTAGTGAATTGCAATGCATGATACAGGTCTTTATATCTCGAAAACTACTTGTCTCTGCAAAATTTAAATGAGATTTTCTTATTCGGCATTTACTTGAAAACCACTAAAGTCGTCATTTTCAAGAAAATTATGGATGTGGACCTAATGTAAAAAAAAAAATACCAAAAAAAACTTACAAGCAAGTTGGTAAGAACAAGAAAACAATTCCAACTGCTAAAAACTTAAAACGGTTTAAGTACTACAATAAACTAAAAAAAAAAAAAAAAAAAAAAAAAAAAAAAACATCTTTAATTGTCTGTATGAAGCGTTCAGCAATTATTTTAATTGGTTAAATGTTTTCGCTTTAAAAAATAATTTTGAGTTTAACAAGTTTGACGCAGAAGGAAGAAAATGGAAATCGGAAAGAAATTAAATATAATTTAGTTATTTCGATGGAATGCCTGAGAAGTTAAACTGAATCTTCAAAAAAAAAAAAAAAAAAAAAAAAAAAAAAAAAAAAAATGAGAGAGAGAAGGAAGGGGGTAGAGAAAGAAAGAGAGAGAGAGTGTGTGTGCGTTAGATAATGGAAAGAGAGGAAATAGACGTTTTAAGAAGGTGTGGAAAAAGAAGTAACAGATTTTAATATTAGAAATATTTTTATCTTATGGTGGGTTTTGATTGAAAAGAAAAAAAAACAAAAAACAAAAAAACAAAAACAAACCTCAATTAAATTGCAACGTAAAAGAAAGGAGTGTATCCCCATCCTTATGGAAGATCAGTGAATAAATGCAAAAACGTGTTTTGTTAAAACGTTGTACTCTGAAGCTTATTGGTATGTGTGTGTGGAGGGGGGGATAATTAGTATTTCTACGGGGGTTTCCACAACTGCAAGGTTTGGCATGAGGCTTCTTAACCTGGGTTAAACTAGCTCCCTCGAAGAGGAACATTCTGGTTGGATGCAAAAATGGCGGAGAATGGACCACTCGACATTCTCTAGTAGGGGTGCTTTAAGCGATTAGCAACTAATCAATATCTCCCGAAGAAAGTGACAAAGCTTGGGAGAGTTCAAAACCGGCGCCATGATATGATAATTATTTTTAGTCAGAGAATTATTAAATGTTGGCAAAGATGAAAATTAAGTGATACTTACATTTTTTCAAGAAAGTCGACGTAAAATTGTGTGTATGTGATAAAAATTGTACAAAAAAAGATCAATAAATGTTGGACGTTAAGGTGCTTTCTTTGTTATTAGAGCGAAAATTGAAAGTAAAAAAAATTAATTTTATTAAAAACTAAAGTTATCTATTTACTTTTTATGTCAATTCTAATTAAAAGTGATGCTATCTACCTAAGTGCTATGTCGCAATTATTTAAATATTGCTGCTTTATTACAAAAAGCATATATTTTCATAATTTCATGACACGATGGTCTGGTCGGCCATATTTGTTTTGGACATAAAACATAAACACAAGAGAACTCAGGATTACCAGACCATAAAAGTATTTCTGGCCAAATTTAAAAAAAAAAAAGGGTCCCAAAAAGTCAAGTGGAAAATGTTTTTTTTATCAATGTTACATAAAGTAAAAATGGCAATATCGAAGATGTTAACTCCCAAACATTTGTGTCTTTTTTTTTTTTAGTTTTGTATAGTTTTCTGAACAGGGATAAAGTAAAGACGTTTCCTATGAAGCTGAAATCATAGGTTTTTGGCGGAAATTAAAACTTTTTGGATAAAAATTCTTGCGCTAAGGAATATTAATAATACTCTACTGTTTTCATATTTTTAAAATGTACCAAAGAACTTTAAAGAATATTCAAAAATGTTATATTTACATAATTGTTGATAAATTTGTAGACGAGTACCATAGGTAAACCCTTCCCCCGATAAGATTCTTATTTTGTAGGTGATTATGTATTGAAAAAAAAACAAAACAATTATTTCAGAATTTAGAGTAGGGATTAGTTTAGTATAAAAATTTAACATCGTGCCCCAGCTACATTGAGACATTCAACATTCTCAAAATAGCTGCTCAAAATGTCTAAACTTTGACATATTAATATTCACGGGTTAGTAAGTAAATTCTATGAACTAAAAGCATGTGTTTTTCTCAGTCTCCCTCTGTATGCCTTTGTTTCTGAAATGTTCTTAAATTCTAGTGTGCCTAATTGTAAAGTAGATATTCCTGGATATGTCATTTTACACAGAGATCGACACGTTAATGCCTCACATGGTGGCCTTCTGATCTATGTTAAAAACAATGTCATTTTTAAGTGACATGATTCCCTTGGGTGCAAAAATCATGAGGTTATCTGGCTATTCTATTTATTGGTTTTGCATATTAACCACTGAGTTTTAACATGTCTATTTTGTTACATATTGATATGCTGTAAAACAAAAAAATCAAACAAAACACTATAAATTAGCGATTAAATATACCTAAGTGACGAAGCCCATCAACTCCCTGTATTTCCTCCTATAACAGACAACACGCTATGCAACATACAAATATCTGTGCATGAGGTCGCCAAGCTAATCAAGAACCTTAATTCCAGTAAAGCAACTGCTCCTGACGGCATTCCAATTATAGTGCTGAAAAAGCTTCAACCAGAACAGCCCCCATACTTACAAAACTGTTTAAGCATTGCCTTAAGGAGAAGTGCTTCCCAACACCCTGGAAAACCTCATCAGTATGCCCTGTATGTAAGAATTCAGGTGATAAATCATCTCCCTCTCAGTAAAGATCAATAAGTCTTCTATGTGTCATGAGTAAGTTGCTGGAATCCATATTAAACAGAGAACCACCTCAGCAGAGTGACATGCAATATGGTTTCCGTTCTCCTAGGTCTACAGCAGATGTGCTAATGGTTATATCTCATAGGATTAGTGAATCTCTCGACAAAGGCTCTTGACATATCAAAGGCCTTCGATAAGGTATGGCATAAGGGCCTACTTCACAACATTTCCAGGTACAGTATAACTGGAAATGTTTTCTCAATCATTAAATCATTTCTCTCTGATAGGCTCATAAGAGTAGTGGTTGATGGGCAGAAATCAGAGGCCCACAGTATTAATGCTGGAGTCCCTCAGTGGTCCATCCTGGGCCCAACTCTCTTCCTGATCTACATCAATGATCTCCCAAAACACATACTAAAATCATTCGTTGACATCTATGCTGATGACACGACCATCTATGGCAACACATCAAAGGCCGTAAATGACAAAGTTCTCTCTGATTCTCTCTCCTCTGATCTTGAGCGCGTGGTACAGTGTAGGAAGAGGTGGCTGGTTACTTTTAATGTATCTAAACTCAAGCTCCTATCTTTACATCATCAACACTCTGATCCCCATCTGGCATCAATTGAAATGGATGGCTCTCATCTAGAGGAGGCTCCATGTTTTGACAAGCTTCTGGGTTTGACCTTTACTCCTGATCTGAAATGGAACACGTACATCAAGTCTGTTGCCAAGGTCGCTGGAAAAATGGTAGGATCTTTCTACTGCTCCAGAAGATATCTCACTGCTGATGCAATTCTCTATATAAAAGCCAAATACATCCAATGATGAAGTACTGCTGCCACATATAGGCAGGAGCTGCTAAAGACAGCCATCCTGCCTTGACAGAGTACAAAATAAACTTCGTAGCTTAGTGGGGGATGTCCTTTTCTCTTCACTGCAACCTCTCTCACAGAAGACGTTGCGAGCCTGTCTTTGTTTTATCGTTACTTCCATGGCAAGTGCTCGTCTGAGCTCCAATCTCTGGTCTCGCCTCACCAATCTTTCATGATAAACACCCATCTAGCTGAAAACTGTCAATAACTTTCCCCACTCTTTATCTGTGCCAAAATCAAAACGTAGATTTCATGAACAAAGCTTCTTTCTTAGAAGTGCACACTTGTGGAACTCTCTTCCGTTTGCCTTTTTCCCACCTGACTACAACTTAGATGTCTTCAAGTCCAACATAAACAAATTCTTGATGAACCGCCCCCTTAAGTAAGACACTTTATCAAATCTTCAATACCAACGATTACTACAATACTATCCCATTGATTACTGTACACGTAATAACCTTTATCCCTGAGTGGCTTCCGGGCCTTGATAAGTGGTGACTACCTTGTAAAAAAAAAGATACAAAGAGCTTGAAGAATAAAAACCTTCCACAAAATAACTGGATGCAACATGAATACTATTTCCAAAATAACTGGATTTGGCATTAACTCGAAAAAGGTTGATATGTCGTAAAACAAAACAACCAATCCACTGTAGTTCCGGTCTACAGGTAATGGATTCAAGTTATCTCGCTATCGTCCAATTTCTTTGACCTTTTGTCATGGCGAGGTCATGGATCACATTATGAATGACTGTCTTACTTTACATCTCACAGATAATAAGCTCATCCATCTGTCTCTGTTTGGTTTTCTAAAATCGTATTCTGCTGTGGAACAAGCTGCATGAATTTATCAGCACTTGGCCTCAGAACATTAGGCTAAGAAGTGGATAATTTCAGCATTTTTAGCTTTTACCAACGTATTTGAAACTGTTTCTCTCTTGGTTCTGTAGCAGAAACTACTCTTATTTAGCATCCGAGGCTAGGGCTTCTCTTCATCTGCAACTATCTGATTGGCTGCAGATTACTTTTGTTGCTGGTCGTTTATCGAATGAGCTTCATGTCTCAGCTGGAGTGCCGCAGTCAAGTGTTATTGCGCCAACATTATTTTTGCTCTTCATCAATGACCTGCTGACGTTCGGTTTACCTGCAGTCACTGCTTTCTTTTGCATCTGAGTGTGCTGGGGACTGGAGTATGTTGTTCAACCCAGCAAAAACAATTGCACTATATCTCTCTTCTGTCCCTGGTCATTGGATTTTACATTTGGTTCATTCTTGAAATGTCATAACTATCTGGAAGTAATAATATCTAGCAATCTCTGATTTGACAACCACCTGTCTTGTATATCCAACATGGTTAATAGGGAGCCTTATGTGTTGCATATCCTCAGCTACCAAATTCCTCATGCATGGCATTTGCTGACTAAGCTTTAAAAAGCAATGATTCATCTTTACATGGAATACAAATCCCTAGTGTTTGCCAGAGTTGGCAAGGTGTTCTCTGATCATCTTTAGCGTCTACAGTGTTGTGCCATCAGATATATACTACATATTCCCTGTTGCAACCCTGTTCCCTCTGGAGTGTATGATCTGCTTGGAGTAGATCTGCTGTCTACTCACCAGAATAAGACAGTTGCATTTGTTGCCTACAGATTATATCATAGTTCTCACCTCACCACAATGCTTAAATACCATTCTGTGTTGCGACTGAACAAAGCAAACCTGCGATGATATACATTTACATTAAATCCTCTGCATAATCATACCGGTGTTTGTGCAAAGATATACCAGCGATCTCTTTTCCTATGGTGTTCTGCAGTCCTGAACGTGCTCTCTCAGAATTGTGTCACTGTCACATTTTCGGAGTTCTGTATCGTTTAACTATCGTGATATTCCAAAGTTTTATGCATTCTCTAATTAGCAAAGTAGCCTCTGTCTATTGCAAACGGTTTTATAATCATCTATAACATAAATCTTACCTGTCTGTTTAAATGTATGCATGTATGTTTATATGCCTGCCTGAAACTTTTGACAAAGGCGATGTATTTTCATGAGATCGGTATCGTTTTGAAGCTCGATCCTTCGGGTGACAAATATCGAAATATTAGCTAAAAACATTAATTCCTTTACTCTCAACTGCACTTTTTCTACAGGGAGAGGTCGCTTTTTTCGCAGATATTTTTTAAAAGTCATCCCCTCATTTCAATGGATTAGCCTTAATTTAAACGTTCGTCACTTCCAGTTTTGCAGTGGGCGCAACAGCAAAGACGTCACATCGTTTTTTTTTTTTTTTTTTTTGTTAACGTTCTTTTCTTCCTTCATGGTACGGGTTCGAGCCTGCCTGCCTACTACCATTTATTTATTTTTTTTTTTTTTGCTCAACGTACACACCTCCACTCAGGCAACCAGGCTAGAGGTTTAATAAAGGGGAAAAAAAAATGGTTAAGCGAATTTTAAAAAAAGGCCAAATACAATTTTTGAAAGCCAAACTGTTTCAAAAAAGGTCAAATTCCCGAAATTTAGCTCCGTTTTCTATGTACATAACTGTTATTTACTTCTTTCCCATCGCCGAAAGATATGAAACAAGAAACAGGATCGAGGTGGGGAGCCAGCACCCCTAAAAGGGAGCACTTCGCAGAAATTGCCTGGTAGCCCTGTTGACATTCTTTGGTAGGGACACCTCAGGCATTAAATTTACTCCACCCGAAAGAGGGGAGCTAATGGCCTGGGAGGATGGAGCTGCTTAAAACTGCAGAGGAGGACAAGCAACAATACCGCAGTCAACGAGAAGGCTACTTCTAAAATAAAAAAAATAAAAAAAACTGTTGATTTGAATGCCGATGGAAAAATCCCTCGGCTAGGAATCGCATATTCATAGCATAATTAATAATAGGTGTGCGTGAAAACACTTGTCACGTCAAGCCGCACTGAAGAAATGTGATACGCCAAAACAGTTGTCTGCCGGTGGTATATCTAAAAAATAAACTTAAGTGTGACTATGTAAGAAATCGTAGGGAAATAGTGAGAGAAGAAATCGAGTCACAGAGTAAATGAGTAGGAGTTAAAGAAACAGACAGAGTAAGGTTGAGAATCAAGTCATATACAGACGAGGTGGGAGGAGCACGCCCACTGACAAGTTTCGCCTCCCTCAAAATACCCGGATCAAAAAAAAAAAAAAGATGGCGTCGCTAATATTGATCGTCTAGTTCCCAGCAACAAACTAACTGGAATTTTATTTCTTCGGACGGACCAATATACAAAGGTAAGTTCATATTAAATTACTGATTGTATTTTTTAAATGTGAGATTTAGCCTAATGTAGTTGCATTAATTCTTTCCTTGTGAGCCGTAAAAGTTCGCCATTTAGTTTCATGCAGGTATGTGTCAACTCGCGAGAAATTAAACGTGTGTAGTGTTTATATTTATTTATATACGTATTTTTTTTTACTTGTTATTTTTTTAGTTATTTTTTATGTTTAGCGAATATCTTATTTTTAGTCAACGAAAATATTTTTTAACTGACTCGAAATATAAACAATATTCATTAAACTAAACGTCCACTAGTAAATATTTATTAAAACAAAATAAAAAAAGAGACTGGTACTCTTTAAGAATAATAGTACCGGCTTATATATATATATATATATATATATATATATATATTACGGATGGTTAAACGTGAAAAAATATATTTAAAAGATTTTTTTCTAATATTCATTAGATTACTACTATATACATTTTTTTGACACTATACATTCCAGAATCTATCAATTCTGCAGTGATTTGTTTCGATTAATTCTTCGGAATACGATCGATTAGGAACCACGTTTTTTCAGATTATACGCTATTTGTTATTTTGGTGCTTATGCACTTATGTTACCGTTTTATTTTTATTTATTTATATATTTTTTTTTAGATCGTATATTCAAGTTTGATATCTTTTTCGGGTTACCCTCTTTTTCTATTAAATCGTTAGGTGAAAGTACAGAATAGTTAAAGCTCCTCCCCTCCCCATGTTAAAAATGGCTTTCAAAATAATGTTATTTCAGCACGGTAACATAAGTGCCGTTATTTTATTCATTTATTTATTTCTATATTGTTCAATTTTAGAAGAGGGTTCAGTCTTTTCTGTAAGGTTAGCGTAAAATGATCAGATTGGAACGACCGAAAAGTCGAGCAATCGACTAAAAATCCTGTATCGGTCAATTAAAATTATCACTTTTTAATGTTTTATTCATTTAAAAAGTGGTTCCTTATTTTCACTTGCCCAAATCCCCACCAAGGCACAGACAATGTTGGTTTTAAATGTTAAAATATATCCCACCCTCACACAAGGACTTTGTGTGTGAACAAAAGTAAATTTCACCTCTGTGTAGAAAGATTTCTTCCGTTAAAACAGATATTATTATACTTTGAAAAAGAAAAATTGGAAACTCTTTCGAAATGTTTGACCATTCCTTTATCGGGGAAACGCCGCATGTTCGCGCTTGTTGTTACGGAAGGAGTTTCCTAAGAAACCTTTCCGTTGGTGAATGTTTTCTTGGGAAAGTTTGGATTTCTTTTCCGTGCAAAGATGTGTTTGTTAATGATTTTTAAGATGAAACCGTTTAGTTTTATTTTCTTTAAAATCAGTCTGTGGTTTTACTTTTTTTTTTTTTCTTCTTGATTATCGACTTTTTCTTGTTGACATTAGTTTTTATTTATTTTACGTTTTGTTGTGCGTTTTTGTTTGTTTTCATTTCACAATGTTTCCAGATTGTTAGGTTCTTTTTTGTCAAATTTATAAAATAGGTTTTTTATTTTTAATATGAATTTAATAAATGATATCTGTAAATTGCAGATGTTTACACTGTTTAGTAAAGTTTTACGACGTGCCCCAGCAATCAGCATATTATAAACACCCCAACCTCCCCGTGTTAAGAACGGCTTTCGGAATAAACACTCCCAACCTCGAAAACCGTTCTTAACATGGGGAAGTTGGGGGGGGTTATTCCGAAAGCCGTTCTTAACATAGGATGGTTGAGGTGTTTTACGCTGGCTGGGGCAGGTCGTAAAAAAATACCGTTTTTTTGTTTTTTTTCTGTAAAAACAAATTTTCAGGAAAGTTGTATTTTTTTTTTTTTTTTTGACGAAAGATTTATAAATGTTTATATTTTTTCACGTGTAGGAATACAAAATGTTTTGAAAAAGCAAACTTTCTGTGGTTAAAATAATTCATTTTAAAAAACATAATGTCAATATAAAAACTTGAAATCGAATTAAGAATTACTTCAGAAAATAACTCGAAACTTAGAGATTCTTTCTTACCACCCACTAATATCCGAGAATCTATGTTTGTTCAGCTTAAAAATTTAGTCCACAAATTGAACAATAGCTGGATTTTTTTTTTTTTTTTTTTTAATAGAGTTCTTCCGGATCTGACTTCTCTACTAACCCGACTAGGAAAGGTATGACCATTTCCTAATTAAATAAATATCAGTCATTGTAAATTATTTTCAATACTGGTAGATTTTCGTATTTTATTTAATATTGAAAATAACTCAATAGGTTGATATGTTGTATCCCCCCCCCATTCAAACGTTTATTTGTTCAAAACTCAAAACACCTGCTCCCTAAAAGTTAAGCGCACATAATCTCATGAAATTCTTATAAGAATTTAAAAAATAAGTAAAGGTGCAAAGCCTCTCCCCTCACTTAGTTGAGAATGGGTTTCTAGAAATCCATTCTTTAACAATGGGAGGGGGATTGTTATTTATTGTTTATCTTCACTTAATTAAAAATTGACAGTCAGCAACGAAACAAGTTTAACTTTTATTTTTATATAGTAAGTACAAAGAAAATTACATTCTTTAACTATGTTCTAGTTGCACACATAAAAATTATCCGTCCATTTCCTTTTCAATCTTTATCGTAATTAAATTCTATTTTTATTTACAAAAAAAAATCTTTATATTACTTTATATACTTCAACGATTTTAACTTTTGTTGAAGATAGATTCGTTATTTGCCAGAGTTCAAATGATCGTCTCCAAATACCTGTACTAAAAATACCCACCTCCTCTTTTCAAATACGACAATTTCAGACAAACGTTTTTTTGTTTTTGACACCTGTTTGCGTTTAAATATTTTTCGTGGAGTTTCAATTTTCACCTCCATTACTTGTCTCTGTGTACAAAGAAATTGTTTGTCAAGATATTATGTTTATTTAGATTCTAGTAAAGTATTAAGTCAGTATATGTACATATATATATATTAAGACGAAGTCTTTCTAAAAAAGCAAAAAAAAAAAAAAAAATCCTTTGACCCTGTTTAAATGTTTTTGTCCGTGTCACATTCCTCCCCCCCCCTCCACCACTTGTTGTCGTTGGAGGCGAGATCAGCAGCAGCAGCAGCTTAACATTTTTAGATAATTGACTCTCAAAATAACGCAGTTTTTTTTTTGTTTTTTAAACTTTATTTATTCAACATATCAATTGGTTTCCTTTTTTTTATGGTGGAGAGTCACTCTTAGCCCCCCACCCCCACCCATTTATTTGTTAAAGTTTGTCACTTTTTACCTGTTAGAGAGAGAGAGAGAGGCTTCATACTTACCTGAGAGTGGTTGCATTAGAGAGAGCTTTTACTAGCTTACTATTCTACCACTTAAGACGTTTTTTTTTTACATTTTGGCTCATGGCATATCTAAGCCTTAATAAAACTAAATCCTGTGATCTGTGCGTGTTTAATTTAATTTTTTCTTTTTCACCCATTGGCCAAAACTTATCTTGAAAATTAGGAGTTTCTGAAGTTTCGTGTATTTATTAACTTGCAAATTGTCATTACGTTTTATTTTCAATATTTTCAGTTTATAATTTAATTATTTCGCTTTTATAATAAGCTAGCTGTATCTGGCGTTACCCGGGATCCCTTTTTTAACGAATTATTTTTCCTAATAGTTTTTTTTTTTTTTTTCAATTCGGTACTTATGCACTTACGTTAGCGTACTGAAATAACAGCGTTATTATTTAGAAACACATTTTTTACATGGGGAGGGGAGGATGTTTTGTAACTATTCTGTACTTTCACCTGACAATTTAATAATAAAAAAAAAGCTTCAATTTAACTTGAAAATATTATTTTAAAAATAGCACGGTAAAATAAGTGCATAAACACCTAATAATAATAATAATAATAATAATAATATATTTAGAAAACTGAGTTATGTAGGGGTAAGAAGTACCAATAACTTTCTACTCGATGAATTTTCGTAATTTTTGGATATATTACAATTTTCGACATGTCATTTATTTAAAAGTAATATTGTTTTTGCTTAAAAGGACATTAAAAATCGATTTGGCGCCTCTTTTTGTAACATGCATCAAAATCACACTTTCTTCGTTGAAATGTTGGAAAAATAAAAAAAAGTATGTAAACTTCGTTTCACACTTTTTTTTTTTTTTTTTTTTAACCGAAGGAATTACCGTTCGTCACGTGACAGGTGACATACTGACACATTCTTCCTTTTTTATGGACGTCTAGTTATCAAAATCGGTCAAAATAAATCTGAGTTTTTTTAGATCGTGGATAATTTTTTTTTTTTATGTCTATTATTTTTAATACTAGATTTTCATGTGTTATGGGTGGCTTGCTTGCTTAGCCTTTGTGCTGGTGGTGTGTAGAAAACTGGGCATGCAAAAAAAAAAAAAAATTCAATTGATAATTGTCATCAATTTCAAGTAGTAAAGAAACTTAAAAAGTACTCCCCTCCCCAAGTAAAACGCATACCAAAAAGAAAGAAAAAAAAAGGCGAGTAGATTAAGAGCCGTGAGAAAGAACAGTGTAATCACATTTAGTTTTTTAATTACTCTTTGAATCTTGCTGAAAAGCGGTTGTTTATTACCCCCCCCCTCCTCTCTATTTTTCTGACTTTACCTTTCCTGCTGACCAGGTAAATTCGGTGATTTGCGCAATTCCTTGTTTTAACTTCTCTGTAGGGGGAGGGGGGCACGATGCAAGGATATCGTTTAAGATATGTTCATATATTTTCAAAATTAAGTCGGATAAAATCTATTAACTTTCAGGTAAGTTTTGTATTTTATTTTTTCATCTGAGAAAATATTCATAAGAGTCTGTGGCATTTTGCAGTATAGACAACAAAATAAAAAAGCATTAAAAAAACAAATATACAGGGTGTCTCCAAAAATTTGACGTTATTTTAAATGCCAATATCTCCGAAACTACTCAACGTATCTTAATGCAACTGCGCAAACTGTATGTTGAACATAAGTTTTATTAGTTAAGATTTAGAAAAAAAAAAAATTTGTAGATTCTATGACTGATTTCATAATTTTCACAAATGTTCAATATGAACGTCGCCTGTGATTATGCACACGTCAAGTCGGTCATCAAACTCGTGCCAAACCGTAGCTACCGTAATATGACGATGGTCACGGCCAAACACGCTGCAGCATGTCTTTGATAACATTCTCCAGTGCGGTGGTGTCTCTGCTTAAGTTTTTCAATGTTAGCAAGGAGAGGGAGGGGGACATAGACGAGTCCTTTCACAATGACGTCAATTTTTTTGAAACACCCTGTATAACAAATAAATGTTACCGTACTTTGGGGTAATTGCGCTGAGTCCGAGGTAATTGCGCTAACTAGCTAAAAGTGCTCTTTTGGCAACCACGCATATAAAGAGCACTTTTTATTTATTTTTTAGCTGGCGCAATTACCCCCAAGTACGGTACTAAAAGCAAAATAAGTTACTCTTCTATTTACCTGGACAGGTTCTTTGTGTTTTAACTTATTTTAAGGCGTTTATTTAGATTGAGACGCAAGTAATGCTGAATCTTAAGTTAGATTACGGTGACAATTATTGAATGGCGTTCTATCAATATTTTATTTTTCGATTTTTTTAGCGGTTATCCAAACTTCTCAGATGACCGTCTCCGGCTATCTTTTGATTGTCTCATTTAAAATTCGGCTCCTTGTTTCAATCAGAATAAATGCTTTAAAATAAGTTAAAACACACACAAACATATCCAGGTAGGTAGAATAGTAACCTATCTTGCCTTTGATAACATGTATTTGTTGTATATTTGTTTTGTGACCACTTTTTCGTTTTGTTGGCAATACTGCAAAATGCTCCCGAGTCTCTAATTGGCTCTTATATATCTTTAGCCTGTGTGTCTGTCCATGAGGGCAAAATTAGACCTAAGGTCGGTTTTTAATGAGAATATCCAGCCCTCCAACAAGGGCACTTTGAATAGGGACAAAAATAAAAAGAACTTGCCTCAATCTACGAGGATTTCTTTACTTAGATGGTCTCGCATGCAAACTTAAGTTTGGTTTTCCTCTATTTCAAAATCTAAAATTATATCACAAATAGAAACTGATTTTAGAAATATTTTCGTTAGGAGTTAAAAGCATTCCTTTTTTTTTCTTACGAATTTCAGATTATTGAAAAACAGTTTCTTTTAGACTCCTTTAATATTTATGTATCAAAATTGAATAAACGGAAGTGGCATTTGATTTTGATAGAAATGAGAACTTCCACAAGTTCTTTGATTTGCTTGATTGATGTAGGAGTGCTGGCAAATTCTCTAGACACAGCGCTCTCAATGATATCGTTAGACAGACCCCAGATAGCTTCCTGACTATCCTGAAACCAGTTTGCTTCAATAGGGATAGCAAGCAGCGAATAGCCTGACGAGTTATTAATATATGATGCGACTTGTATTGACATTTTTGTGCATTCATCAATAAAGTAATCGGCAACAAATCGTAGACGTGTAGTAGCATCATTCGAGAACCACAAGCAAAACATACTGGTGTTCTCGACTGATTTTGTATTTTAACTAATCACTGTAGAGTGATAAGTTCTGTTACATGCGACTTTCACAACAGTATTAATGACACTCATTATGAATTGGTTTATGAATGCCTCTCCATCACCATTATTAAAGGAAATGTCTTTAGTCTGCTTTGGATCTTCCAATCCAGTAGGACAGTCAACGTAACTTCCGGATCTTATGAATATAGGCTTTTTTTAAATTTTTTTTTTTTAAATTTGTTGTTTGTAAAAGATTTTCATGACTTTTTAAATTTAATTCCTATGTCATCAAATGTTTAATCGTACAACTATTCAAAAAAAACAAACAAACAATTCTTCAGGTGATTGTTGGCCTTTGTTTTTACATGTTTTTTTACGTTGTTGACACCATGTTTTCAGATCTTGTTTATGTGGCAGGTAAGACCAAGACTCCACTCATAGCCAGCCATTTGGTATGGCACTTTTGTGCAACCAAAGTTTATTCTTCAGTGTTCAAAATAATACTCCTTAAACTCCTTTCTGTGCAACCAATTTCACACATGCATCCACCTTAATTAATAAAGACAACTTATATTTTGATCCAAGCAGAAGATTTTCTGAATTTATGACCCTTCTAAAGCCATTCCACATGGCCAGATTTTTCTTCGATAAAGTTTTTTTTTTTTTACAAGGTAGTCACCACTTATCAAGGCCCGGAAGCCACTCGAGGATAAAGGTTATTGCGTGTACAGTAATCAATGGGATAGTATCGTAGTAATCATTAGTATTGGAGATTTGATAAAGTGTCTTACTTAAAGGGCGGTTCATCAGAAATTTGTTTGTTGAACTTGAAGACATCCATGTTGTAGTTAGGTGGGAAACAGGCAAACAGAAGAGAGTTCCACAGGCATGCACTTCTAAGAAAGAAGCTTTGTTCATGGAATCTACGTTTTGGTTTTGGCACAGCTAAAGAATGGGGAAAATTTTTGATAGTGATTTCAGCTAGACTGGTGTTTATCGTGAAAGATTGGCAAGAGGGGACCAGAGATTGGAGCTCAGATGAGCACTTGCCATGGAATTAATGATAAATAAAGACAGGTTCGCAATGTCTCTTCTGTGAGAGAGAGGTTGCAGGGGCATCTCCCACTAAGCCACGAAGCTTATTTTGTACTCTGTCAAGGCAGGATAGGCTGTTTTTAGCAGCTCCTGCCCATATGTGGCAGCAGTACTCCATCCTTTGACGTACTTGGCTTTTATATAGATAGAGAAATGCATCAGCAGTGAGATATCTTCTGGAGCGGTAGAAGGATCCTACCATTTTTCCAGCTACCTTGGCAACAGACTTCATGTATGTGTTCCATTTCAGGTCGGGAGTAAAGATCAATCCCAGAAGCTTATCAAAACATGGAGCCTCCCCTAGACGAGAGCCATCCATTTCAATTGAAGCCAGATGGGGATCAGAGTATTGATGATGTAAAGATAGGAGCTTGGTTTTAGATGCATTAAAAGTAACCAGCCACCTCTCCCCCCCCCCTGTACCACGTGCTCAAGATCAGAGGAGAGAGAATCAGAGAACTTTGTCATTTACGACCTTAGATGTGTTGTCATAGATGGTCGTGTCATCAGCATAGATGTCAACGTTTGATTTAAGTGTGTTTTGGGAGATCAATGATGTAGATCAGGAAGAGAGTTGGGCCCAGGATGGACCACTGAGGAACTCCAGCATTAATACTGTTGGCCTCTGATTTCTGCCCATCAACCACTACTCTTATGAGCCTATCAGAGAGAAATGATTTAATGATTGAGAAAACATTTCCAGTTATACCATAGCTGGAAATGTGAAGTAGGCCCTTATGCCATACCTTGTCAAAGGCCTTTGATATGCCAAGAGCAATTTGCCCTAGAAAGGAAGCCTTTGTCAAGAGATTCACTAATATGAGATATAACCGCACATTTGCTGTAGATCTGGCAGGACAGAAACCATATTGCATGTCACTAAGAAGGTTATTTCTGCTGAGGTGGTTGACTATTTCTTTATTTAATATGGATTCCAGCAACTTACTCCTGACACACTTATTGGTCTGTACTGAGAGGGAGATGACTTATCACCTGCATTCTTACATACAGGGCATACTGATGAGGTTTTCCAGGGTGTTGGGAAGCACTTCTTCTTAAGACAATGCTTCAACAATTTTGTAAGTATGGGGGCAAGTTCTGGTTGAAGCTTTTTCAGCACTATAATTGGAATGCCATTAGGGCTAGTTGCTTTACTGGAATTAAGGTTCTTGATTAGCTTGGCGACCTCACGCACAGATATTTGTATGTTGCATAGCGTGTTGTCTGTTATAGGAGGAAATACGGGGAGTTGATGGCCTTGGTCGCATTAGCTGCAAAGTTCTTGGCAAATAGTAGTTTGGCCTTGTCTGATGCTGACGAGGTGACCTTGGGTCCATTGATAATGGTTGGGATAGAACACATGCTTCTGTTCAGGATCCTGTTTGCTATTTTCCACTGCTCAGCTACTTTGGATTTAACAGACTGAGCATATAGCTCTCTTGCATTTTTATTACTCTTTTACAGTGGTTACTGGCAGTCCTGAAAGCAGCTTTAGTCTCAGTGCATCTATTACGTTAGTAGCTATGGAAAAAGTGATTTCTGTGCGCGATGGCAGCAGCACATTCTGGGGAGAACCATGGCTGGCTGTTAGGTTTTTATTGGAATTTTTTGGATGGTATGAATCGGTCTATGCCTACAATTAACCATTCGGTCAGGTCTGATACTATAGAGGACACATCCTTTTTAAACATGGAATGCAGAGGTAGATCAGCTGAGCTGAAATTGATGACAGATCTATGTTGCCTCAACCCCCGCCCAAATCTGCCACTCTGTTGGGCCTTGGGGCTGCTGTATCTCAACACCTACATACAGTCATACGCATACACACACAGACATTAATGAACACAGACACAAAACTCATTAACTCTTTCATGTTATCATATGTTCATAAAAAAAAACAATGTATAAACTTAATGGAAATATTCCTCACTTTTTTCACTGAACTTTCTTTTTATTATGCAAACAAATGAACATTAACTCTTATTAATAACTTTTAATGAAATATAATTTGTATAATTGAGTGAAAAGTTTTGATTATGATTTTAATAATTCACGGTCATTAAATTATAAACTTGGATTTCTTTGATATCTCAGTTAAAGAACTTCTCTTGCTTTTCAAGAACTAAAACTATTAAACATTCTATGCTTTCCTATTGATGTAAAATTCCATTTTAAACATATTTCTTTTGTGAATTTATGCTTTTGAATTCATTATTTTGTTTGTGTTTATTATGTAATATCTCTCTTGATCTCACACACTTGAATATATGCCTAAAAACAATTTTCACTGAAAATGTCTCTCAAAAATTATCCACCCAAATTAAAACCCCTAAAAAGTTACTATTAGTCCTCTGACTGCAATATTCTCCAATCTCTTCCATCAGAAAAGAATGGTGAGATGGAAGTATACTTCTTGTGCAGAATGATTCCAAGACAATACAAAGTTGTATTTATTTTGCAAAGTTCACATATCTCCATGTTTATCCTAGCAATTCCTGTTGGTTTCAGTTGTAGTAACTTTTTAATGTATACTTTTACATTAGGATTTACATTAACATGCCCCTCTTTTTGTGTATCATATATTATATCCCTCTTGCATTTGTCTTTATACTTTCTGTGAGGAAATGTCCAAAAGTTCTGGGAAGAGGTGAAGCAATGACTGCATTTTTAGTTGTAGAGAAGAATTCTGTGAAAGAGAAAAGGCGTGCCCTTAGTTATGAAAGAACAAGTATAATCTGACCTGAAAATTAGACAGGATGAAGACAGATTAAAGTTCTGAACTTGACTCTGAAGAAAGAATGGTGTCAAAAATTCAAATCCATTTTCACAATATTCTCCTGCTATCTCTTCCATCCGAAAGAAAGGATGAAATAGAAGTATAATTTCAGTCAGCATAAAGTAAAAGCAAAAATGTTTGATTGTGTTGTTGGATGCCATCATTGTACCTCCCCCCCCCCCAAAAAAAAAAAAAAATTCTGTGACTTGATGATGATGTTGAGATAATGTCAATATTTCCCAAAATGACCTCTTCTTCCCTTTCCAAAATTCTTTTACTCACTGTCAGTTTCATCACTGGAGATTATATTCACTAATATTAATCATTAGCTCCTGGATATTTCTCACTATTAAAGAACTGTTTGTTTGCGTCTTTAGGCTCTGATTGATTGGAAAACCCCTCTGCTATTACTGTGAGGATTCCTTTGTGCCAATATCAGAAAGGCCCCAGGATTCCCCTAAGACCGCAAAGGAAGGATACCATTAGCTGAAAAGCACATCTGAATATCTTTTAAGAAAATATAATTTTCTGAACCAACTTTGAAAACAATTTTTTTTTTTTTACATAAAAAAAATAAGTTACTAAAAAATGAATATGCACATTTTTCGAGTTTATGCATTAAATGGTTCTGATTGGTAAAAGGTGCTGTTTATCATTAAACCACCTGGGTAGGACGGTTAACTATTGACAATAAAATGTTTTTGAATGAGGATTGATGGTTCATATTATTTGGATTATTCAGACTATTGTTCATTCAACACTCAAGATGAGAACAGTAGTCCGAATAATCCAAATAATTCAAAGGATCCACAATAAAATATTGTATCAAAAGTATTGAGCAAAAATATAGTTGCTAGTTATTGAAAACTAACTTAATTTTTCATACAATAATAAAGACCAATGTGTATTTATTTCTATATTACAATAGAAAAATGTGAGCATGAAAAGTAATATGGTTAAGCTTAAACATAGAAAAGTAAAGGACTAGTTAATAAAACTGGAAAAGAAAAGGACAAGATATTCTAGTAAAAAATATAATAAATTTAGAACTTAAGATATTGCAGCATTAAGAATTGATTATATATTGTTATAAATTGAATTTAAAAAAAAATTCTTAATGCTGCAGTATTTTAAGTTATAAATTATATTTTTTACTAGAATATCTTGTTTTTTTCTTTTCCAGTTTTAACAACTAGTCCTTTAATTTTCCATGTTTAAGCTTAACCATATTACTTTTCATGCTCGCATTTTTAATTTTTTTATTGTAATCCATGATTTTCCAGGCGTAAATTCATTTGTTCTTTTTGTCTTATTTTTTTGCCCCCATAAACGTAACTTGCACATATGTAATAACAATGTATGGCACTCTGCTTTCAATAAAATCCCCCCAATTATCTCCCTTTCATCCTGTCTGTTTCACTTGTTACTTCTCTTTTCGTGGCAGCAATGAATTAGTAGTGTCACTAGTCGTTGAAGCGACGTGGTTGCTATGGAAACTAGTCATAAAAAATGTTGCTCACCTCCTTACATTTTTTTACGATTTTAAACACCAGAAAATTCATAACTTTTGTTTTACTGAACGAAAATTGAAAAAAGAATTGTTTCACAATATAGCTGAGAAAGTGGTCTATAAACTGTAATAATTGTTTGAAATTTTGGTCTAAAAATGAGTGAGTGGTGAAGCTTTAAAGCAATTCTAAATTGACTAAAACTGCCACTTAACCATGTATTCAAACACGGTAATGTTTGAATGATATATAAACATTCTTTCATCCCATCGCACAAAAGTGAGTAAATGCATACCTTTTTCTAGCTCTCATATAAATCCATTTTGAGTGGTGAGAAATTAAAAAAAAAAAAACAAATAACAAGTCAGACAACCAACTTAGATTTAAACTGTCACTTGAAATGAATTTGGAAAAAAAATCTTCCACTCTATAATAAAAAGTTGGTGGGCGTTCGTTCTTTTTGTCATTAAAAATGATAATGATAAATTATATATGAAAAATAAAGCTGACATGATTTTATTGGAATATGTTAGTAATTCTCCACTGAGGAATCAAAGAACGTATGGAATTTGATGTCTTTTTTGACTACTTCTAAACAACTTTGATGTTGTTACCAAAGGGTGCTTTAGCTGTATAAAATGCAGTCTTGCAAACTGAGGACCACTTCCAATTTGCAAATACGGAGATAACAATTCTGAGTTTTGTTATGATCTGTACCCACCAGATATTAGTTGATGATGGTAGATCAAATTCGAAATTCCATGTATCAAAAGTAATTTTAATGAATTCAAAGAAAATGTATCATCTGTCTATTTCCTTTTTATTTTCTTCAGTTGCTAGTAAGCAGATCAATGAAGAATTTTTCTGTTTTTGGTTTTATTCAGGGTTTTTTTAATTTTTTTTTCTATCAATCCAGAATAAAATAATTTTTTTTTCTTTTTTTTAATTCTGTCTTTATTTTGTATTTTTGTCGTTTCTTAATTTTTTATATAACATGAGTTATTTGTATAAAGTTTTTAAATTTTTCATTGTTTTGTAAAAATTTAAAGAATTTTGATATCTGCCTTGTATTTGAAATATTTTTACATGTTTGCAATTTATGTTAAAAGAACATTTAATTGCAACCTTTTACTTCATGTAATCCCATATATTTGATGCCTGTACACTTAAAGACAGTATTTTTTGTTTGTGCACACATGGAAATTTTCCTCCCTGTTTTCGTATTTAACATTTTGCATGTGATTACATTGTCTTCTTGTATCCATTGACTGAATGCTGTGATGGCAAAAAAACTCGTTTGCTCTATGCACCATTGTTCTAATCACAAATTTTTATGCATCTCAAGTACTTGACTCCTAAAGCAATCCTCTACCTATATGAGTCAGATACATCCTTAGATGGAATACAGTTATCACATCTAGGAAAGTGTTGCTCAGGATGCTCCTTTTTTTTTTTTTTTTTTTTTTTTTTTTTTTTTTAAAAACAATTTTGCAATCTAGTAGGCCAATAAGCTCTTCTCTACAACTCCTTTCTCAAAGAAACGTTACCATTTTTTTTTTTTTTTTTTATATATATATATATATATATATATATTGTTTCCATGGAAAGCCCAAATCTCTGGTTCTTTCTTGTAAGACATTCACAGCAAAAATTCGTCTTTTTACCACCACTACAAGGAATGTTCCTTTTTTTTTTCCTCAGTGTGCCTGATATCTAACAAATTTCCAAAATCTTCCTATCTATGAAACACATTGCCACAGGACTACTTCACTGCACATATGTTAGATTGATGCGATTCTGAGCCACTGTGCACATCCATTTTAGAAAAACTTTGAATTGACAAACTGACTTATTTGCTCCTTTACCTAACTTTAATAAAATAGTTCAAAATGGCTCCAATCCAATGTATAATTGGAAATATGAGAAGAAAATTTTATTTATTATTAAAATTCTATTCAGTAATTTTCCATAGTTTTTTGTGTACATTATTTTCAACTGATAAGTTAATGCATAAGTTTTCCTGTTATTTTATTTTGAACTGTTATATTTCATTAGTATCTCAATATAAATAAGTACTAAATATTTTTCTGTCGCAGCATCTATAATTGCACATGTTTATCAGTTGGTCTGTCGTTTGAAATAGCATTTTCATCGCTAAATGTGCAGATTGAATAGACGCAGTCAAAAAATCGATCCATTCTTGTTAAAGTGCGTGTGATAAAGAACTGTTTACAGTTTAAAGAATTTGCATTGTTACTGTTTACAATCAATACTAATTCATCCAAATGTCACGGTTTGCTATTCATACCAGTGAATGAAGGTGGGGATTGGTATGAGTAAAATCTGACTGAATTATCCAAAGATATTCAGACACTTGTTTTTTTTTTTCCTCTCACTCTCATCCCAAAGGCATATTTGCCACTTGAAGGACGCAAGGGGCTACTATTTGGAATCAATCGATGGTTAATCCATCGCAATTCCATTATCAAAGGTTGATCACCCATGGACCTGAGGGCTCAGCCAAGTTCTGGTTAATGGTTGTCGCCCATGTTCTCAGATGTTCACCAATACACTTGTCATTGAGGTAGGGAGGATAATGTTGGGAATTTCATGATTTTTAAATATTTCCCTAAGAGTTCAATTGTTGTAGAACAGTGGTTCCCAAACTTTTTTTCTCAGTCACATTTTTCTTAGAAAAAAAAACAAAAACAAATTTACTCAAATGGGTTGGGTGTTTTGTTACAAAGCACATTCATAACATGCAACTAAAAAACTATGATCATTTGACGGCTAGAACGTATGAAACAGTTACATAAGGATGTTTTTGAAAATGTTTCAATTTCATGTTTGTCTTTGAATTGTGCTAGCTTACGTTAATAAATCTATTTTATTGAATCCATTTAAATGCCATGTAAGTTGGATGTATCTTTTATGGCTGTACTGGGTTCATTAGAGATTTTGGGTCAACCTCCTCACTCAATTTACCTGTGTGCTACTGACTTCACATTTGAAGCAGTACATATTCATTATTTTTTGTAATTATTTAAGAATTTTATTTATTTTTTTTTTTTTGCTGTTGCTCTTGAATTAAAACCAGATTTCAAATTAGTCTGTACAATTTTTAATAATTCTAACTTTAAATAAACCATTCTGCACTTAATGTTACAACTATTACAGTTATCTAGCCGTAATGTTTTCAAATGATTGAGTTGACCTATTTTAATAGAATGGCCTTTTGTCAAATTTTATTTTGCATTTCACCTTCAAATGAATTAGTTTTAAATTTCACACAGTATCAGTTATATTTACCTTGATTGATGAATAGTAAAGTTATTTTTATTTTCAACAGCTACAATTTGTAAAATTCATTAAATAGATGCAATAGTTCACAAAGTGATATTGCATGTCTGGGTTCATGAGAAGTTTCAATGTTAACGTAAATGCTTTTTTTTTTTTGAATTTTTTAGATTAGGATGGATTTTTCTTACTATTTGGATTCTTCAGATTACTGTTCTCATCTTGAATGTTATTTTCACAACGTTTTGGTCGATGTAACCTCCGACCTTCATCAGGTGTATCTTGTGGATTAAATAAAGTGTTCCATTTGAAATTCTCTGCAGATTCCCAAGTGCGACAAGATATGCCTAAAAGGTCTGGGGTTACATTGACTGCAATATTGTGAAAATCACACTTAAGATGAAAGCAGTAGTCCGATAAATTCAAATAATACAGATAACCAAGTGTTTTGTAAAGAAACACATTAGACCCAACTACTTTATAATATAATCATTTGATATCCAGAAAATATAAAACAATGCAGTTACATGTAGATGTTTATGGAACTGTTTCAAATCCATGATCATCTTTGAATCATTTTCTTGTCCTGCTACACTGTTTGATGGAAATCACTGATGTGAAGACCTAAAAATTGATTTTCAAATTGAAAGGCAAGGGTGGGCAGAAAAAGTTGCTTATTTAATCTTGAAATGGATACAGGTCAGTTTGTTATGAGTTCATGATCATAGATGAATTTGAAGATTCTATTGATTGCATTGGTTTCCCCAATATTTTTCTAGTTGAAATTATTTCTAGAAAGACATCAGATACTCCAGGAGGGACCTCTTGAAGGTGGCCAACATCCCAAGTGAAAGTGAGTTTTTAGTGGAATGAACTGAATTCAAACTTGGGACACTCAGATCGTTAGTTCATATTATTAACACTGAACCACAGTCACCTCCCAACTAATGAGTTGCTTGAAGAAAACTTTTCTAGAAAACTACTTTGTCTCCTCACCCATGTATTAGAATTCCTTCAATAAATAATCATTGTAACGAAGTAGTGAAATAACTGCAATTTTCATTGTATATTTCTCTTAGATATTTTTCATCTATTTTCATTTCGTGATTTTACATTTTTAAAATAATTTTTAGTTTCTCATATTTGTTATTGTGTTCATCCATTAAAAAAAGTTTTTTATGAATGAAAACCAAAGAAAGTTAAACAAGGAAACAAGTCAGTTGTGATACTGTATACCTCCACCTGGTAACGTAAGGATGAACTAAAGTCTTACTCCTTACTTCTCTATGTTGTAGGAAGTATCTCCTAAAGTTATGCCATGAAATATATATACCGTTCTGAAGTGAAATGGTCATATGAATACAGAATGCTTATTTAGGATTCAATGTTGTCTGGCAGGATTAAGCTGACAACAAAGAAACAACCATTTATGAAAGATTAAATATATAACATCAAACAGAATTTCCATGAACAATGTTTCTTTCAAACAGATTCTCATAGCACAGGACTGCTTTCTTATAATTATGATATCAACAAATCAGATGGCATAAACCGTCCTCATATGGTATTCATTTCATACATCATTTTTAATTCTCACATAATATTCATCTTTCAACGAACAATTCATCCATCTCATTAAACCTTATCCTCGAGTGGCATTTTTACCTTGATAAAGTAAATTTGATTAGCTGGGAAAAAAATACTAAAATGGATAGAATAACAATATTTTTTCTGTGAGTTTAGATTTGTTTACAGTATGTACAGTAAATATAAAAACCATCCATTGCTTTTTTTTTTTTTCATAAATATTTCTATTTTTATAGATAATTTATTTTTCTTGCTTCTCGTTTTTAGATCTTCCTTTATTCAGGCAATTTTTCAAAATTAAAAACAATTTTCAAAGCATTCATAGTCAAGGTTGCTGAGTTTGAATGAGTTGGAGGTTTTGGAAACAGTTGCAATCTGACTCATAAAAATTCTACTTACTAAATATGGGAACACTTTAAGGGGTTTGAATCAGATATTTTGGAATTCTTGGAGTCAGTCTGAATTTTGCAGTCATCAGTTTGATCTTATATGATATCTTCTGATTCGTAAACCGTATTTGTTTCTTGGTTGGAGTTAACCACAAATGTGTGCATTGATTTGATTGCTAACCTCAGATTTGATGATGCATGTTGTGGTTCAATAGCACACTAAGAGGGTTAAATGTTACCGTTCCGGTGTTCAGTTCAAATGCAGACTCCCCACGCCTTGTTGATAAAATCAAGGTCAGTTCTAATTCCATCATATCCTTATTTTTAGAGATGTTTTACATTTGGATGGAGACTCACTTTTACATGAACTAATGGCTTCTTCTAACCTTATTATTGACCTTTTTTGACCTTTAGGTTCAAACTAGGTCAATTTTTGCATAGTTTATATGTGTGTTGTTTGTTTCAAATCATGGTTGTGAAGTCAGCAAATTCCAAACAAAAAATATGATGTAATTAAAAAATGTCTCAAATTATTTTAAATTATTTATTTTTTTAATTTGCACAAGTTATTAAGAATCAACATTGGAGAATTGAAGTTTTTGGTCTATTCTATTTGTTCATCATCCAACTCGCATTAACCTTAGCATTCTACTACAACCAGTTACGAAATTTAATAATTGCAAGCATGAAAAATAGTCACGATTCCTACTTCAAAGAGAGTAAATACATATACATAAAGTTTGACAAGATGTCGCTAGACTTCCTTTTCTGTGACTTCTTTTTAACTAAATCCTAAGTATGATTATTACAGAGTGAAGGGGAGGGTGGGGACATTTTAAATATATTTTTTATATATGAAAAAACTGAAATAATTAAGAAGCATTATGAAAATTGAGAGTTTCAAGGATTAAAAATAGACATTATTTACAGTTCAGAGAGTATGTCTATATCATGTGTGCATGTGGTTGTTGGTTAATTGATGTGAATCCAATAAAGTTAATGTTTATAAGATAGTGCTGAATAGCAAGTAGAGCTGTATTCTGATGTAACTTTTTTTCTCTATTTTTAATATAAATTTTTATTTTTTTTTAATTTATTTTAATTTGTTTGTATAAATAAAATTTAAAATGTTTCTTGGCTAAGAAGGAATTAATTCACAGTTGACAAATGAAAATAGACTTGTGGAAAACAAAAGCATGTAAAATTAAAGTTTTATTTCGAGCAGTCTTCTGCTCTTTATCAAAAAATGTATTTTATTTACATACTAGCAGGACCTGTTAACTGGTGTTGCCTAGTGGAAGCATGACATTCCCCTTGAAAACAAATTAAAGTATGGCTGTTGTTAGTGGCCACTGCCGTTCCTGGAAAATAGTGGACACTGGCAGCCATGGCCCAAATTAAATAATCTAGCTTCCACTGTTGGGTATTATTTTCCATTGGTAGCTAGAGGAAGCTACTGTCTGTGATTGTCAGCACTGCTACTTGCGATTAGTGCTGGTATGGAGCGATAACCTGCAGGTACTGGCTGATTAAAAAAAAAAAAGCATTTAAGGGAAAAACATTATTACATACTTATTTGTCATGCCTAAATCAGTATAACGTCCAAAGATTACAAAAGATGGTCCGTTAGAAAAATAATAAGTAAAAACTTTTCGAAGTAAGGGATTGTAACTGTGTATTAACTCTTTAGAGTAATCAAACTCAGTGGTAGATAACTGCCTTTTACTGATGACAGTATCTTTCAATTCAGCCATCGTTTTTCTTCTCTGTATACTGCAATCATTTTCTTTTTTTTTTTTTTTTAAGTAACTCTAACACACGTTCTTACCGATCAATTTTAGGGCATTCATCATTAAGACCAAGAAAAAAAAGTAGTCCTGGCTGTTTCTGTTTGTTGTTCAAGTCTTCCTCTTTTTAGAGGGTTGAGGGGAATCAAATCTCCCACAAACAGTATTAAATTCTAGTTTTACATCTTTTTTTAATTTGTTAGGTGAAAGTACAGAATAATTACAAAACACTCCCCCTTCTGTATGTGAAGAATGGGTTTTCTAAATAATACCGTAATAATTCCAGCATGGTAACATGTATAAGTAAAAAAAAAAAAAAAGAGCAAAGATAACATCTCCGAAGTTTCGATAATCGGTTAGAAAAAAGAATTTTTAATAAAATACTCCACAGAAAGTAAAAGTAATAACAAAAACAACAAAACAAAATCAGTGTTTTCGTAGCCAATAAAATTTACTTTGAAACCTACCTGCATAATATTTTGGCATTTTAACTTATTTGTAAGCGTTTTAGTTCCAAAAAGAGTGTTGACATAAGTCGCAGCTTTGAAGTTTAGGTAATCGGTCAAAAGTATAAAATTAAATTAAATCAACAGGAATAGAAAATGCCCCCTTCCCATAAAAAAAAAAACACAAATATATAATCATTAGGGCTGTGACAACAGAATATTATTTTCATTCTTTTGACTCTCAAGTATATATCCGACATAGTAAGACACAGTCAATCAAATGAGAACCACATCAGTCTATATAAAAACATAAGATATTAGAGGATGTATACTCAAAGAGTCAAAACAATGAAAAGAATATGCTGTTGTCACAGCCCTAATAATCATTAAAGGTTTGATAATTGCTCAAAAATAGAAAATTAAATATTGGTACCTGTAAAAGAATTGGGGGGGGGTAGTGGCACATATTTTGTGCATATTTACATTCCCAAACCAATGCTGTGTTTACATTTTGAGAGTGTTGCGTCTGTGCAAAGAAAGAGCAATATGTTTGTTCACATTTTATGAGTTCCATCTGCGCAAGGAAAGAGTTAGCAATGCGTGATAAAATGACAATAATTCTCAGGCCTTTTGTTAGTAAGATTTTAAGGGTTCCAGTATTTAATGCACATGCTAACATGCTGAATTGTTAAAAATAAGTTGCCAGTATTTGTAAAACATTAGGATAATTTTAAGATTACCAGTATTTAATTTTCTGTTTTTGAGTGATTATCATGGTTGTATTTGTTTTTTGTTTGTTAGCACTATTGCCTCCTGTAAAAGAGTGTTTTTTTTTTGTTTTGTTAGAATGTATTCTCAGAATCTATCATGCAAGTATTTTACCGCAATAGTCTTTAAAAAGTATATTCTAGTTAAATGTAAGCTTTACAGCATCTATTACTAATTTTTTAGGTGTAAGTATGCAATAGTTGCAAAACACTATCCCCATATGTTGTTTACATCTTGATGTTGTCAACCACGAAGAAAGAAAGAAAGATCTAGAAGATACATATTGTATCTAGTAGTAAATATATCTTTTAAACAGTCATTAGTTACTTAAGAGGTGGACGCTTTGTTCGCTGTTGTTATATGTTGAAAAGTAAGTGTCTATTAACTGAAATTGATGCTGTGCGAATCAATATTTGTCTTAGCGATGCCATATTGTAATGTTCTGAAGTGTTCGTTTAGAATGATATGATTCTGGAATAAAAAAATTAGAGAGCAACCAATCAGAGGCAACGGACTTTTTCGAAGGAGATTTTATTATTTTTAGATTCTACTACGGCAAAAGATAATGGTATATTAGTATGTATGAACTAGTTATGGGCGGCGTAAGTGTAGAATCTGTGGAATGTGTAGACTTCCTCTCAGTGTCAACTGGTTGCCTTGTGCCTTGATAGGATTAAATATTTAGAGAGGAAAATAGGTACCCCTTCCTCTAACAATGTTTTGATTGTGATGGTGTTGCTCCTAGGATGTAATGTATTTTATTATCACAATTGAATGTGTCTGCAAAGATGTTCAAAAGCTACATAAGATAGTGGCTATTAGCTTAGCTGTATTGAATTTGTATGCAGCATCTGTTGTAAACCTACAATACTTTTTTCCAGAGGGGAATTCCTGTGGCTACTTTATTAATATAGATAGATATGCACCTATTTCAAAGGTATAAAAAGTAGTACGCTTTTTTTGCCTATTCTAACAATCTTTTAAGTTTCAAACTGATCAAATTTCCTCATTAAGGTTTTTTGTAGTAATTATATCTATTGAAATAAAACGTGATCACAGCAGAATTTTAATCTTTACATATAAAATTCAATAAACAAATTTTCTTTTTTATTAACAAAAATAAACAAACTAATGTAAGACGATCCAAAATGTTTTCAAATATTTAATTTTTTTTTTTTTTTATATATATTTGCTCGTCTGTCAATAAGATCATTTTTCTTTTTATAAGTTAGTTTCAATAACTTAATAGAAAGTGCATATTAATGAAAATAGATGACAGTAAAACGTATTTAATGATCTAATTACACTGGTTTACAAAAATAAATTTTTGGTCTGAGGCAAGAATGGGGATAATTGTTTTTTGTTAATTTGGGTGGGCTGAATTCAAATTTGATCTTTTTCTAGAAGATGCATTGAAACCAGTTATATTAGTTAAGCAAAAATAACAATCATCATATGTATGGTTTCACTGCTCTTTCCAAACAATTGGGACTGCAAAGTTGAAAGCCGCTTTCCTTTGCCATTAAACCATGCAGTTAGTCTATTGTAGCAGGGTTTATAACAGATGTGTGGAGCTCAGTGCATAATAACTTAAAAATAAGCCATAACTCTCACAATATTAAAATTAACTCTGAATTCATATACGCTTTTATGTACCGTACATGCACAAAATGCACATCTAAAAAAAAATAGAGGTGATGTGAAAAAAACGGATTTCAAATTAGCTAAAAATGAGCATTTTTGTGCTTGCCTAAAATTTCTTTGTAAACCTGTTATTGGAAGCACTGTCAGAATGTTCTCCTGCTTATATATATATATATATATATATATATATAGTACATGTAATCTGACCTAGCTTGGCAGTTGCTTAATAGCTCATCTACAAAAACAGAAAACGAACTTAAGATATCATTAAGATTCAATTTCTTTCTTGCACAAAAGATTGCTTAGAGTAAGAAAATTTAAATCCTAACACAATGGACTCTTGTATAATTAATCAATTGATTATTTTGTTTTGTCTTTTTTCTTTCATTTTTTTTAGTCAGGTATGTTTATAATGGTGTAATCAATCGATAGAAAATCATAAGCACACACCAAGCGAGTGAAGAAAACGTTTCACAAAAATTGATGTCTGAATTTCCATGAAGAGCTCCTCTATTTTTACCCAATTTACACAAAACTAAGTTAAACTAAATATAGTGTACATTTGGATCCTGTATGCCCAGCAGCTGTGTTCCAAAATTCATTATGATCAGTTAATTAGTTTACAAGTGTACATAGAGATAAATACAGGGCTCCTTCAGTCTTTAACAGACTATGGATACTCACGAAGGGGTGCCTGCGTGTGAAATTTTTGTGACAGGAGGTGCGCAATCTCTAACCACACCTCTCCTGAGTCGACATTGTTAAATACCAGTGGCAAGTGAAGTGTATGTACGAAACAACTGAAAACAAATGCCAAGATAAGCAGAGAGCACATACAGCGCTTAGAATTCTCAAATGGTCACCCATCTGATACTAATCAGGCTTAACGTTGCTTCACTTCTCTGACGAGAACCGGTGTGTCAACGCAGTTATACATAGAGATATAAAAGGAACTAACCAAGTCACACGTCCATCAACATTTTGTCTTTATTGTAGATATTGAAGAAGTCTTACATTAATACTTGATAAACGTGACTTGGTTTGTTCCTTTTTTTATCTATCTCGTCGGAATACTATTTCTATTATTCTCATCATATAGATATATGTATATCTGCATATATACATACTTGAAATAAATACATACTATTATTAAAATTCTCTTATCTCTGTAAGTGTCTGTCTGTTTTTTTGTTCTTTGCAATGATTTCCAAGTTTTTCTTTTCTCATTCTGGAAAGTTTGATGAAAATGCTATTTTAGATTCCAAACCTTTCCACAGAGATTTGATGATGTATCTTGAAGAAAAAAAAAACTGCCTGCAATTATGTGAAAGAATGTTGTTTATAATCTAATACATTTAATATAGTCATTTTATCCACCATCTCTAAATTAACGTTACTTTTTTTTTCTTTTAGTTAGATAATTCCTGCTGCTAGATCTTATTCTTCATGTTCTGGTCTCTAACTCGGCATCTATGACTAAAGGAAACTGCATACCAAACTGCATGTACTGTGAATAGATTTCCAGATAACTGTTGGATCCATTTAGTAGACGGGAAGAGCGGTTTCAATTACGCACGCACATATGCACACACATTAATCTCTGACATCTGTTTTTCATTGAGAAAAATTTTCTTAAACAATGATGAGCTGTTCAATTTTTTAACTTTGTGCAAAATTTTTCCAGTTAAGATATTATGAAGAATTTATGTTCAATTCAAACTTGGACCTTCAGTTGGAGACAATACACATCCTGTTTTAGTTTCAGTCAGCAAATTTATTTTAGATTTTCATTCTTAATACATTTGGACTTACCTGTTAATAGATTAAGGCAATTTTATGTCATACTTTTATTATTACCTTTTTTTTTTAAATGGGGTCACTTGTTTGCTAAAGATGCGATGAAAAAAAAATTTGTTTTCAGTTTCATCAGATATTTACATTGTATCAAACGTAGAACTAATAAAAATACAATTTTTTTACTTTTTAACAAGGATTAAGCATAGCATAGCAAAGAAGGTACAATAATATTGTCAGTTTCTGCCAGACGTCCATAGAATGGAAATACGTCACAAACTTCTACATGAGTTTTGGAGATAGATTCTTATCACCGGATATATTCTGGAACTACTTTAATCAAGTTACTTTAAAAAGTATGTTTCACTTTGAACAAAGGTTGTCTGATAATATTGTGGGGTATGTGTTTGTGCTGTGCATCCATAGAATAGAAATATTTTTAAGCGTGCCAGCAATATACAACAGGTGAAGGAAATAATTGTGGGATCTTCAAAGTCTCGCTAATATAATAATTTCTCCATGAGTGGATGCAGTCGGCTTTTCTGGTTGCACAGATGAAAGAGAGCCAATCTGCCACATCCATTTACTGTGTCAGTCATATAGCCTTTTTTATTTTTAATCGAAACGTTTCGCTTTTCTTTATTTTTAACCTCACATGGGCATTTACGGTACAAATACCGTTCTTACATTCTCACATCTAATATTGCTACAAAAGGATAAAATTGGAAGGAAGCAAGAGTAACAAGACTGCCGAAAGTAAACCAAAGTTTCACTTTCTATTGTGATGGAGTATTGCACGAATGCTTTTGGAAAGACTACAATTCCTCTAGTAACTATTAGTAAATTAGCAACTTTTGTTCAATAACTGATAAACAAGAAATCCTTCACAGTAGATGTTACCGCATCGTACCTTCTTTTTTTTTTTCAAACTGAAACATAATTGTCTAAGTACTCTGATTAATGTAGAATGTATCTGGTCATATCTTGCAACAGTTTGGGACATATTTCAGTTCTGTGGACATCCAGCATTAACTTACAATATTATTGTATTTGGCATCAAAATAACGCAAAAACGTTTGATATGCTTTTAAAACAGATTAATCAAATAACAAGCCAACTTAAATTAGAAACTATCTTAGCGAGTCTTCTCTTGACTGTTTGGTATTTTTGTATAAGAATAAAGTTCTGAATCCTCTTTTTGGAGTTAGATGTTAATGGGTTTTTTATTACTTTCCGCCCCCCCCCCCCCACACACACACACGACTTGTATACTTGTTGACTTCCTGCACTTGATATGCTCATCTAAACTTCTTCCTTTCATATTTCCTGCATAATAACTGCTCTAGAACATGCGGAAATTATTTCTGTATAGGTGAAAAGGATGCAGACTGTCAAAGGCCAAGTAAGAACTTAAAGGGCAATGTGTGTCTGTGTGTTATATATTATTATTATGAAAATATATTTATGGTGAGTAAGCTATACAGAAAGATTCATGTTTCATTCCCATTTCAATGAAACCATTGGGTTAAATACCATATATTTTCATACTACTACTAAGCTCTTAACAGTATTGAGTACTGTTGAAGTAAATACTGAAAATATAAATACACAATATATTATGTTACATTACAGGGCTTTATGTTGCAAGTGATTTTTTACAAGTGAGAGCTAGAAATAATAAAACGCTTATCTTTTGGCGAATGTGTTTTTTAAAAAAATTTTTTTTTATCATGGACAATCTTCCAAAGCTCATTGCTGAGTGAAAAATGTCTTAGTTCTTATTTATTTATTTATTTTTTTAATAAAACGAGCAAAGTCAAATTATTTAAACAATTAAAGGTTTAATAGAACAATATATATATATATATATATATATATATATATATATATAACAAAGGCTATTTAAAATAAAACATCTGAAGAAATTTGAATGTTTATGTCTTCAATTTACAACATAAGATTCGGTGCATATTTAAAATTACTTATTAAAAAAAACAAAATACACAATTTTTTTTTATGATATATGTACTCATTACTGAATGAAAATGTTATATTCCAAAAATCACGTTTGGCTAGTAACTTTTCTATTTGGTTAGTAAATGAAAATATTTAGCTGTCAAAGGTCAGCTAAAAATAAATTTGTCCATAGATCCTTGCCTTGCTATAGTTTTTCTGTTTGAATGACGAAGATCATCTAATCTTCTTAGCGATGATGGATGGCATGTGCTGAGAGTTTGTTTAAAGTTAAGCTGGTTTGTCCAGAGCAACCACAATTTCTTGTCCCAACCAGCCTGATCCAGTGGTAGGACAGGATGGAGACAGCTGGAGGTCAGGTGGGATGCAGAAGCTGTCACAGGTCTCAATGTCCTGGTACATACAGTACTTGGTATTCCCAAGTGGTCACCCATCTGGCACTGGCCAGGCTTAACATTGTTTAACTTCGGTGATTTAATGAGAATCGGTGTGTCAACATAATTATGCTGTATGCCTTATAACCTACAACAGATGCAGTATACAACTGTGTAATTTTCACTTTTTTAATAATAATTTCTTGGTGAGTGGATGCAATAAGCTTCATTTCTTAATTTGAGTTAGTGAACTTTTTATTTGTCTGGAAAGTTCTGTAAGGGTTGTCTAAAACAGACGCTGTATACTGATGATTTAGTACTTGCCTGCAAAAGAATGTAGGACATACTTGTTGAATTAAAAACTTGGAGGAATGCCATGTAAAGTAAAGGTCTGAGAGAGAATTTCTCCAAGACTAAAATGCTGATCATTGGCTCTAGTATTATTGAATTAGTTTAGATTCCTATCCCGTCATGGTTAACCTGACGAAGGCCAGAGGAATAATTGGCCGAAACGTTGGGAAAACAACAACTAGAAGATGCGTATAATAGCCCAAATGATTAAATAAAAATCCTCTGGAAAGAGGAAAGTTCCTATGCTCAGTTTGTGGTAAGGGAATATGTGTTACTTAATTTTCTGTGGTACATGTAAGTATTGGGTACACAAGAAGTGCAGTGAAAGAAGTGTAAGACAAGAGACGAATGAAAACTTAGATGTGAGGAAAATGTATGTAGATGACAGTTATTAAGATTGTTTTGAATTTTTACCTTTGAGATACAGTTGGAGCACAGGTTGGAATAGGTGCTTTTTTTTCTTTGTACCTCATTTTTCATTTATTATTTAGTATGTTTTCTTTCTAAAGAAGTCATAGTGTGGTTTATTATTTTATGTCACTATTTCAATTTGTTGGTGTCTCACAAATACTCACAACTCCTTACAAACAAACTATGAAAGAAAGATTTATTATGAAGAATAAAACTTTAAATCTTTGGTTCAATTTTTTAACCCCCTCCCTCTCTATTTTTGACAATTTTTTTTTTTTTTTGGGGGGGGGGGCTTACCAGCAGAATGCAATAGAAGAAATTGGTGGGATATTCAAACTTTGAAGTGAATTAATTGTATGCTCTTTTATAGACTTTGTTGATGGTTTTTAAATTTTCAAAAAATCTGGTTAAATGCTTAAAAATAACCTTAACTAAACACTAACATTTGTTTAAATAAAAACATAATGATATGGTTTTACCCTTAACTCTACACTGACAACAGAAAGATAAAAGTAAGATTCTATTTTGTGCGATTACACATCAACTCCTTGGAAATTGCTGAAAAATTAAAAATACATATTTTAGTAGGGCCACTTTACTATATGAATTTAATGTAAAATGTTTACTCTGGTCTTGATCACCTAAAGTAGGAAAGAACAGGTAACCATTTTTGAAATTGTGCTATTTAATTTTTTAAATTATTTCTTCAATTTTAACGAATTAGTAGAATACCCTTCTTCTTTTTTTAATATTGCTTTCATTGAATTAGGATTAATGTTGGTGCTAATGAAGGATATCTTTTGTCTTTATAGGAGGGCAGGGTCTTTTTATCTTTTTAACAGACCCTACTCCTTAATTTTGCTGTAGAAAAAATTGCTTTTATTAAGCCTAACACTAAATCCGAGGAGGCAGTAAAAAAAAAAAACCCCAAAAAAACTAAAATATATTAGGAATTCTGAAAAAGTGAAAAAACAAACAAAAACATTGCAGTCAATTTGGAAATACAACAAACATAATCTTTTATATGTTATGTGATTAAGAACTAGGTGATGAATAACGCTTTTTGGTCAGGAAATAGTTGATTATTTAAGTTAATTTTATATAGTAAGTAAACTGACCCACTAAATTCTAAAATATTGTATTTCATTTTTTTTTTTCTTTTTTTTTTTTTTTTAAGGTACTGTCCGTACTCTTTTAGGATCTACTTCAGATCACAGTAAAACATTATATAACAGAATTAAAAAAAATACTTTTCTAACAATTGATTTTTTTAATCTTGTCCAGGACTATTTTTACGATTTTTTTTTTTTTTTTTTTTTTAGAAGTGTAAGCCATGTTTAGTTTCAGAACAGTCTCAGATGGTTCGTTGTTCTAAACAAGTCTTGAGAGGTGACTGGTTTGTAGTAGACAGAACAGTTTCCGATGGTTCGTTGTTAAACAAGTCCTGAGAGGTGACTGGTTTGCAGTAGACAGTTCCACAGAGCAAAATATTCTTACCGTGTTGAGACGGAAAAAACATGTGAAATTGCTACAGAAAAGGTTTAATATTTATGGAGCAATTCTGATTTCTGATTGGTTGGTAGCAGAACGTGAATTAATTCGATTTGTCAGTTCCTTGCAGCATCGTTTATAAATAGAATCGTCCGACTGTGTGGGATCATACCCCATTCTACGTCCAAAATATTGCAACATTTATATTCAAGGGTTTTTTTGAAGATTGAGATTGTCTCTTCTGAACGTTGCTTCAGCTTGGTCTGTCAGGGATTATAGTTAGGTTTTTTCTTTTTTTGTTGTTGTTTGATTAAACTAAAAAATATTTTGTCGGCTATGGTAGTAGCAACCCTTACGATAACCAATATAATATTTCTTTCTTTCAGGAACCATAGTTTCAAGTCATTCTTGAGGTCCTAGTAGTTTGTAAATTTTTTTTTTTTTTTTATTTGGCTCTATTGATACCATAGTCATTCAAGACAGTTACATAAATGAGCGGTTCTTTTATGTTTATTCCATCTAACAATGGTTTGATGGCCTTGACTTTTATGTATTTGCCTTCGTGTATGTGTTTGTTCTAGAGCACGGTCACCTTTCTGTTTTGATGCTATGGGTCAGCGTCCAACTTAACAGCTTGCATTACATGTGAGAACATCCAAGGGAGATCTCTTCATACTTTGTTGTCATGAGCAGTATTGTGGTTATCTGCTAAAAAGATTTTGTATCCAGACATTAGATGGCTCAGATTTTCAACAACCGAATGACAAAACTTGTACTGTTTTTTGTTGTTTATTTTTGCACATCATTTTTTTAATTTGTGAGTAGGTCCTGATTTTGTCCAGCTATAATAATTCATTTTCTCGTCAAATGGAAATTTACCATTCTTAGGACTGCATTGGCACTTCTTTGTTCAATGTAACTTTAAGTTCTTTCATAAACTTCCTTGTTCTCTCATGCTGTCACCATCCTTCCCTAATTTTCAGCTCCTTTTTTGTGTACTCCTCCCTTTTATACAATCAGGGTTGCTGTGCTATATTCCTCTTCAGCGTCCTCTAGTGAAGTTTTTGTAAACTCTATAATTGGGATCTGCTGAGGTAGGCATTTTAGTGGGATGCTCGGTTACCCTTTTTTTTTTTATCTCCCATTACTGGATCTCTTGATGTATTGATCCATGTTTACTGTTGAGGCTCGGTATGATGGCTGATTTTCAATGAGGCCAAACTATCTTTTTATTATTGTAGGTATGTCTTGTCCATACATTGATGTAGGTAAACAACTTTCTGTAAGGTCAGCATTTTTCTGGTTTTCACGTAAAGACAATTGATGTAATCTTGTGGCCAATCAGTAATACTTAAACCTTAGAAAATGGCAGCTATTCCCAGTTGGTTGATGCCAGTTATTTTGTTTCTGGTTGGTAATTCCGATGTGAGGATCTTTTTGAAGGTACTTGATATATCCCCCCCCCCGTCTCTCTCTCTCTCGTTTGCACTTAGAAATCAAGGGGATCTGACGTTAACACTTGATTTCTTACGTAGATATGCGAGTGTTTATTTAAGGATTTGCCTGACTTGTCAAACTTGGAATTAGTAAAGCCGTGAAGAATACTAATTTTTTTTCTCCCCAGTCGGTCACTTAATCCTTTACCGCTAAATCATATTTTCAACTTGCCTTTCAAATAAACACCTGTAAAAGATATATTTCTTACTCTTATGGTTTGTCAGGCAAACTGGTCTTCAAAATACAGGTCTATGTATGGTTCAACAAGTGAATGAGGGGTTTATGTTCGGGCGTCAGTCACATGCTAACTTCCGTCATGTGTAGGTTTCATGATTAAAAAGTTTATTTATTGCATAAAAAAATGTTGGCAGTAAAGGGTTAACTATGTTTTACTTTATTTATTATATTATTTAATTTTTATTTATTTATTATTCATTTTGTGATCCTGTCGAATTTCAGAATCAATTCATCTGGTCTGGTTAAGTATCTAGCTTAATGTTATTTATGATAGCATCACTAGAAGGTGCTCTATTACTTGTACAAGTTACGCTGTAGTTATTATGAGGTCGGGGGGGCCTTATTTGAGTTCTGAATAGTCTTCTATTTTGAATATTTAGTTAGTTTACTTATAGAGCAAAGTATCCTCAGATCATCTTGTCCTGACAAACACCTGTATAGCAAGACCAAAACGGTCAAGGATGATGTCTAATAGACATTCAAACTCTCTACTTGTTTACCCAAATGGTTCTTTACATTCAACCAAAGATATAATTTCTTTATATTCGGATCTTGAGTGTTATTTTTGCAACGTTTTGGTCAAAGGCCAATCTGACCGAAACGTTGCGCAAATAACACTCAAAATGAGAACAATAGTCCGATCAATACAAGTAATATAAACAATCAGTCCTCATCTAAAAAAAAAAAAAAAAATCAGAACTTTAATATAATTTGCTGTTTAAAACTATTTTGCAAGACTAAATTTTGTTGCTTCACACATTCAAATCCAAGGCAATCCCCCCCCCCCACATTTTTTATTATGTTGAATGGAGGGTACTGTTTACAATAATAAATATATCAAATTAATGCTTGACTTTTTTGACATACGCATATGTATAATTTTTCTGTTTGAGAGCGCTGATATCTATTTAAGTATTGCTATTTACAATTTATTATTACGTTTTATTTATTCGTCCATTTTGTTGCCGGCAGCCTTGTTGTAAGATTGAAATAAATCTGTAACATTTTTTTTTTTTTTTCTTTCATCTTTTCTTTGAAAATATATCTCCATAGCTTGACCTACATACTTATTTTTAATTTTGATTTGAATGAAACGAATACATTTCCTACAATGTTAATTTTATACATATGTGAATCCTAATAAAGTAATTAAATTTTTCTTCCATTTTTTTTGTTCAGTCTTTTCTTGGATAATACAAATGTTAAAAGTGCAGTATAGTTAACAGGAAGAAAGGGGTGAAATAAATTTATAACAACTTTTACTAAATGCAAGAAAATTTAATCTGAGTAGCTTTCACTTTAATCCTTGCTACAGATTATAACAAATTAATACTTTTATCCATTTATAACTGATGGAATGAGAATAATCTACTCTATTGAACTAAATACAGGGTTCTAAAGTTTGAAAAAAATTATCTGAAACATCCACTATGATGTTACAGATGTAACAAATAATCAATTCTCATCTCGAAAATTCTGAAACATTAAATAGATTTTGTGATATAAAAATGCTATTTTTTCAAGTGGTTAATAACTGTTTGTAAAATGTGACCTTTCTCATCATTTTCAATGGAATGAGTATTGTAGTGATTATCATAACGTTTGTAATTTGCTTTTCCTTTTCTTTGATCATTTTTTTTTTTTAATTTAATGATTGTTTCAAATTCTTTTTTGTTCAACTACATTCATTTTTCTCCAGTATATTTTGAAGAGCACAAAGTAACTATCTGCTTTTTTAGGATAGAACCTACCTTTTATTTTTCTTTCTGGTATCAGAAGATTCCAATAATTCTCTTCCTGTGTTTTTGTTTTTTAATTACTGTTTCTCATCTTGTACGTTGTTGTCACATTTCGGTTTCTATAACTTCCAACCTTTTTCAGGTGCATCTTGTTGGTATCGGAGAGGGACCTATGTTTTCGGTTGTGTCCGTTAGTCCTGATGATTGTCAGATAACTGTCCATTAGCCTTCCTGAAATTTTGCCACAAATTCTATTTCATTAAATAGATGTGCACTGTAAAAAAAATTTTTTTTGCGAAAATTCCCATTGCATCCCCAGGGGCTCAAGACGTCAAAAATGCCCCAAAATGGCCAAAAATTATGTTTTGCCCCATAACTTTTGATCCATCCATTAGATTTTTCTAAAACTTAATCAAAATGTGGAGCCCATTGTCCTTAATATAAATCCAGTATGGGCGACCCTAGCAAAATTCTGGTTCGCGTCTCTGGGGACTGTCAGTGCTATAAACGCACCTTTTTGTGGCTCTTTTTCATGTTTCTCAGCAAAAACTTGATATATCTGACTATATAGTGGTTTCTCACAGTGGTCAACTCAAATATACACATGTTAAGGCCTGAAATTGCACCGTTATCCATTTACACTGGAATTCAGTGCCCCCAGGGGCTCAAAAGAGGTAAGAAATGCTCCAAAATGACACTTTTTGCCTCCTAGCATTTGATCCATCCATTAGATTTTCCTGAAACTTGGCCAAAATGTGGAGGCCATTGTTCTTAATATAAATTCAGTATGGGTGACCTTGGCAAAATTCTGGTTCGCATCCCTCTGGGACTTTAGGGCTAAAACAAAACATGCCTTTTTGGAGCTCTTTTTTTAATGTTACTCAACAACTTGATACATATGTCTATATAGTGGTTTTCCATGGTATTGAATTCAAATATACATGTCTTAAAGCGTGAAACTGCACCGTTTGTTCATTTTCACTGGGATTCGGCGTTCCTAGGAACTCAAAAGGGGTCACAAATGCCCCAAATTGCAAAAAATGACATTTTTACCCCATAACTTATGTCCCATCCATTAAATTTTTCTGAAACGTGGGCAAAAATGTGAAGGCAATGTTGGCCCTTCACACTTCCCACATTCACTATTTTTTGTGGCGTCATCTCACATGCAGCACCAGAGGGGGAACCACACACACACGGCTTGTTCAACTTGGGAATCTGTGCAGAATTTTGAATGGAAGATCAGTAGGCTGCTTTTATGTTCAATGTGCCAATGGTCCATGGACTAGTGATGGGACGATTCCAATATTTTTCCTGATTCCATACTAAATTCCCGATTCTGTTTCTTTGTAAATTTCTAAATATTTAACTAAAGAATTGTACTTTTATTGCCGATTACCATAAAAACATGTTAAATGTGCGCATATCTTCTGAAGCGTAAAAATACACTTGTGAGAGATCTAATAGATTTTTGTTTTACAATCAATAAATATTTATTGGGTTGGTGCAAAAATGTCTTATATATAAACATCAAAACATCAAAAAAACATTTTTGCACCAACCTAATATTTTTTTATTACTACCAGCAGTAGATTTTGTCTTAAATGAAATCAAATAAAAATAAATAATTGAAAGAATCGTTTTTTGGCATCAGAAATAGCCACACAATTTTCCAATACTAATTCCAATACCTCCAAAAGTTATGATTTTTTTTTTTTTTATTCCGAATAATCGTCCAAACACTGCCATGGACCCATAGCATAATTGATAAAGTGTTAAGTACTAATTAGTTTTAAGTAACCTTCTTCTGGAGGTTGAAGGTCCAATTTTCAGTACTGGTGTAATGTAACAAGAATATAATTAAGAAATGCTAAGACTTCTACCCGGTCATAGTTGACAGAACAAGAGCAGTCTATCTTCATGGATTGAATAAAGTATTCTGTTAAAAATTCCATAGAAATTTCAGAGTTTGACAAAACGAATCTGAAAACGGTCAGACATTGCTTCAGTTGAAATGTTGTGTAAATAGCATCCAAGGTGAGAACAATAGTTCAGGTCATACAAATTATCAATCCTCATCTCAAAAATTCTGAAACTTAATTCTCTTCCTGTTAACTCATGAATTGTCATTTTTTCAATTATTGTTTCTAATGTTTTAATAGTAGGATTTCATATTTCAGATTCACAAACTCCCTCAATAGAGAATTGAATTATCATCCAATGATAATTGTCGTTTTCCCATGTGCCTCGCCCACATTCGCTAACGAGTAGATGATTAGAGGTGGAGTGCAACAACTCTTGAATCCTCATTACTTTCATGCTAACTTCTCATTGGATATATTTTAATTAAATTCCGAAATGATTTGGCTGTATAATAAATAATATATATGAGTGCATATTGTTTTTACATGTGTGTGTGTATAACTATAATAAAAGTGGTTTCTTCAATTCTTAACTATTTCATCTTTGGATTCAGATTCGAATTGGGCCATTTCGTTTTAATGTGGTAGCATTTATTGTGAGTAAACACTTTTTTTTTTCTTTCATCCTTTTGCTTCCTATTATTTTTTCTGAACGCTTCTTAGTCTTAATTCTTGAATCTTTTCTATTTTCTATGTATTTTCCTTTTCCCCATTTTTTTCCTTTTTTGCTTTGATGCTCTTGCTTCACTTTACAATTTACCATTGAAATCCACTGGATTTAAGAGTAGCGATTATCACCCATGTATGTACTTTTATAGAACTAGGTACTCGTCGCAGGACAAGTAAAATAAATTCCCTCTGAACAGAATAGTTTTGCACCACTTATGTTCACTTACAAAGATTAAAATCATATAATGCTATTAAATCTTATATCTAAAATCCTTATTCAAATTTTAACATGATTTTGAGTCTAAAATATGCCTAACATTTAAGGCTTAAGTGATCTTAAAAAAAATTAAAATTCAGACAATCTTCATTGATATCTAATGAATATGTATCAAATTTAATGCAAGTCTAAAATATTTAAATTTTCGAATGGGAGGGTGGTTTCTATATCATGCCCCCCCCCCAACCCTTTAATAGTCCCGGATATGACCTTAAACTATATCCGATGGTAAGACCCCAGCTTACGGGCTTTGGGAAGTGTGGAACCACCTCTTAATTGCCATTGCTCCCAGGTCCAATCTGACCCGGAGTGGTAATAAGGTCTGAACTATGGGTTAAATAGAAACCGACTTGAAAAAAACAGATCTATTCGATTAAAAATATTTTCTTCAAAATCACTGGATTCGGCATGAAATAACCTGAAAAGGGTTAATATGCCGTTAAACAAAAGCAGCAAACCAGCCAACCATTTAAAATATTCCAATAATACAAATATTATTAATTTATGTATATTTATTGATAAAATTTCACAATAATTAGAGTTATTGAAGGACTTTCATCACCTTTTTACTTTTTTTACACAAAAGTAAAACTAAATATAATCCTTATTTGAACTCCTTGCACTTAGCAGCTGTTCCAAAATTCATAATGACCGGTTAATTAGTTTAGGAATGGCTGATGTACGTACAAATATATAAACATACTTAACTTTATAAAGATATTTAACTTAAGTATTATACATCAAGTCTCAAATTCCCTACAAGCAGTTATTGAATTTTGAAAATCAAATATTTAGATGTTTCAGATAACCTGTGTTTCATCTGAATGTTAGTTCAGTTTAATGTTAATGAACTACCAATTAGGGGAAAGGAGCAATTATTATAGATATTAGGCTAGCAAATATATTCTCTTTCTACAAAGATTGAAAAAAATTAGATTAAAAGAATTTAACAGAAATACAAAATACGGTTGTAAAACTGATTGTTTAAAGAGATTTTCTCGAATGTTAAAAACATTGTTTTGCTCCTGATTAACTTTAGAAAATTGATTTTAAATAGAATGAACTTTTAAAGAACCTGAGTTTTTATGAATCAAATATATTTTTTTAATATTAATTTTCATTAAAAAGGAAAAAAATCTTCATAAAAAAAGCATGAAATTTAAATATAAACATTTTATACAAAACTTATTTTAAAACTTTCAACATTCAACCGTGCTAAATGAGGCAATTCATAATATTGCCATTTTCAAAATATTTTTAAATTATATTGTCTATAATACAAAACCTCTGCTTTTTAATTTGCCTTCAAAATTTCCACTGGCATACAAAGAAAAAGTACAATAATTTCCTGCTGGCTTATTTGCCTAAAATTCATTGACATTTTGATGTTTCTTTAACCTGATATGCCAATCTCTATCAAATATAGAATGACCTTTTTCTTTTCTTTTTTTATCATAATATTTGTATTTCTGACCGACTTCACCATCAGTTGGTTGAACTGGCTTCTTCCAATGGATTCACCACATCTCAGTGACCATAATGCATTGCGTTCACACAATTTATGCAAAAGAACTTTTGATAGCTGAAGATTAAAGTCTTTACATATTCAAATGATAACGCTGCTAAAATATTTTGATCTCTACATTTGAAACTGACTAATAATTTATATAAAAAAAAACTGCATATCCATTTAAACTATTTAATTTATTTGATATTTCTGAGGTTTTATTTTCGTTTTGAAATTCCTAGAATGTTACTGATGAAAAAAAAGACACCTGAAGAAAATCAGAGCTTATAACAATTTAAACCTTGTGAAAACAATAATGACCAAGCTAAGAGAAGCTGACAAAAACATGTAAATTATGTTTCGATCTATTTTAATTGAAAGATTTCATTTTTTTTTTTGGGGGGGGGGGTCACCACTTAGCAAAACCTGAAAGCCACTCAAGTATAAGAGTTAATAAATGTAAGGTGATAGTGTAGTAATTGTTAATGGTGTAAATTGGGTAGAAATTGATTATTTATGGGAACGACTCAACATGAACTTGCTTACATTGGATTTGAAGACTACCATGTTGTATTCAATTGGGAAGCAGGCTAGCAGAACACTATTCCACAGGCGGGCAGTTCTGGGAAATAAGCTTTTTTCATGAAATCTGCATTTAGATTTAGGCACAGTTAGAGAGTGGGGAAATTGTATATAGTGGTTGTAGCTAGTTGAGTGCTTTTTGTGAAAGTTTAGCAAGGAGGAATCGTAGATTGGAATTCAGCCATGAAAATAATGATAGACCAAAGACAGGCTTACAACGTCTCTTCTGTGGGAAACAGGTTGTAGGGAAGAAAAAAGAGCATCACCTATTAGGTTTCAAATCTCAATCAAGGCTGGATGGCTCTTATACATTTAAATTTGAGTTTGACTTTATATGATTGATCATCTTAGTTTTGAGCATAATCAAGACCAACACTGATAATTAGAATATATATTATGGGAATGAATGAAGAGTATGTATTCCAAAACCAAATCCAAATTATATATTTTTTATATATACTAGTGATGGAACGATTCCAATATTCCCCCCTCCCCCAGATTCCGATACAATTAGCGATTCTATCCTAAATTTCCAATTCTGATACAATTACAGATTCTTTTTAATGGTTTAATATTTAGCTATAAATTAAAAAAAAATTGGGATTACCGTAAGCTTTGGATAATGATGATTTATAATATTTTTTTTTTATACTGATACCTTAAAATCATCAATATAAATATTTATCATTTTATTATTAGACTAGCAATGGAAAGTTCAGTTAAAAAACAAAGACGATTAAAAGAATCGTTTTTGGCATTGGAAAATAAGCACAAACTTTTCTAATATTCTGATATCTCAAAAAGTTCAAATTTTGCAGATCCTAATTAATCATGCCAACCCTACATTACATCTAAAACCATTTTTTAACTGGGCACGTTTATTTTTGCAAAACATAAACATTAATACCAAATGTGTTTTGATAGCACAATTAACCACCAAAATTTTGAATAAAGTTTGTAGGAAATTAGAAAATTTACCATCTTCTGTGCAATTGGTCCAGAACTCAAATTTCACAGTCTATAACTTAACGTGCAAGCTTTGAAAAAGTGAAAAATACTAACAAATGTAGTTTTGTCTTGTGATAAATGAAAATTAATTGTAATTATTAATGAAACCAGACTAAATATTGATCAAAATCTCATTATTTCTATAAAAAAAAATGTACAGGAATGCAACATTGTCTGCCAACGCTGCCATTTATCTTTTTCATATATACCGATAAAGACTATGTTTTTCGAACAGAATAAACATGTTACGTTAAATAAAAACACTAAAAACTTATCCAGTTAGGTAGAAAAGTAACTTATCTTGCCTTTGATAACATTTATGTGTTATACATTTGTTTTTTTGACAACTTTTTCATATCTATGTGTATAATAAAACAAATATTAACTGTTGAAATAAATCTTATATGTAAGATTTATTTCAACAGTTAATATTTGTTTTATTATACACATAGATATGAAAAAGTTGTCAAAAAAACAAATGTATAACACATAAATGTTATCAAAGGCAAGATAAGTTACTTTTCTACCTAACTGGATAAGTTTTTAGTGTTTTTATTTAACGTAACATGTTTATTCTGTTCGAAAAACATAGTCTTTATCGGTATATATGAAAAAGATAAATGGCAGCGTGTGTGCTTTTGGATATGTTAAGTTTGAGAAAATGAGTTCAAACTAAAAAAACTATACAAAAAAAACTGTTAGAAACTCTCTCAATATATGTCCGTCTTGAATCTCTATTATATGATTCATAGAATAGTAAAGGTCAAGTTGGATTATTCTTTTAATAAATTAAAAAAAAAAAAAATCAGATTTTAGAATGAGATGTAAATAATTTCTCTGCCAATTTTCCTCAGCTTGTTTGTTGCTATTTTCACAATTTTTCAATTTTAACCATGTAAAAATAGACAGAAACACAATTTGGTAATGGGGGAAAAAATTAATTGATTAAAGTTTCCCGCTTTTACTTTTTTGTGGAAAGGGGTAATTTAAAACTTATATTAAATTCACCGTATTGACAAATGGCTCATTTTCTTTAAGATGGGACTGTTTTTATATGCACAGACACAATATTGTGTACATTAAGTTTAAAAATGTCAGCATTAAAAAAATAAATTGCTCATTACTAAAAATAGTAACTTAACTCGAAGTATTGATATTTGGATTCTTTTGACTACTGTTCTCATCTTGAGTGAACAGTAGTTTCAAAAATACAAATAATCCTTATCTCAAAAATTCAGAAACCTAATTACTTGAAGTAACCTGAAAAAAACAAAACCAACTATTAATGACACGAGAGAAATCATTATGCATTTATAAAGAGAAGAGATTTTGTTTAAAATAATCCACAAAATAAATTAGTCATTACAGGTTGAAATTGAAAGAAATTTAATTACATTTACCCATTTTCAAAGTAAATTCTAGGTTGGTTTATGATAACTAATATAAGAATAACTTATGGAAGTTATGTGCGCATGTCTGTAGCAAAAACTGTCCTCCACATCACAATACTCCTGAAATACTTGCCAATTATTTCAGAGGAAGTATTTTGCTTTTTTAAACTTTAATTAAGACATGATGAGCTATAATTTGCACTGTTAACTTGGTCTACATTTTAATCTTCATATTCAATTTATACCTCTTTATATTCAGTTTAACGCCTGTGTTTACATACTGGCATGCACTAAACGGCTTTAAAAAATTGACTTCCAAATTTATCTCTGACCAGTTTTTTTTTATTTATCCCTCTTTCTCTTCAATCCATCCTTATCACCCCCCCCATTTTTTCTTGGCCTCTATCTGACAACTAACACTATTACTTCAATTGTTTTACATTTAATAACCGAAGAACTCTGATTAATTCTTTAAACATGGCCATACCAACAGTTGTTTTTGCAGATATTTCCCTATAGTTAGATTTACTCTTTCTCTGAGGTAATCGTATCTAAGCCTGTCTTTAACACTCGCATTACCCATCTGTCATATCATTCTCATATAATTTCTTTCCATGCAACACATGACCGACCAGGTTTCACTTTCTCTATACAGCATCACACTTCATACACATGCCTGATAGATTTTTTGCTTGATCGACGTTGGTAACGCTCTGCTGGTTATATACAAAAAAAAAATAATAATAATAATGGTTCAGAATGAATGGGATGTCTAACATATTCAGTATAAAAAATTTGGTTTGAACAAATAGTTTACAAGTATTATTGATTTATTTTTAATTTGTTATTTTTAATTCATATACAGAATATTTTTTATCTTCATCTTAATGGATATTAATCAACAATAACTCGTTTTTTATCTGTCTTATTTAGTTAAATTGTATAATTTTTTTTAATTAAAAAAAAATTAGAAGAGCTGTGTTACTCCCCCACCCCCGCCTTTTTTAATGCAAGTTTACATATAATACAATTTGAATAATTTTATATGATTTGTTTTTTTTTTATTTACTCAATATCATTTTTTTATATTTACACAAAAATTGAATTCATTAAAACCATAGTTATTTTTTCATAACTTTCTCATGTAGAAATAAGTCATAATTAATTGATGTATTAAATTGACATGTTTTGGAACCTATAGAAGGTTACCAAGAAGGACAAAAAGCGCACCAAAGGTAGGAGTACAACAATTAACAAAAATTGATTCTCATGAACTTTGGAGAAGATACTAATATGTATAATCTATATCTCTTATATAAAACCAAGTCAGTCTATTTCTCAAGTTAGACTGTAATAGCCTTGAATCTAACAAATCAATCTTTCATTCTTTTCTGGTTATTTTCTTTCCTTTAAATCGATATCGATGTTAAGAAAAATATATCAATGATATATATGATTGATATCAATGTTAAGAAAAATATAACTTATTTTGATTTTATTTACTTTTTAAAATACTTTATCTGACTAGGAATATTGTTTTTTCAATATCTGCCATTTTTGTTATCAATAGCAAATTTTAATTAAAATCGACACCTTTGTTTTTGAGGGCAAATTCACCGATTTAATAATAAACCGGTGTAGTACTTACACCGTTGCATGTATTAATTTACAGAGATTACATCAACACATTCATTTCACTGCATACATATGTCAATTGAACCATCAATTCACAGGATTGATTGACCAATCTTTTGAACATTTTGTTCAGTCCTTTGAGCAAAATTTCACCTAAATTACTATTTTTAAAATAATACTTTTAAATAATTTTGAAATTATTTGCAGAAAAATGTTTTTTAAAAAATTTTAATGGTTGCTTTATTCTTCAATGATAGAAATTATAAATTTGTTTTACTGAACTTTGCCAATTTGTTAAAAAACAAAAAAAAAACAATAATAATTAGCTTTTACAATTGTTTAATATTAAAGTTGTAAAAATACTTATTGCAATGCTTATATTTGTTTTAACTAGTTGAGTTCGTCATAATTTCAGGATTAATTCAAGTAAATCGAGATTTAATTTGCTTATTTTATGAACTTATTTAAATGTAAATATATCGAATTTATTTTGCAATATCAAGGATTGTGAGAGGGGGTTGTAAAATTTAATAGTTTTTAATTTTAATACGAAAATTGAAAGTTATTCTTTTTACCTTTTTTTTTTTTTTTTTAAAGAATAAATACCATTTACTTTTATCTTTATGGATTTAATGAATTCTGTTGTTTGATTAGAAATAACCATGATTTATCAACATTTTTATTTTAATTGTAAATGGAGGTGGATGGAAGAGAAAGAAAAAAAAACATCTTGTGGAAAAATAGCAGACATTGACTGAAGGCAGTGTCCAAATCCAGAGGGTCAATCAATTTAGGAGAAGAAAAATTCTAAAATAATAACACTAATCTTTTTCTGTTTATTCTTAAATCATTTCGATTTATCTTCGATTTCTTGCCATGGATGTAAGATGTGTTGGTTCAGGAGAAAGTGAAGTTAGGTTATAAACTCTTTCTTGCAAAGACATCTTTTCAAGGAATTTCTCGAGAAGGGTAACTTTCAGAAGATTTCTCAAAAGAAGTTAGAAATGGTTCAATCTACCGAACATAGTCTTACATGGTGACGTACATATACAGCCCCCCCCCCCCCGCTGTCTTTTTTAAGTAAGTTAAATTTTTTGATTCAAAATGTAGTTTTTAAAATTAATTTTGTTGTGGTCAGGTAAAATCTTGAAATTTTCAGCAGACAAAACTTCTTTATTTTATTTTTAAAAATTATCTTCAGTTATTTTAATTGAACACTAAATTCTTATTAAAAGTTTTTTTTATTAATCTTTTTAAAACTACTGTTTAATTTTAGATGGGCTGTCTACTATTTTACTTTAATATAAACCCTCCTCTTTGGTAAAAATTCTGAACAGGCATTTGTAAATAAGATTATTTTGGTTAAAGACTGGTAAAAACAAAATTTTTTATAGGTGAACCATTTTACGTTAAACATATAAATAAAAATGAATCTTCATGTTAAAAATTGAGCAAATACTTAAAAAAAAAAAAAAAAAAATACTAATTTTTATAATCTGAAAATTTGGTGCTTAATGTTATAAAGTTATCAGACCAACTGTCGATTGTTTGAGTTCACGTTTAAACATAGGTTTAAAATCGGTTTCAATTTAAACCAATCTGGTTTAATTTATAATTTAATGGTCAAGCAATGCAGTAACAATTAAATTAAACTCTTAAAATTCAATTAAAAATTTAAATCATTTTGTACCAGCATGCAATAGACATCCTATAAAATAAAATAATTATTAAAAAGTCAGTTTCTATATAACTATTTACAATTATACCTTATTTAAAAAGAATTATTGCTATTAAATAATTATGAATCTAATTTTCATAAAATAAATTTAATTTCTACAAAAGTCTTAAAAAAATAGTAACATAAAATGGGCATGACCTGTTGAACTTTGACCTCTATTATTTATAAAATTAAGAATATAAAATAGAAAACTACAAAATATTTATGGGATTTAAATTTCAACATTTCATAAATTGATACTGATCCAAAACCTGACTCAAGTTTGCATCAGTATGTTTACGCAGCCTATGATCAGCTGGTAAAAGCAGACGTGAACACTGCCATATGATAAATTCAAAATGCTGAAAACAAAACTTTAACACGAGCTAAGACTTACCATAAGTTCAATTATATGAAATAAATTTTTATTTTGTTCAACAAATGTTTTAAAGATTTGTTTCTTTAAAACATGGAAACAACTATGGATGAAAATTAAACCTTTTTTTTTATAGAATGTGTCTAAGTATTTTTCTTTTTTTTTCTTTTTCTTTTTTTTTCTTTTTCTTTTTTTTTCTTTTTCTTTTTTTTTCTTTTTCTTTTTTTTTCTTTTTCTTTTTTTTTCTTTTTCTTTTTTTTTTCTTTTTCTTTTTTTTTTCTTTTTCTTTTTTTTTCTTTTTTTTTTCTTTTTCTTTTTCTTTTTTTTTCTTTTTCTTTTCTTTTTTTTTCTTTTTTTTTCTTTTTTTTTCTTTTTTTTTCTTTTTTATGGAAATAACTATGATCGAAAACAATTTTTTTTTCTCCAAGATAAGTATCGGAAAAGTGTTTGTTTTTTAATTTAATTTTTTTCTTGTTAACAAAAACATTGTCTCCTGACAGCTGATTGGCTAATCACGGTTTTTTAAGTCAGCTTATCATAAACTGCTACAAAATGCCAACACGACCTAAGGTCAAGTTATGGATCAGCACTCAGAAGTTCTATCAATTTTATTGTAAAACTGATTTCTTGAATAGCATATTCGTTCATTGAATTATCATTTCAAAAAATGCTCTTACAAAAACTGATGATAAAGTGTGTGGGGGGAGGGCGGTAATGAGTGAAGAAAAATTAAAGAACCTCAGGCAACATCGAGTACATACAAGTTTATAATGATAATTTGAAGGCTAAAATACATTTTTTTAGGGCAGTATGGGCATGTCTTATATGTCCGCCTACGTTTTATTTTTATCCTTTTTATAAAATTTAATTCCACTTGTTCTTCAGCCTGTTTAATCTATCAGTTTTATGTAATTATCAAGTAGCTTTTCCTCACTCAAGTGGCAAAGTTGAGTGGAATTATCCATTCAGAACAAATTCCTCTTCTTTCTTATTTATATTTTCATTTTTATGATGTCTTCAATTTGAGTATTAAATTTTGGCATATGATGCATTATTCTATTTATTGAGGCTGTAGAAATTCCATGGTTACATCATTCATGTCTTTCTGCTTGTTCTTCCCTTAGCACAATCCATATACCATTAAAAAGTTATGGTGTTTTTGAACTTTGCATGCAAATAGAAACCTGATTGTTTGACGTAAAAAGAATAGGCAGAGTACACATTACTAAGGTAATCCTCCACTTGTACAAGAATTGGATTTGGTTCAAGATAGAGTATGACTCTTCCCTGCAGCCTCTTTCTTACAGAAAAGACGTTGCTAATCTTTCTCTACTCTATTGGTATTTGTGTATAAGGTGCTCAATTGAGCTCCAAACTCTGTTCACACATACCCCTTCAGCCATAAAACATTCTCAGCAAGAACTTTTCTTGCTATCAACATCCTGTGAATTAATACATTTAAAAGTTGATGATGACTCCTCACTAAGTCACCATCCACTCTTACTAAAAATGAAAATTTTCTATTTTAGGTGATTTTTAAAATCGATATCTATAATTGTATCAGAATTAAAAGTATTGGAATCGCCCCATCACTAATATAAATAGTGTATATATATATATATATATATATATATATATATATATATATATGGTAGCTTATTTCAATCTTGGCAAACTATAGATACCCACTGTGAGGGTGCCTGTGTGGAGTTTTTGTGGCAAGAATCGCACAATATCCAACCACACCTCTCCTGAGTCAGCATTGTTAAATACGAGTGGCAAATGGAGGTTCAGGACAACTGGAAACAATGCTGAGATAAGCAGAGACCACATACAATACCTAGAATTTCTAAATGGTCACCTATCTGGTACTAGCCAGGCTCAGTGTTGCTTAACTTTGGTGATCTGACGAGAACTGCTGTGTCAACACGATTATGACATATATATATATATATATATATATATATATATATGGTTACTGACACTGACCTCAAGAAACAAAGCGACATACTTACACACCATCACAAAATCTCTGGTAGATGATTTATACACAAACCATCCTCTACCCAAGAACTCTATCTCTAAAATCAAACGACAAATTAAATCCTTCCATTGTACACATAATAAAAAAACTTAACAATAAAATATCAAATGTAATTGCCAACAGCAAATGGTATTTCATGGGACAACCTGAACTCATCCAGAATTTCTCAAATGGATCACTATCGGAGATTCTTAATTTTGAATTAAAATTCGCGATTGGGGTTTTACCCTAAAACAGCAACAAACAAGGTCGCCTAAAATTACAAGCATGAAGACACCGATTTCAAGGCTTCATTCAGAGTCTTGTATCCATGACTTCCATTCAAACCGTGGACACTGTCGTACCAAAACGATATTTAAATGCACTAATAAACTTAACCAACGATTATAACATCATCTTATCACCTGCAAACAAGGGAGGTGTTGTAATAATGGAAATGTTTGAATATAAAGATAAAATATTTCTCATTCTACAAGATCATAACATATAGAAAAAAAAACAACTATGATATAATACAAAAAAAAAATAGACATATTTAACAAAACGGTACAGCATATAAATAGTAATAAAACCTGGACAACAAATATCACCCAAAATTCCCACTTTGTATCGTCTATCAAATGCCCATAAAAATAACACCTCAATCCGGCCCTTCATCTCAAGCATTGACAGTGCTACCCATAAAATTACAAGGGCCATTACAAAATTACTTTCTCCATTATTAAACACAATTAGCTCATCCCATATAAAAAAAGATGGGGACTTATTTACCAAAATAAAATAAAAACATAACCTTACTAATAAAACTATAGAATAGTCTCAACATCAAATCCCTGTATAATAACATTATATAATATCGTATACTAACATCCCTACTATAAAATGTGCCTTAAATTCATGTGCTGTCCTTCGTGTCCAAAGACGACTTCTTGTGAACCATCCTTTAAATTACTCTCAAAATATCTAAAAGAAAAAAAAAACATTATTTCTCTTCCAACCCCCCTGCTAGATAACATAATTAACATTATATTTATTTTATATTTTGATAAATTTTATTACAATTACTTATTTTACTTTTGATAAATTTTATTACAAGCAGAAAATTGGCTTACCCATGGAAAACCCTCTTAGTGGTGTTTTAGCATGTTTATTTTTGGAGTTTATGGAGACTGGGCCTCTGGAATATTGATTACTTAAGGGTACTTTGTACTTATATATATATATATATATATATATATATATACACTTTAATTTTTCTCTCTAAGTCATCCAAGGTAGAATGTATTACTAAAAAAGTAAAAAAAAAAAAAATTGAATCCACTATTACACATACGAAAAAGAAAAAACAAGTCCATACCTTTTTTCAATGACTATTTAATAAATGATAACAAGGTCCACCGTAAACAAACCAACAAAAACAACTATATACATTTTTATTCACACCGTAATTATAAAGTAAAAAAAAAAGGCATAGTAATTGAATTCTACCTAAGAATATGCAGCAATGAAAATTTAAGGAAGAATTCCAATATATAGAACATTCTTTTAAAGATTTTCAATACCCGCCATATTTTTTTTATTAAACAATAAAAGAAGAGCTCTCCAAAATTTTTCTAAACGCAGTTAAGACAGTCCCATAACAAACAAAACATTTGACAGAAGTTTAGTTCTATCCACTAGTATTTCAAAACAACTTGATCTATAAAAAAATAAAATAAAATGGATATTGAAATATCAGAAATAATTTCTTCAACAATCAAAGACTTAATCCATAAACCTAAATCTAACACCAATTCCAAAATCAAAGCCGGTGTATATTCTATACACTGTGGAGAAATATACATAGGTGAAACACAACGTAACCTTGATAAAAGAATGTATGAACACAAAAGAGATATAAAAACTAGTAACACCCTAACGCCATTTTTGCTTACATTATAGAGCATGATCACCAGTTTAACTTTGAGAATGCAACAATCTTAAAAACGATACACAACAAATCAGTACATTGTTTAAGTGAATCCGCTCTAATCACTCGTTTCTCCAATTTAATAAAACAAAGAAAAGGTTTCTTTCACATCTCTCCAAAATAATAATTCAAGAAAATAGACAACTGTTAAAATGTAAAATTTATTTGTTTTTGAATTAAGTCATATATATAATGTGTATATAATTTCTTTATTTCCATGGAAATAAATATGCAGATCTCCCTCTCACCTCACCTCTTAATATATATTTACTTACCTTCTCGTCAACGAACATTTTTTTACACTAAATAGGTAAAACATCATCGAGTGTTTAAGTCTCTCCACCTTTGCTTTTAATAGCATACGAGGGGCGTGCAATAAGTAATGCCCCTGATCCACTTCCCATAGCAGTAGAGCAACGAAATTTGGCACAGTTATTAGTCTTTTTCTACATAGGAACCACCCAGAGTTATGCATTTCTCTGATCGTTTGATGCAGCTCTGGAAACCGTTTTTGTAGAACACCCCAGGTTGGTCCTCCAACCACAACTTCAGAAATCAAGGCTGCATCATCTAGGGAAACGCTTTCCTTTCAAAAACAACTTCATGGCTGGGAAGAGGTGAAAGTCAGAGAGTGCAAAACCAGGAGAGTAAGGAGGATGGGGAAGGATTTCATAACCACACGCCCGTGCTTCTGATCTGGCGACATGCGAGTTGTAGACCGGAGCGTTGTCCTGCAGGAGGAGGGTACCTTTGCTGATCTTGCCCCGCCTCTTGATTTTGATAGCTTCCCTTAATTTCTTCAAAAGTGAAGCATAATAGGCTCCTGTAATTGTGGTACCCTTTGCCAGGAAATCTGTCATCACTAATCCGTCCTGGTCCCAGAAGACTGTGAGCATGACCTTGCCAGCGGAGGGCTGCACCCTTGCCTTCTTTGGAGGTGGTGAGTCCAAGTGCTTCCACTGTATTGACTGGGCTTTGGTCTCTGGATCATAGTGATGGACCCAGGTTTAATCCTGTGTAATCAGTCTTTTGAAAAACTTTCAGTCATCTTCTTGGCACATCTCCAAATTCATCCTCGAGCACTCAATGCGTTCTCGCTTCTGGAATGGTGTGAGAAACCTGGGAATCAATCTGACAGACACCTTATGCATATGCAAATGGTCATGAATGATAGTTTCACAGACTCTGTACTAATCTTGACATCTTGGGCTATTTGGCGAATAGTAATGCGCCGATCTTCCAAAATGGCAGCCTCAACTTGACGGACAGGTGCCTCATCAATGGCAGAAGGGGGGGGGCAGGTCTGGGAGACTTCTGCCCATGTTTGAATTCACGATGCCAGCATTTTACAAGGTCATATGATAGGGCATTATCACCATAAGTTTCTTTCATTTCATCAAAAATCTACTGTGGTGTGCGTCCTTTCAAATACAAAAACCGGATCACTGCTCGACATTCAACAGGCTCCACTTCACACCTGACTCAGTTCAGATACCTGTAAAATAGAAACCACAATTAGTTCAGAGCTGTAATTTGCCACATAACCCGTAGAGATATAAATCATTGCACATGCAAAATTTCAGCTAGATCAGACAACTGGAAGTGGGTCAGGGGCATTACTTATTGCACACCCCTCATATATAAAATTTTACAAAATGTAAAAATAGGTGATAAAAACGTCAGGGGTTAATTTTTCATGAACTGTCTCCAAAAATCTTTAACATTCATGGGAGGAATGTTAGAATTCTAATGTATATTTGCTAAACAATTATTAGTGAATATATTTTAAACCTAAATTTTTCAAGGTCCATAATTAGCCTAATGGATATCGTCACTGACTATGGAATTGGTTATTCTGAATTCAAATCCTATCAAATCTGTTCTGTTCATATGAATAAAATATGATCAACAAACTGTTTTATTTTACTTCAGTTGAAGTTCTCAGAAATCAAGGGGCCCCACAACCTGGGGCTAACACTTGAACTCTATACGAGATACATAGATATTCGAATGTTCCATTTAAGTTCTTTATTTCTCAAACACTGAGTTAGTAAAGAAGTTGAGAACATAATTTTCCTCTCCTCAATTAACCATTTTTATACGTTGTAGTATAACTTTCGTTTTGGTCTTACTGGATTCCAGGACAAGAATTCATCTAGTCTGGTGGAGTATCCAGCTTCGTGCTATTACTTGAGAGAAGGTGCACCATTCCTCGTAAAAGCTAATGTGGGTTAGCCATAGTGAGGAGATATTATTTGGGCAGCGAATACTAATAGTATGGAGTAGATTGTGTTATATTATGCTATTAAATAACTTAGAAAGGGTTGATAAATATTTTTTCATTTTTTTTTTAAATATGATACTAATCATATGCGGTTTAAAGTCCGTTTTACATCCTGACGTATGTTGGACAGCTTTCAGAAATTGACTTCTAAACTAACCTATCTCAAACAAATTTTTTTTTTTTTTTTTTAATTTTTTTATCCGTCTTTCTTTCAAATCCATCCTTATCACTTCCTCCATATTTTCTACCTTCTCCCAACTTACCTTGCTACCTCAACTGTTTTTTAAATCTACTAACTCAAGCTCTCTCATTCATGCTTTCAATGTGACCAATTGAAGTTTCTTGTCCTGCACACATTCTTTGAAATTATTTGTATTCTAACTTGTACAGTAAAAGCAAAAACACTTTTGTTTAAGAACACTCATCTTTTTTTGAATAAAGATAATGACAAACCAACCAAAGGCAATTATTGCATTCAATCAAATATTTATTATAATTCCAAATACAACAAAAAGATACTTAGTTGGTTTTTTGTGTGATTTCCAAAAAACGGTTGTTCTGGAAAGTGTTTTCCTTATTCGTATTATTTGGATTCATCGGACTACTGTTCTCCTTGTTTGAACTCGAGAATTTGGATGGAATTTCAAGTGGAGCCCTTTATTTACTTCATGGGGATAACGTGCTCTTGTTCCATTAGCTGTCGGTCAACAAGAACATGCTACCCCCATGAAGTAAATAAAGGGTTCCACTCGAAATTCCGTCCAAATTCCTGAGTTCGACAAGATACACCTGAAGAAGGTCGGAGGTTACATCGACCGAAATGTTGTGAAAAAAAATCACACTCAAGATGAGAACAGTAGTCCAATGAATCCAAATAATCCTCATCTCAAAAATTTAGAGACAGTGTTTTCCTTGTTTAAGAATATCAGTTTAGCAGAGGTGAAGTACTCTTTGCCCTTTTTTTATTTGTGAATCAAAATTAACTTCCTCCCAATATTTGAGAGTTCCTTCCTGTGAAAGTTCTTTTGTGAGAGTTTATATAGAACCTATTTTTAAATAAATTGTGCAAAACGCAACATAAATTATAATAAACTCACTTATGCAAATTGCCAAACATCTTAGAATATTTTCAACCTCATTACCCATTACTGTCCAGATTTAATTTCCTCATAGTCATCAAATCTAAACATGTATTTAAGACTCGGATTCCACATCCTACAAAAACTGTACACTCAGACTCTCCATCTGTCAACAATCCCAACTTCTGTTTTGTATGCGAGTCAGGTTTCTGCAACAACTCTATTTCTTCATCATATTTTTTGTTCGTCTTAACGTAGGTAATGTTTAAAAAAAAATGTATTCCCAATAAGTTTATATGTTAATAATAGCAGCAGAAATATACTCTATCTGGTCACATATCTTTGCTAGTATATATGATGGGTATTTATCTCTCCTGGTGAGAAATCTGACACAAGAGTCAGAAAGTGGGATTGAATAGTCAGCACCCACAAGGAGGAGGAAAAGAACTCTGAACTCGGAATGCTTGGACAACTCTGCTGGCATTCCCCGGTATGTGTGCCCCAGGCGATTAGCAATAAACTAACCCCTTCTCAAAGATCAAAGGTAAAGGTTAGGAGGATGGATGACCTAGAACTGCACAGGACCAGTATCATATCGGAATCAACAGGAAAAGGATCATTTCATTGACTCTATTGATTTTGGTGCACAGGGAACAAGTTCCAAGGCAAAGATATTGCTACTATATACAAGGGGCCTTCTGTAAGTTTCCAGACTTCTTTTCGTATGGCCACTTTGATTGTACACACATGAAACTCTAGGCCTCTTCAAAGTAATCTCCTCCGCCTGCAATGCACTTGTATAACTTCAACAACTTTTGGAAGTCTCTATGGAAGTCCTCTTGTGAGAGTATCAATGACTCTCATCACAGCCTCTTTCATTTTCTGAATTTCTTCATAATGACAGCCTCTAAAGTTTTACTTGCACTCTAGGAATTAACCAAAAGTCACAGGGAACAAGGCCAGGAGTATAGTGAGGGTGAGGAACTGTCTTGAAGCCTATCTTGGTTAAATAGTCTGTGGCAAGGATGAAGTTGTGAACTAGTGTATTCGCATAAATCTTCCGCATTTTGAGTTCTTGTGAATAATTGTGTGTACAGTTCCTACACTGACATCAAACTGCACTCACTGTCTCTATAGACACATGACCGTTCTTATCCATGAAATTCTTTATTTGGCCAATCAACTCGTTTTCTGATTTCCTTACTCCTCCCACACCTCATTATCCCTCACAGACTCCCTGCCTTCCTTGAATTTCTTATGCCACTCAAAAATTGATGCTTGATTCATGCAAGATGGTCCAAAAGCAATCTGAAGCATTCCATATATTTCTGTGGCATTTTTCGAAGTTTAAAACAGAATTGTATTGCATATCATTCTTCTAAAGTCTCATGTCTAGATTGCATTTTTGAAATTCACCAGCTGTGACAATCGAGCTTTAGTAGGGTGTATTTCAATTCTTTCTGTAGCTGTTCATTTGAACGTGAAATCATAAAAATTAGTCAGTCTCTCATAAGATGTATAGCAATGACATACTGAATTTTCAAGAATGTATGACAATTTTAAATGCCTGTAGAAAAAAGTATGGAAACTTATTTAAGGTACCTTGTATGATGAACAAACGTATATGACAATGTTCCCTGAATGGCAATGCTTGGGATGATGATATAATAACAGAACAGATATTTCACTTATCTCCCCTTCTCCAAATTGAGCCAGAGTCTGAAATAGTATAGTTTTGACTTCAGACACAGATACCAAATCTCTATTAATAATAAATATATATTGCCCCATTCTTGAAGATATTAAATTTAAGCCTTCTGTGTGCTCTTTAAGCTGTGTGCTTCTCTCTGTCATTGGAGCCAAAAAGAATCTTCTTAAACCTTCTATATACTTCAAGGTCTTTCGTTTTCCACCTAGTATTTGCGAAATGCTTTGAATCATTTTTTCAGCTGAAGAATTTGTAATGATTTAAACAGTCACCATAATTAGTATTTTTAATTAATTAGATTTTGATCTTCTAACAGGATTTAATTATCCTACTTTTAATAGAACTTTATAAAGAGAAAAAACTGCTATAAATAGATGACAAGTTTTGCACAATTGGCAAGACAACACCTTTTAACAAACCTAGTACTCATGCGGCTAGGATCTATGCTGTGGTGCAGACTTGATTATCACATCCTAATCGAATAAGTCTTTTCTTTTGTGAAACACCTGTGCAGGTAAAAAAAAAAAAAAAAATCAAATTTGCAAAGATTATCAAAATCGTATCCGAGATTAATTGTGTTTTTTTTTTGTTTGTTTGTTTGTTTTTTTCAGTGTTCATAGATATTTTTTATAAAAATGCTTTTTGATTGCACTGTGATACTATCAACGACCCCCCCCCCCCCCGCATAGGAAATTGTTCACAAAGGAACACAAAAGGAAGCTGAGTGGGATTGTTGAGCAAGGTGTGGCAGTTATTTTAGGACAAAAGACTGGGTTATACTTTAATTAGTTTTAGAAGTAACCAAGTTTATGGTAGAGAAAAGTTTATACATATAGGCATCGCCTGGAGATATATATATATGATAAAATTAAAGTTAACTTGAATTGAACTTAAACTAAACTTTTTGACTGCTCTAATTTTTTTTTTTTTACATTATCATTTTTTACTTTTCTTCACTTTCTTTTGCCTTTTTATAATTGGATTCACAACGCTTTTACTTTCTACAGGTCTTTTAAACAAAAGTCTATCCAAGGAGAGTATCCCTTTCAAAATGTTACAGAAATGCGTAAGGCAAATATCATTTTAAAAAAAAAAAAAAAGCTATAGCACGACTAGTAGAAACTTTTTAGCGGCAATTTCCTTCCATTTAGCCAACACCTCTCTAATCTCCTTTATAGATGTCAAAAAAGCATCCTCCTCCTCCTCCTTGTTGCTAATCACTTGCAACACCTCCGTCTGTTGCATCACCTGTAGTTCTTTCAACTCCTCTGTTGTCTGTTCCTCCTCGTGCTCCTGCACAAACGCGTTAATATCCTCCTCCTCTACCTGCAGCCCTGGCAGCTTTTTCTTCTCAGCGGTAATGAATGTCCTGCGTGCCCTTTTTTTCCAAAAAAGGCCTACCTTGTTGCAGTTAAACATTTGGTGTGGGACATCCGAAATTAGTGAAGTGAAGCACTGCACAAACTCATCTGCAGCTTTCGTATTTGCACTCGCTGCTTCATCATGCTTTATTACAGTGGATGCCATTCCACTTTTTAAATTTATCAAACCGGCCATGGCTAGCTATGAAGTCCATTCCATGTGTATCCGACAATGTTTCTCTGTTGATGCTGCCTCCAGTTGTCGGTCCTTGTAGATGGAGAGCACCTTCTTGGAGATGATACTCTCCGTGATGGTATCTCCTGCCAGCTCCTTGTCACATATCCTCAATAACAGAAGTTTCTCCATCTCGTCATTGGCATTGGTCCTCAATTTGGAAATAATAGTAACACCCCTGCTCAGTTTTATAACCTTTATGGTGTTTTTCTGTTTCAATATCGTACAGATTATTGATGATCGATCGTACTGCTTCACGAGATCACTCACACGAACACCAAGCTCATTTATGTCTGTTATTTCTTGCTTCATTTTGATCGACATCTTTTTTTCTCAGAGGACACCATTTCCTTTTTCTTTTTTCGAACTCATAATTCACAAAAAAGGAGATACAATTTGATGAAAACAATACGAGTGCATGATCAGGTCTGTATGGCGGGAAATCCTGCAATGACAGTTTCAGGGAATTAATTAAAATAAATAAAACATGTGGCTGGCTATAATGAGAGAAATACGAGAAAGAAAAGTGGATAAAGGGAGTTGAGGCTAGAAGAAATGAGAAATCTTGCAACAACCGTTTGGCTAAATAGAGGAAATTAAAATTTTTAAAAAATTGTACACGTGGTATGTATGCAGAGGGGTCACTGTATTGTTAATGTGACAAAAAAAAAAAATATTTTAGGTATTTCAAAGTTTTGAAACTATCACTATCTAGATAAGACCAAAGGTTAAAAGTGGAAAACATCTAACTACTACTGTCAACAAAGTTTCAACTACTATCTCATTACGGCAATCTTGCACCTCTATCTCCGTTTTGCAATTACTTTAATGGAATGAACTCCAACGTATTCATAGCACTATTTGTATTTGAACTTTAAAACTAAGTAAACCCTCACCACCCCCATCTCTTTCCTGATCCTGGGATAAAAGTCTTTTGGAAACCTGGATCTGAATTTTTATCTTTCTCAAGAGTGAAATTAAGTGTTCATTTGGGTTTGAAGATTCCGAAGGGTAGATAGAATAAGTTATTACTGACATGGTATTTTTTAATATTACTTTGTCCATTTTGTTTTGTAATTCCATTGAGTTCTCATCAAAGTTATGCTGAAAAGTACTCTTTACCCAACTCTGATCAATCAAGTTATATAATATGTGTGCATGTATAAACCTATGTGTGACTTTCAATGTAAGAGAACAAGGCTTATTGTTATATTTTTGCATAAAAATTCTTAATAGATAGTTTTCAGAGGTCACCCTCAATTTATACTGAAGATCATCCAATGTCGCTAACAAATTTTTTTAAAATTGCCTTTAAAGCATATAAGTTGGCCCTACCTGCGGTAAAAAGCGAACCCGGGACTTTTCGATTACAAATCAAGTCTAGTAATGAACTACACCCATCTTACCCCAAAGTGATGATTTAGTTTCGCCCAGCGGCTATAAAAAACAAGCCGATAAATGATTCGGCGGTTGAAATGCACTGCTTTGATAACATGTCTTGCGTTATTGTATTTTCGTATCGTGGCGTGGCGATTCGGTGAGATTGTTCGGTGCTGCTTGGGAACATGTGTGCCGATTCAACGATATAGTTCATGGTGTGACATGTCGATTCAGCGGTAGTATTCGAAATTGCGTGGACGAATTTAAGGACCGTGCCGTCACTTGTGAAAATGAATATATATATATATATATATATATATATACACGCACATATTTTTTTTTCTGGCGCTCTCTCTCCCTCATGCAGCGACATGTACCTGATACATATGGTTAATTTGCTGTCATATCTAGGAAAGTGTTGCTCAGACTATTCTTTCCTGCTTTGACAGAGTATATAATTGACTTAAAAATCTAATAAGAGATGATCTCTTTACTTCCTTATAGCCTCTTTCCCGCATTTGAGATGTTGCTACTCTCTCTCTCTCTCTACTCTATCAATATTTCCATGGAAAAATGCTTGGCTAAGGTTCAATCTCTGGCTCCTCCCTTTGAGATATTCACAACATAAAGTCTTCATTCTACTACGATGCACAAAAGCTTTCTTCCATGTGTCTAGCATGACAGATTTTCCATGAACAGAACTGCTTTGAAATGGCTTCTGGTCTCTAGAACACATTACCACAATACTGCTTTCCTACAGATTACAACATAGTTGTCTTCAAATTTAATGTTGACAAATATGTCATAATCTATGCTCATAAGTAACCCAACTTCCATTTTCAATTATCATAATATTCTTAATTATTAAATTGATAATCCATCTATCTCATTAACCTAGAGTGGTTTTTGGCCTTGATAAGTGATGACGACCTGTTAGTAAAAATTTTTTAAAAGTAATTGAGTGGTTAACAGGTTTGTCTACTGAGGAACACGCTATGATGCCGAGACACCTCTATGTTCATAAAGTCAAGACTAGAAAATAAGGTATGGGCAACTCACATATAGAATCTCTGATCACATGCAGGTAAGATGCATGGTTTGCAAGGGCAATGGTAGACTCCTGAAGCAACTATTTACGGTGAACTGCATCTTGGAATTATCTTCAACATAGACTAAAAGTAGGGCTAAGTACAGAGAACATATCACAGACAATTATAGGGATTCAAGATCAACTTGAGAATCGTGTTTGGAAGGGTGGTGATTACAATGTAAACATGAAAAAACTGCAGCTTTTGGTGTTTATAGAGAAGTGAGAACTGATTGTGTAAATTAACTGAAAAACTGAATATAGCTAACGTTGAAGTAAAATAGATTTCTTTTATATTTATAATCAAATATGCACATCCAACCCCTGTCCATCACTGCAATATTGCATCCCTTTGCCTGTTTTACAAGTACTTTAATGGAATGTGCTCTGATGAACTTAGAGCACTTGTGCCCTCTCGATACCCCCAACTAACTCCTCAAGCAACAAAATCCCAGTCCTTCACTGTTGAGATTGCTAGATGATGGAAAGCTTTCTACTTTAATAGTTTCTTCCTTCAGACTGCTAGACTTTGGAATTCCCTCCTTGTTTTCTGCTTCCCTGGCTGTACTAACACGTGGTAGTTTAAATGTAATATGAACACACATCTCACAGCTCATCTCCTCACACTAGTCCACTGTAGACATGATCCGAAACAGTAGGTTAAAGTGGCAATGTGTCTTGTTTGGTGAACATGAGTTAAATAAATATATATATATATAGTGACCCCCTCCCCTCCCCCTCAAATAAACTTTAATGGTTATGTATAAATAGAAGTTGGGAGTTTGCCTGTTTTTTTTTTTTTGTTTTTTTTTTATCAATCTCGTCACATATTAGAACACGTTTTGTTTTATTTTTTATATTTTAGACATTTTATTAATTTTCTTCCATTTATCACCTATCTTTCTTTTTTTAAATCTTCAAAACTATACGGTTGTGCTTTATATGTTAACTGTATTTAATTTAGTTTAAAATCCATTGATTTTTATTCAAATTTTTCAGAAAATACCATTTGATAATTTTTACTAACGTTCTATCTTGTCCCCTTCATCTTATAAGTTTTTTTTTTAATACTTTTCTTCACGAACTCCATCCAGGATTTTCTTTATCATTTTTTGCACAACGGCACAAGATATCTTTAAAATATTATGCTACAAAGTGAGCCTGTAACATAATATCATTGTTTTTATAGTTTGCTAAATCTAACAAATACTTACGTATTATATATTCTTCTGTTCTTCTGCATTGGTTAAAAATGACAAGTTTGTTTCTCCTATAAGAATATATACTCTATTTCTCAACTTCATATATACACACACACACCCACATATATGGTGGCTTCCTTCAGTTTTGATGGACTGTGGATAGCCACTGTAAGAGTGCTTGCGTGTGGAATTTTTGTGGTAAGAGTTGCGCAATCTCTAACCACACCTCTCCTGAATCAGAATTAAATACCAGTGGCAAGTGGAGGTTCAGGATGACTGAAAACAATGCTGAAGTATGTGGAGAGCACATACAGCACCTAGAATTCCCAAATGATCACCCATCTGGTACGAGCTATGCTCAGGGTTGCTTAACTTTGGTAATCTGACGAGAACCTTTGTGTCAATGTGATTATGCTGTATATATTGTGTGTGTGTGTGTGTGTGTGTGTATACACACAGACATGCATACATGGACGGTTATCTGTAAAGGAAAATAGATCAGGTATTTTCAACAGAAAAAAAAACCTTGAATGTGTTTAGTAGTGTGGACCACTGATCATGCATGGTCTAATGTTTTTTACTCTGAAACTAATGATTTAGAAACGGTTATTATTATAGGAGGTTGGGGGTAGTTTGGCTACTGGGATGCTGGAAAAATTCCCAATAGGTTCTTACGATCATGTGCCTTGTCAGTAGGTTGATAATCTGATTGGCTGATTCACTGATGTCGTAACAATTTTAAAATATATTTAAAAAAAAAAAACAATATTCAGGTATTTATTATTGACTCTTTTGTTGCAGTAAGCAGATATATCAGTAAAGTGAATTTACTTCACAACTTTAAAGAGAATCCCATGTTTTTCAAGATTCATAGCAAAGTCTTTTAGCTTTGTGATTAGTCTGCTGTCTTGTATAGCAATGAAAAAACATGGTCTCCAAATGCTTCTGATCTACAATGGCCTTGGTGTAATGACTGGGCCATGATCAAGTGGTATTGATGAGATATTAGATGTCTTGCATACTCAGCATCTCGAGTTACAGTGTGCCATCTTCGCATCAACTCCATGGCACGCTTTGATATTCCTGGTAATATTGGTGTGATAGTAGACATGGAGGGTGTAAGAAGTAATTTGACTGCATGCATCACAACTAATATCAACTCTTTAGATCGGATAGTATAGAGAGCAGGTGTGATATGGCTTGTGTTACCTATTATGAAGTCTTGGACACCACCAGCACTTTAAATATCAAAGCCTGATGGCAATGACTTATGATGTAAAAAGCAGATTAACCCTGTGATTTGATTATAGTATGCAAATCCCAGAAATTTCCTGCAATTTTAATTTTTTTCCACATATTTCATTAAATATTTTCAAAATAATGCTTAAACTAGTTCAACACAAGATATGAAAATATATATCAGAAACAGAAAATATCAATTTTATGTTTTGAGGGATAATTTACATTTGTGTAACATGTTGCTATAAGATTTCTTCCTTGAGAACTACAACATGGTCATCTTCAAATCCAATGTCAAGCATTCTCATATGTCATCAAATTTTATTCATACGATTCATTATTTTAAATCATAATATTAATCATTTAAATGTTAACAATCTCGTTAATCCTTATCCTCTCCTTACTAGCGATTTATCTTCAGGCCCTCAAAGTCAATAGATTAGACCATTCCTGTCATGGTCTGGTCACTATTGATTTTGCAGTAGGAGTTTAGTTCTGTGCAGTTCTAGGAGGTCCCCCCCCCAGATTTTGTCTTCTCTCTTTGAGAAGGAGTTAGTTTATTACTAGTCGCCTGAGGTGCCCTCATTGGGGGAATGTCGACAGGGTTGACCAGGCACTTGGTGTCTTAGTTCTTGCGATGCAAGAGAACTAAATAACCTCTCATGACTTTTAGCCTTGATAAATGGTAACTCACTAGTAAATGAATAAAAAAAAAACTAGAACTAAAAAAGTTGGACACCATAAACATTTAATAAAATCTGTGAAAAAGCTATGATGTTGGTTAAATCTTATATTATTTAGATTATTAATTAAAATTCTCATTTTTATTAGTTTCACATTTTGAGCTATGTAACCTTCGATTTTCATGTAAATCTTTTTGAACTTTGGAAATCTATATAGAATATTGAACTGAACCCATTAACTGAACAGCTGATTCTAAATCATTAAGTGATGTCTTTTGTGAACCTTTTTTTTTTTTTTACAAAAGATAATACTTGTAGAAAAGAAAGCAGTCAATGTTCATTTAGCTGAAATTTGCATAATGGTTGTTCTAACGAATTTGAATAGCAGTGAATTTGCTGATTTGATCAACGGGGATGTGGAATTGGTTTAATGAATACTGCCGCAGACTACGGAATTTGGCCAAGTTTAAATCCTATCAAATCCACTGCATTTTATTTATTACTTGCACTACCCACTAACTGGCATTGCCCAGTGGAAGCGTGCCTTCTCCACTCAAAAAAAATAAAAATAAACCCCAATAAAACGAACTAAAAGAAAGATTTCTATCACTTCCGCTCATGTTTTGCTTGGTCTTTCCCGAGGAACCCTTATCCTCGAGTGGCCTCTTGGCCTTGATAAGTGGTGATGCCTATGTAAAAAAAAAAAAAAAAAAAAAAAATTGAACTTTCTATCTTAATTGTTTTCACTCTACTGACCAAAAAACTGTCATCCATCCTTTCAACATGACCATACCATCAAAGTCTACTCCTCTGCACACATCTCTCTATACTGTCCAGGTTTAATCTACCTCTGAGATTTCATTTTTTAATAATCACGTTACACATCCATCTTATTCCCATATCATTGTATTTTGTTAATCTCTAATACTGCTGCATAAGGTATGAAACCATTTTTCCTTTCCCTCTCAGCTACGAGTAAATTTGTGACTCCAGTTCATTTCCTTGTATACAATTAACCTAAAAAGAGTTGATATACGTTAAAATAAATCCAATCTTTTCTTTTCGTCTTTCTCTTTTCGTTTTGTGAATTCTTACTTCTAGCAGATAACGATGCTTTAAAAATTAATAAAACATGTACTAATAAATCAGTTAAACTGTTATCTGCTAGAGTTTTTAGCCTTGATAAGTGGTAACTCATTACTTAAAACAAAATTCTAAAAATGAATCCAACTTCATTTGATCAGTTTCTATTATTGTCTTGAGATGAAATTCCTTTTGAAAGATCTCATTTAAATATTTCCTTCTTTCTATTCCATTGTCATTCATTATTTAACCCATACAAAGGAACATCTGCCCTGATTTGTAGTCCTTTTATAAAAATAGACATTTCTGAAAACTCTTATCGAATAACCTGTCTTGTATGATCTCACTTTTATATCTTCAGAACTAAGAATATTTCTGAAACGTTTTATTTTTTTTTGTTTGTTTTATTTAAATGTATTCTTACATCTCTGAGAGGCTTTCTCTATCCATCGATCTGCCACAATTCAGTTCAAAATAGCATTTGTACCATCATGATCAACATCCAACTTCTCTATGATGTGGTAGGGATACTTTAAGTGAAAAGTTGTTTTTTTTTCGTGGCAAAATCTTAAGATTGCACGAATGTCTCTTAATGTACATTTGTTTTTGTTTTGTTTTTTTCATGGCCATGTCTGTTTCTCTGTTTATAAAGTGATCTTATTGGGTTTTTAAGTCCAACCTAAATAGTATTTAGGCTGACAAATCAAGCTTTGCTTTTGGCAAATCAATTTTCATTTGTTATTGTTGTACCATGCTATTAGCAATATAATAATCTATTTTATAATTTATTTTAATTACTTAGTCTGACTCAGAACATCTAAGAGGTGCCTTCAATAAGTTTCAGACTTTTTTATACAGGCATTTAAAATTGTCATAGACGCTTGAAAATTCAGTATGTTATTGCTATATATCTTATAAGATGACTGACCAATTTTTATGATTTCAAGTTCACATGAACAACTACAACAGGAATTAAAATACACCCTACTAAAGTCTGATTGTCACAGCTGGTGAATCACAAAAATGCAGCCTGGACATGAGCACACTTTAGAAGAACGATATGTAATAGAATTCTATTAAACTTGGAAAAAATGCCACAGAATTTATAGAATGCTTTAGACTGCTTTTGGGCCATATTGCATGAATTAAGCATCTATTGAGTGCAATAAGAGATTCCAAGAAGCCAGGGAGTCTGGAAGGGATGATGAATGGTGTGGGATGAGTAAGGAAGTCAGAACACCAGAGTTGATTGGTGAAATAAAAAATTTCATAGATAAGGACTGTCGTATGTCTATAGAGACACTAAGTGTACAGTTTGATGCTAGTGAGTGTGGGAACTGTACACAATTATTCATGAGGAACTGAAGATGCAGAAAATTTGTGTGAATGCACCAGTCCACAACTCCATCCTTGTCACAGATTATTTGATCAAGATGTGCATCAAGACGTTTTCTCACCCTTCCTATAGTCCAGACTTTGCTCCTTGTAACTTTTGGTTATTCCCTAAGCCCAAGAAAAACCTTAGAGGCTGTCGTTATGAAGAAATTGAGATGAAAGAGGCTGTGATGAGGGTCATTGACATTCTCACACAAGAGGACTTCCATAGGGCCTCCAGAAATTTATGGAATGGTACAAGTGCATAGCATTGAGAAGAGATTACTTTGAAGGGCATGATAGTTTCGTGTGTGCACTATCAATAAAAGTGCCCATAGGAAAAAAAGTCTGGTAACTTATTGAAGAACCTCATATATTATGTTTTTAGTCTGTCTATTCTACTTTGTCTCTGAAACTACTGGGCGATTTGTATGAAATTTTGTATGAATCTTTGTTATAAAGTGCAGTGAATTAAGTAAGTATCCGTTAGATGCAAAGTTGGGGATTAATAGAAATTAGTATTTAACACAAAAATGAGCACAAATTTAACCATATTCAATCACCAATTTAGCATAAAACATTCATTCTAAGTCAATGTGTCATAAATTTTGCCTTTTTTAACAGGTTAAAGCATCTAGTTTTTAAATAATCACCTAAAAATAAAATCTGCAATATTTTTAATTGAAGAATATAATACAGGTTGTCTACTTTACAATTAAAATTTTATTTCTTTTTAAATAAAAATTCAAACTAAAATGACTTAACTACATCTTGGACAATGCCAGCCAGGAACAGCTAAAGATATTGTATTTCATAGCATTTCAGTCCAGTTTGTCAGATGAAATGTTGAAAGCTGAAATTAATGCTATGCATTCTCATTTGTTTTAGAGGGGGAAAAAATTTGTAAATAGAGGTGAAAGTTGGAGTTGAGTCTGCAATTTTTGAACAAGTCAGAGTTTGAATAAAAAATTGAAAGTAGGAATTTTTAATTTTCTTAGTCTGAATTGAAAATATGGCGTTCCTATTTACTTACTTCCCCATAGACAAAGTTTTTTTTTGTTTTTTTTTTATGTGGGAGATATGCAAATACTTCAAAACAAGCACTCTAAATGAAAAATAAAAATATTGTCTCAATCAAAAAGGATTCCTCTTATTCTGAATGAAAACGTAACAGATACTGCACCTTGCTCCAGGTCAAGAATTATTATTATTTTTTTATTTTATTTTATTTATTTATTTTTTTTTTTAACTAATTTTGAAGTTGGGAGTCAGTATTTTTTTTATTTTTCAATTGAATTTTTAAAAACTGATTTTAGAATCAGTCAATTTTTCTTTCCAGCATCCTTGTTTATAATTCAGTTAATTTTTGGATTTGCTTTTGTGTTGATTGCAATTTGATGACTTTTTAATCATAAACAAACTTGTTTTTATAAACTATAATTTAGTTCATTTTACTTATCCTCATCTAGTTTTATTGTTGGAGAATCATATCCTGTTTGCTCACAAGATTTGAACCTAAAGTCAAGCTCACTTTCATCTAAATTTGACCATGATTTATCTTTCCAGTGCTAAAAGCTTAGTTGTATAAACATAAATTTTAGCTTTGATGAAAATAGCCACATTGAATTAGGATATAGTAAAAACTTGTAATTATAGATTCATTAAAGTAAAAATGGATTTTTAAGCCTTTTTGATATATTTTACAAGTTTATATAATTGACATATGAAAATTTGTCTTTTTCAGTCGATCAAAAGCTTGTGATGGCATAGTCATTGCCAAAATAAAAGGTGATTTGGGATTCTTGTTTTTCATTATAGCGTTGTATCTTAATTTGAATAAGTAATGCATATTCATATATTTCAATTAACATTATGCATTAGTTTGATCATCCATTGATACCTACAGTGTCACAAAAACACTGGAAATCCAGCCTGTAGGGTTAAAAGAATACAGTACATGAATTTTTTTCTCTTATTTTTTTTGGGGGGGATGAGGCATTCTACTGGATGCCAAACATTCACCCACTATCTTAAATATTCCCACAAAGAGATCTCTTTAAGACTCTAACTGTTCCTTTATGTATAACTGTTTGTATTTCTTTTGAACTTTGTTCACTGGATATATTTGCCAGGTACTTTGTGAATTTTTTTTTTTACTATATATATATATATATATATATATATATATAAATATTTCCATGTGCTAGAGCGTTTTCATCTAAAATTCTACGTAATTATGCAAAATGTAGAAACTATGCAGAAATAGAATTCATTGTAATAGTAACATGAAGCCAATCATCTAATAAGAAACCATAAAAAATGAATAAGTAATAAACACTCATTTTTCAAAGGAATATGCAAATTAGTTAACCATCATGTAGTTACTCGCATTTCCACGAATGAGTATATCAAAGAGTTTGTTTTAATACTTTTTAAATAGAAAAAGTAGACTTAATATCAATGTCAGAGCTAGAAAAAACAACTTTTTTTTGTGTATATAGTAAGTTATAAAATATATATGGCGATTAAGCTACACTGAATATCCTGCGTTTCACCCACTCTAGGATTCTTCAGGCTTATCAGATAAGCCTGAAGAATCCTAGAGTGCATGAAACGTGGAATATTCAGTGTAGCTTAATTGCCATATATATTTTACTAGTGGGGGTACCCGACGTTGCCCTGGTGTTTCGAGGTGTGTGTGCTCTTAAATCAAAAAGAAACCCGGCGGGGGGGGGGGGGGTAAAAAAAAGTTTTTGTAAGTTGGTAGGATCGAACCCGAAGCCCTGAGGCGAAGTTGGAAAATAAAATGTGAAAAAAACATGACACGTCAACCGCTCGGCCAGCCAGAATGAGTTACTGAAAGATGTTTGAATTTATTTAAGTAAGAAGAGAATTGACAGGTGCCCGCACTTAATGACGTCAAGTGGAAGTCGTAGAGTTAAAATGAGGTCAATAACCTGGTTTGTTTGTTTTTACCTAACTTTGGGGGAAACCACCTCTCCCATTTATTAGGGGAGAGTCTTGTCTCAAAATGAAAGCAACCATCTGATATGACGATGGTAAGCCAACATTGACCAAACGTTACATCGCTTTCTAGAGACCACTGGCCGTGGGCCACGGATTCGAATCGAGTTTCGCTTTTTTTTATACCGAAAAAGCGAAAGCAATATGCGGCGATCCTAAAATATTGAATATTTAACGTTTCAAAGTCGGGCAAATTAAATAGACTGGCGACCCCTTGTTCGTAACTCATAGATATCATGATTTCGACGTGATATAAAAAGTTTTAAAAAGCCGCCGAAAAAAATCCTTTTGCGGACTTACACAAAAAGCGAACATACATACATACACACATTTTCGCTTTTATATATATAGATAACTTACTAACTAGCTCTACCTACGTATTGAGCACTGTTGAAGTAAATACTTCAAGTTTATGCATAAATTTATACTTTCGTAAATTAATTTTATGTGAGTAAATGAAGTCATATATATATATATATATCGGTGTGTGTATGCAAAAAGTCTCTACCAAACTTCGCTCTGAATGTTTGATCTACAAAGTTGAAGTTTTTATAGAGTATTTGGATTTGTAGCACACTTTCAATTTAGTTTTTAGCCAGTAAAATAGTGGCTAAGAGGTGAAAATTGAAAAAAAAAAACAAAAAAAAAAACATTCACCTTGGCCCACCATAAGTCAACCGTTTTACTTCTGCGCATGCGTTGTCATAGAGTAAACTTTTTTTCAGTTTTGATTTAGGTCATACTAGATATCCCAAACCAAAATTTTATTTTCATTATATCTAAAAAAAAATTGTGGTCATATAGATTTTTGCAAACCATAAACAAAAGTACCAAATTTATTTTGGTAGCTCAATTAGCCATTAAGTTATGATCATTCAAAGTTTGTTGGAAAGTTGAAAATTTGCTATCATGGTCCAGAAGCCAACTTTCATAGTATACTAGACTACCCGTGACTCGTTGGGTCAGTATGTTATATTAGTTATGGAATTCATGTATAAGCGTGACACTTGTGACGTAAAGAAAATAGTTTATTTTTTTTAACATTTCTATGAAAGTATATTCAAATGAAAAAAGAATATAGATAGATTTCTATGAGTCGTTCTGTTTATTATAATTGATTATTTTTGAAAAAAAAATTTACAGTTACTGAATTATAAGTGGTTGGCCATACTTATAGGTAAATGTGCACTGAACAGATACCGTAATACTTATTATAGTTAAATTCAAATTTTGAAATCTGCTTTTTTTTTTTTTTTTTTTTTACATCGTTCATTTCTGTATTACGTTTAAGTTATTTTAAACCCCACTCTTCCCATGTTAAATAATAACGTTAATATTTCATCGTCCCAATGGTTCTTTTGGGTTTTTTTTGGGGTTTTTTTTGCGTTTAAATTATCCAAATAAACAATTGTTAATAATTGTCTGCTTTTTTTATTCTTACATTTCTGTATTGCGTTTCAGTTATTTTAAACCCTACTCTTCCCATGTTAAATAATAATTTCGAAATAATAACGTTAATATTTCAGTGCGCAGATGTCGTAAACCGGAAAGATCATTTGAGTTTTATAATTATATAGATAACTAAAAATGTAAGCTACTAACAAATGAAAAATCCTTATAAATGTAAAGTCATCTTGTGGTAAATGAAAATTAATACTAATGAAAGCAATAATTATTAGATGAAACCAACCTAAACACTAGGAAAATCCCACTACCAACGGGGGGAAAAAGTGCAAATATGACACGGAAATGCAACTTCGACTGTTCATATCAATTTCATTTCAATAGCTAATGTATTGAATCTTCTTAGTATGATTCATAACACAGAGATCAAGATAATTTTTTCTTTTAATTATAAATTTATAAAACCACTCAATTGTGGACCATGTAAAAGCAGTCAAACAGACAACTTGGTAAAAAGGGTTTAAAAAATAAGTCCAAAGTATACGTTACTGAAATTGCTGTAAAAATATAACCATTGGAGGTAGAAGCTTAAAACTTTACTAATTTTTGGGTGAGGAACTCAAATGTTTGCCTTGTTTCTAATAACAAAACTTTTTGCCACAGAAATATTTTTATTTTGGGGAATTTAAACTCGTCCAAAAAAAGAACCGACAACAATAAGATTTAGAAATTTGTTATTCAAAAAGTCAGTTATTTTTTTTTTCAAGCATTGAAAACTTTCAACTTAAGATATTTTATAGGCAGAGGTCTTACTACAATTCCATTCCTTATTGATTTTCTCTCGGAATTCTTTCATAAGCTTCTGCTATGGTAGATATATCAAGAACACTCAAAATCCTACCATCACTTGAAACTGGCATTACCTCAAAACCTCATCTGTAAACAAATGCTGACTCTACCTGCGCAATGTCATCTGACAAAGGCCATTGAAAAAAATCTTTTCTACCTTTGGTTTGCGATAAAAATTTTATTACAGTGCTGGATGCAGATATAACCTCATTGACTTGGCCAATGTAAAAGTTGGTGTCATAGTAGACAGTAACCCATTGTCCTTAATGCTCATAACTGAAGATATCCCGAGATGGTTCTTCATCATAATTGCAGGAGTTATCTGAATGTTCAGCAGATTCACTAAGGGACTTTTTTGTTGCTTTGGAGGTGGAAATGAATCAACTGGATTTCTTCTCAAGTAGTCAGAGAAAGCAGCTTCCAGTTGAACTTTATTTCCACTGGTGTTGATTTTGACACCTACCACAACCTTGAGATATCTTAGTTCAAGTTTATCAAAAACACCTGATAGAACATATAGGTCTCGGGGGGGGGGGTACTTCTATAGTTTATCGGCGAAAATGGAGACACCATTTTTTTTCATGCACCTGTCCTTAAAATCTGAGTGAGAAATCAGTATTTTAAACTATACCTGAAGCATGAAATAAATAACAAAAAAATTAAACTAATTAATGATTTTTCGGTTTCATTTAAATTAATTTGTTGTTGACCCTTTAAAGTTGCTTTAATTCAAAAAGATGTTTCATTAAAATTACTTATTTGTTCGGAAAAACACCCGAACTATTTTATAAAAATCCAATGTTGCTTTCATTACAAAATTGTTCTAAAATTATATTTTCTTATGCAAACTTTTCAATAAATGTTTTACAATAATATTTTGATAAATTTTTATACAGTAAATGTTTTGGTTTTCAAATGGCATGTCATTTTGATTTTCTGTTTTTAATAATTTTTCATTTTCTGTTTTTGATAATAAAAATATATATACGTTTTATGAAAAACATTCCCATTTTCATTAATTAAATCGAAACATTTTCAATTAAATAATCACGGATATATGTTCTCTTTCACTTTATTTACTTTTTTTTCATAGTTCTTTCTGGAAGTAATTAATATCTAGTTTATTTTATTTTATTTTTTAAATTTTTAACTGCAGTCATAGTTTAAAATACTGATTTCTCCCTCGATTTTAATGACAGGTGCACGAAAAAAAATGTCTCCACTTTCGTCGATAAACTGTAGAAGTGCCGTTCTGGGAATTATTAAATAAACAAAAAAAATGATTTTTACAGTGAAAATATTTTTTCATTTACACGCTACGTGCACATAACTTAATTTTATTTTCAGTTATTTTTTGAACTAATGTACAGTGTAATTAAAAAATAATTTAACAAAATCTGCAAATTTATCAAAAAACGCCCGATAGAACATAAACAAAAAAATGCACGTTTTTACGTGAAATAAATTTTTTATTTACACATGACTTGTTGCACGTAACTTAAAACTTAGCTATATTTTGTTAATTTTTTTTTTTAACTAAAAATGTTTTTTTTTTGGTTTAAAATGTACCCAGTTTAATTTTTAAAAGATAATTTAACAATGCTGAAGTTTATCCAACCGAAAGAAGATTAAAGCAAAGAACATATGAAAGTTTGAAAGATATAGAAAATAAACAACTGACATTATTTTTTGAATTGTAAATTTTCATTTCTTTTATTGATGTGCTTCTTACACTAAAAATATTATTTTAAACAATAACTTTCTATAAGTTTTAAACAAATCCATAGTGAGACAAGTTGTTTGTTTACGTTTTCGTTTGTGCTGACAGTTGATTTTCGTGATGGCATCGAGTTGTAAATCTCGATATGTAGGTACATTCACTTTTATTAGTGGCGCTCCTTGATTTATGAGCGCAGTAATATGACACCAACAGTTGATTAAAGAGATATTTCTCTACAAAACGGTGTTTCAATTGAATTTTTTCTTATTTCTTTCACTGAAGTTTTCAAGTTGGATTTTTTTTGTGAAACCCCACTTAACCCCCCCCCCTTTTTTTTTTAGCTCACCATATTGATAAGTGACCTTTTTTCTTTAAAATGGTACTATTTTTTATATCTAGAGACTCACAATATCGCGCACACCAAATTTGAAAAACACCAACATTTTTTTTGTGTAAAAAAAATAAAATAAAATAAATAAATAAAACTGCGTTCACCAAAATTAGTGACATAACTTGAAGTAGCCTGGAGAAAAAACCTATTAAAGACACAAGAAAAAGAATTATATATCTATAAAGCAAAAAGATTACATTTTATTTATTTAGTTTAATTAAAACTTTATCGAAATAACCAAAAAAATAAACGAAATATCGCAAGTTGAAGTTAAGGGAAATTTAACTTTATTTACCAGTTTTCACATCCTAAACTAGGCTAGTTTGGGATACCTAGTCATACCCTAAGAGATAAGGCTGGAGAGCTATATGATTTGGGTTCGATTCTAGCTGATGTCACCTAAGTTTTTTTTTTTTTTTTTTTTTACTTTTGAAATCACTACTATATATTAGGTACAATATAATAATCGATAGAGTATTGGCTTTATAATAAATGCAAAATCTGCATGAATTAAAATATATTTAAGTGTATTTTATGACCAGGCAATACCTGGCAGCCTGCTAGTGTGTGTGTGTGTGTGTTGAACTGAAAAAACAATATATTTTCAAAAGTGCTCAATACATATGTATAGCTATTATGTGAGATCATATAAACAACAGCTATGCGGATTAATGAATGTTTTGACAATGTTACTCTTCTTGTCGGGGGGGGGGACAACAAGCCCCGACGTGATGCTCAAAATTCTGTGTATAGTTTTTCTTGTGTTTATATGATTATACTTATACATGTGCTCTTACATATGCACTTGAGCACTCTAGTCATTTCTTCTATACAAAAACACATTTATATATAAATATATTTAGTAAATCATGATTTTCTATAGTTGCAGCTTTAAACTGAACCAACATTTTATCGTGAATATCTTTATTGATTGAAATCAATCCTTACCCTATTATTGACTTGACATTAGCAATGGAAACTTTTGAGAACAGGAAATAACATAGCAAATCAAAAGACTCTATTCAACCAATATTGAATATTGTAATCCAAGCTCTTACATTCCATTATGCATATTTATGTAAATACCTTGCAATAGGTTGAGGTTACTTTTTCAAATGTATGTCATGAGAACTTCTTTTTAATATACATATAATTTAGTGTTATTTTTATTTCCACTGTTATAAATTTGTTTGCTATGTCCGTTATTGTAAGCTTGTAGTTTTCTTTTTAAAATTTAGAAAAAAACTTAAGTTGATTAAGTGCAATATATTATTCATATACTTATAGCTTATATATAACACTAGACTTTTAATCTGTTAAAACGGGCGAAAGTTATATCCCGTTGACTTAGAATGAGTTATTTATGCCAATTTCTAAAATAAACATGGTACTGCAATGACTAATCCCTATTAATCCCTAATGTGAATCAAACAGATGACATAATTAGTTCACTGCACCTTATAACAACGGTCCATACAAAATTTCAGGTAAATCAGTTCAGTAGCTTTTGGGGGGAAAAAAATGGAATGGACTAAGAGAAAAATAATATAGGCAAAAATTGTTTCAATGCTTTCAAACTTTGTAAAGAGTTCAATATACTTTCAGATAGTTTTACTTACTGTTTGACTTGTTTGGATATCTTATTTTATTTGCATGGCTGTCCATTTATTATATAAAACAATTTTTTTTTCATGTATGTAGTAACTAAGCCTATGACAACAACATATTCTTTTCATTGTCTTGATTCTCGAGTATATATCCGATACGGTTAGACACAATCAACCGAGAACCACATCACTCTACATAAAAACATATAAAATATAATATATCAATGGATATATACCTGAGAATCAAAACAAGGAAAAGAATATGCTGTTGTCATAGCCCTAGTAATAACACAGATCATTAATCATATTAAAAGCATATGCTCTCTACAATCGCATGTTTTTACTAGCCCTTAAAATACAAATTGCATAAATTTTAAGTATAGTGAATAGTCATGTGAATGTTACTACAGTTTTTCTTTTTTTTTTTTTTCGATAAATAGGAGAAAGTTTTCAACCGGAAGTTATTTTATTGATATTATTTTTAATCAAATTTCGAAAACTCAACATTATTTTAACAACCTATCATATCAACAGAACAGATGCTACCCTCACCCCTTGTGTTTCAGACTAAGTACAATAATACGATACCTCGTCTTTAGGACGTTAGAGACAAGGTTAAGTGTGGTTTTGAAAAAGTCGCTGTACTAGGAATAGCATGCTCTAGCTTACAAAAAAAAAATGCTTGATCAGCCATGTAGAGGCGTCTCGGGCGATTAGCAATAAACTCAAAAAGAAGGTAAAAAGCTAAAAGAACCATACTTCAGTCCAACAGCAACAAAGTCACTGCCAGACTGATTGTTGAGGATGTATCCCTGACTGGTATGAATACCTTTTCAAGCTGTACCAAGTAATCTTAAATAGTATAATTTCAACACAGATGCAAAAATCTGTTATTAATAAACTTAGAGATTATAAAGAATATTGCATCATATATGGGAAAGTATCACAAATGTAATTTAAGTCCTTATTAAAAACTACATTGTTTTATCATTCGAAGCTGAACTGAGATTTGTTTAATTGTTTGGAGTAGTGTATCTACAAATTAAGATAGATCATAATTTCATAAGAAGTTAACATTATTAGTTTACAAAACAATGTTATAAAATTCCTTTTATGTTGAATGAATCGAGCTTGCTGTTAAAACAGATAAATCATTTTTTTATTACTTTTTTGTGCTTTAATAGAGCAGTTGTTCATTAGAAACTTGCTACCTTTTAGTTTGGCTGGAGCGTTACTTCAGAAGTCGATTTGTCCAAATTGTCCTACTATGATTTGTAAAAATAGCCCCAAACCAGAAAACCACATAGACACATTTATCATTATTCAGTAATTTATTTTTAGAATACTATTAAATATATGCTTGTTCTGGCTGCATATTTTTGCTAGGCTGGAAGGAGTATATAATTGTGAAAAAACTATAACTACAATCAGGTTGACAAAGTTTTTGAGGTTTTTAACTTTAAAATTCAGATGAACATATCTCGGCTCCAACAAATTTTTTTTTTTTTTTTATCAAAATAAGCACCATTAGAATCAACACATTTCTGCCAACACAAAACAAGTGTATTTATGTCAGTAAGGTAAAATCTTGCATTCTGGTAGCGATGAAGTTGCTGAAAGCGTTTTTGATATTGCTTAGGTTTTTGAAGCATTTCTCATGCAGACAGTTGTTGAGATGCTTGAAAAAGTGGAAGTCGGTAGGTGTGAGATCTGTAGAGCATGACAGATGAAGTAGAGTTTCGTAGCCCAATTTATTCATCTTCTGTAGAGTCGGTTTAGCAATGTGCAGTCGGTTTAGAAATATGCAGTCGGGTATTGTTGAAGTTTCTGATGCATTTCAACCATTTGTTGACTTCTTCGCCATAATGAATTTGCCTGCAGTCAAAAAACTGAAATGGATGAGATCAATTGCAGACCACCAAACATTCATCATGATCTTCTTTTAATGCCATTCTGGCTTCAGAAAGTGTCGTTGAGCTTTTGTGGCATTAAACCACTGAGCTGAGCGTTACTGGTTGTCATAAAGAACCCATTTTTTATTGCATATCATAACCCAATCAAGAAACCGGTTATTCTTGTTGTGTAAAAGAAGAGAAAATGACACTTCAAAATGACGTTTCTTTTGGTTATCATTCAATTCTGTGAGACACTCATCAAGTTTTTTTTTTGTCTTTCCAATCTTTCTCAAGCGCTTGGAAATCATTCTATACGTTACGTCTAATTGCGAAGCAAATTCTTAAACAATTGTGCGTGGATCGACTTCGACTAAGGCTCTTCCCACCACTATGCTCATGATCATCATTAAAACTTGCCGCTGCCACGAAATTTATTAAACCACCATTGTGCTATGCATGCAGTAGTGGTTCCTGGGCCAAACACTTTGTTGATATCACGAGCCGTTTCAGCAGGTTTTTGGCCTAGCTTGAATTGAAATAAGAAAATTGTGCAAATTTGCTTTTTTCCACCTTGTATTGAACGTTCTGGAAAAAAAATTGTTTTAAAACGATTGTAATTTAAAGGATTAGATAGAGCAAAAAAAACCCTCTTTAAAATGATATATGAAGTAAAGGTATTACGAAAACTTACTTGAAAATACATCATTTGAAATCAAAATTTAAAAATTTTGCAAAAACGTTCACATTAACCTAATAGTTAAAGCAAAAGTTGCCTTGGGCTATTAAAATAATTTCCCACACTATTAATAATATTTACCCATTCATTTGTTTATTATGTTTGTTTTCAAACCCAACAAGCAGCAAAGAGATCATTAGATGTAACAAAGCTTTCTACTCTAATAGTTTCTTCCTCAGAACTGCTACTCTTCCAGGTTCCTGCTTCCCCAACTGTACTGACATGCAGAAGTTCAAGTGTAATGTGAACAGACCTCTTGCTGCTCAACTCCCTACATAGTAGCCCCCTACATCAAAGTGGTACTGTGTCTTGTTTGAAGTGGAAAAAAAATAATAAATCTATGACATCATGCCAAAGCTATAATTACGTTAAGGTAATGTTTTGAGCTCTGTTTACAAGAAAGTGAGAATAGATCAGGCTGAAGAGCTCAAGGTTTCAGTTTCGATTTCTAATCATGGCATCTGTTTAATATGTTGGGAATTATTTACTATTAATGCAATATTATCCATTTGTAAAAGTAGTTAAGGTTTCTGATGTTTCAAAATGAGACAAAATCCACAGTGTATTTATGTTTTTAAAAATTGTGACCAACAAACAGACAATATCTCTATTTATATAAGATACATAAGTGTTGTTTTTACTTGTCTACCCAGCTGCCCAGATTACTCACATTTAGAACAGTCGAAAAAAAGAAAACAATTGAGAAAATTTCCTCTTTAAACAAATCAATAATTTTATTTTTACTTTTTCCTAAAATTATCTCTTAAATTTATTGAAATATTGACTTTTTTTTATTTATTTATATTTTTTTTTTACTAGAACTTAAGATCTTCAAATTAATCATTAAAAACGTTATTCTAGTATTTTGCAATCCGTAGAATCGTTTCAATCGATATAATTATTTTAAAATCGTGTTTATTTTTTTTTTGTTTTTCTATTATGGTTGTGGTGTCAGAAGGTTTGACTCCACAATTTCCCAAAGATTTCGACAGCCAAATCATTATTGTAAAGTCTAATATTCACACTGGTAATTTTTGAGAGATTAAAAAATTCAACTTCGGCCACTAGCGTTTTTAAGAGTTTAACTCTTCTACCCTGATTTCTACAATGTTTTTATGGCCCTTCTCATCTGTCTCTTTTTGGAGAGTTGAATTTTCTGTGCATTAAAACCGACCTTGTGTCTCACTCTGCCCTCGCGAGAAGACAAGTAAATAGGGACAATGATTTTGATATTATTTTGTGACACATGTATGAATTTTTTCATGTTAAATTAGAGCTTTGACATACTTTAAACTCAAAATACTATATTTAAAAATGTCTACGTTAATAAAGTATATATTACATAACTGATAAGCACCAATTAACCATATTCAACTACCGTATATATTACATAACTGATAATTACACATTAAATAATTTTTGTATTTGCTATTTATTGTATATTTATTTATCATTAAGCAACATGTACAATACTGTAAAATAAAACGTTTAAAAAATCCTATCAAGAAAAATTATAAATTTTGGAAGTATTTAAACTGTTGAATAGAAAGTATAAGCTGACTTTAAAATTCTAAATCCTCTTTTATTAAAAGATTGGAGATTTTGGAAGCTATTTATGTCATGCTTTTTTTCAAAATCCTATTACAAAAAACAAGAGGCAAAATAAAAAAAAAAAATCATCTGGTAGCATATAAAAATTACTAGTGGAAGGTTTCTTGAGCCAGAGTTGGACTTTTTTTTTAATTTCAGAAGTCAGTTTATTGCTTGGGCTACGGACTCCACAGCCAAGATTGATGAGTCAGAAGATATAAGATCTGGCTTTGGCTCTGACTCCTTATCTTAAAATTTTCTAATATTCTGACTGTTGATTCTTCAGAGATTAAAAATCCGACTCACTTGCAGAATTCTTACAAGTCTGATCTCCAACCTAACAATGCTGCTAAAATCAGCTCTGTATCTTTAGAAATTGTCTGTTGAAAGCTGTAGCACTGTTTTCTATCTATATTTCTCTTAGTTTGTCTGTTTGTCCATTTTACTCTTTTACTCTAGATGTCCAAGTCAATGGGCGATAACTTTTGCCCAATTTTAAACAGGTTAAAGAGTGTAGTTTATTGTTGTTATTATTAAGCACACTGTGGAAGCTCAGCTTGTAATGCTAACTATAATTCTCAACATCTATAAAATGTTTGAATACATATTTTAAGCATAATTTTGTGGCTTTTATTCATTTGACTAATGGAAAAGAAAATTCATGAAAATTATAGAAAAGGAGTGGAGGTGGTATGCCCACTTGACCCCCTCTTACTTTCTACTTGCTTTGCTTTCTGATTATTTTAAACTGTTTCTATCTTAACTTTTGGGCTGCATTAAAATGATTTGATAAGATTTGTGTCCCAATTGTCTTGTCTGACATCTGTATGATGTCCAGCAGTTTTTAATTAATCCATAGGGCTTAATGCAAAACAGGGCTTACAGAATCTTTCCTGAAATAGATGATAGCATATGCAACTGCTATGTAGCATTTTTGACAACTGTTTGTTTGTTTGTTTTTTATTCTATTAATTATCGTCAAGACTAAGTGATAAAAACAAAACAATTTCATTATCCCCATTCTCCACTGATCGTTACTTGTATGTTTGTAAGGCAACTCGTTGGCCTGCCTGTTCCACATGGACGATAGTCTTTTATCTTTTAAATTTGACCACACTTCTCTATAAGATGCTTGGTCAGTCTACCACACTTTAAATAACATTTCAAATATTTCATATTTGGATTAGTCAAACCACTATTCTCACCTTGGTTGTTTTGTTTCAATGCATATAACCTTTGGTCTTCTACATACAAGCTAAAACATAGCAGTTACCTTCATTAAATGAATTCTTGCAAAAAAATATATTTTTTTTATTAATCAAAAAAAAAAAAGACCATCATTAATAGTACATTCAATTTCTTTCGGGAAAAATTTGGTAACGTTCACCAGTCTCAAGTATTCAGCGAACCTTGTCATTGATGATGTAAGTACTAACATTTTCTTGGATGCCTATTCTTAAAAAGTACCCTTTTCTGATTTATTATCAGTATTGACTTCATTAAAAACACTGGAAATTTAATAATCCATTAATAATACAAAAGCTAGACATTTTAGCCCATTAAAAAAAGTTAAAAGGTAAAAGTTATAGTCATTGAATTTTTATGCCAAATCGGTAGTTGAATATGGTTAAATTGGTGCTTATTTTTGCATTAAATACTAATATGTATTAATACCTAACTGTACATAAGATGGCTGCCCACCTTATTTGTTGCACCTTATCATAACAAAGGTCCATACAAAATTTCAGCCATGTTGGACCAGTAATTTCAGAAAAAAAGTGAAACGGACAGATAAAGAAAAATATAGATACTATTCTAATTAGAAAAGTTGTCAAGGATAATATGAAGGTTCCAAGTCACATGGGAATTATTGGAAGTGATCAAAATAAAGCAGCCAAGTCTATCCTTAACATAAAAACAAAACAAAAAAAAAACAGATATACACAGTGACTGAGACAATATCACTGAAATAGCAATAATAAACAAGCCAAAAACTATATGGTCCTCTGACTGATGTCTTTGTCATGTTTTTGTGGTGGGACTGAAAAGAGCCATGTGGTTAACCTTCTGGTTGATTACTTCAAGCGAACACTTTCTCCCAAGGATATGGAACATCCAGCTGTTTTTGCTGCAGCTTCCACTGGTACTGCAGCCAGTAAAATAAGTGGCACCACACTTCACACGGCTTTTCATCTTCCTATTTTTCATGGCAGATCAAGAAAGACCTTTTCTGATAAAACTCTAAATGATCTACATAGAAAGTACAAAAATTTGAAGATTCTTATCACCGATGAAATCTCCATGACTGCCTATGAACACGAGCTGAGAGTTTATTATTTAAACTTCTCAGCCTAACATTCACAGGTAACAAACATGAATTGGAATAAATACATAGTCAATTTGGATTGTAAAACAAATCCGAGTTGACATGTTCTTATTTACTTGCCTCCCCACGAGGGTATAGTTAGATAAAGGTCGGATCTTCATGTGTAGAAGGCACTTTAAAAAAAAAAGAGTTGCCTGCTTACTAGTTTGTAACCTTATATTGTAAACCAATCGCATATATTAAAGTTCATTTTATGAATATAAAATCAATCAAGTTTACAAGAGTTACTTCCCTTGTAATGTTAGCCAAAACCACTCGTAGAACTGTTACCTATTTTGACCTTTAAATTCTGGGCCAGATGTAAAACATTGTGCTAAAACAGCCAAATGACACCATTTAATGACAAACGATGCCTTAATTTTTTAAAATCCGGTGCCATTTAAAACCCCTATCTAGACACAAGTGTGAATTTTAGGAGAAAAGTAAAAATTAGCTCAAAAAGGTGTTTTTCACTCCTAAAACACCCTGGGGCTCAAGCTCCAGAATTTTTCTGGGGTCAAATATTACGTTTCAAGGTGTAGTCTTGCTTTTGGGTAATTTTCAGCAAAATCTAATCGTCGGAAAAGATTCTATGTTCTTAAAAGTGCTATTTTGGGCCGTTTTAATCCTTTTTGACCTTCAGGGGATGCAACCAGAATTTTCTGAGTGTCAAATATTATGTTTCCATATGTATATCCATGTGATTTTGGTTTTGGGTAATTTTCAGCAAAATCTAATGGTCGGAAAAGATTCCATGGCCTGAAAAGTACTATTTTGGATCCCTTTTGACCTCCTGGAGATGCAATCAGAATTTTTATAAAAAATCCGAGAATGTTACATTTTCTTTAGTTGTAGCTTCATGCAAAATTTCAGAAAAATGTAATGAGTAGTTATTGAGAATTTGGGAAACGAATGGACGAGAGTGAATTCTAAGGTCCAAATCCAACTAAGTCGGTAGACCAATTATTAGAGCTTAAATCTGTTTGGGAGAATGGAAATGAAGTGCCATAAAAAGATTAAGTGATATTATCCAGACTTTATACAACTTATACTAAGATAACACATTTCTGATTACTTAAATTAGAACAAATGTTTTGCATGTTAAATTGTTTACATATTTAAGAAAAATATTTTATAATCAGTGCAAAGAAACTGTTTAAAAAAATAAATCAATAGTGGACAACTGTACCAGTCATGACTAAAATGGGCTTATTTTCTGTTAATTAATGTCCCTGTTAGGCAATTTGGTCGCAGGATGTATTGATTATATCTATCCCCCTGAGAAACTTCTTCAGCCCTTTTGGAAATCAGCCGATCAGCAGAGAACCTAGGAAGCTTCAGAGCAGCATTGAAGATCTTCACCTGAAGATAATTGCTTGTAAATCAACATTTGATTGCACAAAGAACTTTTAATTTTTTGTTTCCCTCACTCAGACACTGTCCAATTTTCTTTCACTCAGACACTGTCCAATTTTCTTTCACTCAGACACTGTCCAATTTTCTTTCACTCAGACACTGTCCAATTTTCTTTCACTCAGACACTGTCCAATTTTCTTTCACTCAGACACTGTCCAATTTTCTTTCACTCAGACACTGTCCAATTTTCTTTCACTCAGACACTGTCCAATTTTCTTTCACTCAGACACTGTCCAATTTTCTTTCACACATTCCTTTTGTCGTTGTTTGAAAAGAGGTTTTGTTTTTCCTTGTGTGCTACCTTTTTATTTACTATTAATATATAGAAGTGCATCTTGCGTCCCTAAATAATGTCTTTTCATTTTTCTTTTCTATTGCAAAATAAGTGTTTTTATGTCCGTAACATAAAAATCCTGCGTTCTGGTAGCAATGAAGTTGCTGAAAGCGTTTTTGATATTGCTTGGGTTTTTTAAGCATTTTTCACACAGAAAATTAAGATGCTTGAAAAAGTGGTAGTTGGTAGGTGAGAGGTCCGGAGAGTTTGGGGGATGAGGCAGTTTCATAGTCTAATTCGTTCAACAAATGCAGGATCGGTTTACCAACGTATGATCGGGCATTGTTGTTGAAGAATTGAGCCTTTTCTGTTGACTAATGTTGGGTGTTGTTGTTGAAGTTACTGATGCATTACATCATTTGTTGACAGTATTTTTTTACTGTAATGGCTTTTGCCTTCATTAAAAAAACTAATGGATGAGACAGGTCGCAGATCACCAAATAGTAGCATGATCTTCTTTTGGTACAACTTTGGTTTCAGGAAGTGTCATGGAGCTTCGTCGGCATTTAACCACTGAGCTGAGCATCACTGGTTGTCATAAATAACCCACTTTTTATCGCAAGTCACAACCCCTCCCCCCCGTCAAGAAACGGGTCGTTCTTGTGTAAAAGAAGAAAAGATGACACTTCATAATGGCATTTCTTTTGGTTGTCATTCAATTCTGTGATGCACCCATTTATCAAGTTTATTTTGTCTTTCCAATCTCTCAAGTGGTTGGAAATCATTCTATATCTTACGTCTAATTCAGAAGCAAGTTCATGAACAGTTGTGCATGGATTGGCTTCGACTAAGGCTCTTAATTGATTGTTGTCAACATCTGATGACTAAGGCCATGACAACAGCATATTCTTTTCATTGTTTTGACTCTCGAGTGTGTATCCGTTGGTGTCTTATATGCTTTTCTATAGAGTGATGTGGTTCTCGGTTGATTAACTGTGTCTGTGTCAGATATATACTCGAGAGTGAAAACAATAAGGATATTCTCTTGTCATAGTCCTACTGATGACTGCCCACTATGCTCATCATCTTCAAGACTCTTGTTGCCACCATGAAATTCTTAAATGACCATTTAGTAATGGTTCCTGGGCCAAACACTTTGTTGATATCGCAAGCTGTTTCAGCAAGCTTTTGGCCTAGTTTGAATTGAAATAAGAAAATTGTGCAAATTTGCTTTTTTTTCTATCTTGTATTAAACGTTCTGAAAAAAATTGTTTTAAAACGATTGTAATTTAAACAGTTACATAGAACGAAAAGCGCTTTTTAAAATGATGTTTAAAGTAAAGGTATAATGAAAACTTGTTTAAAAATACATTATTTGAAATTAAAAATTCAGCAAGAACTTTTTTCTCAGCCTTATATATATATGTGTGTGTGTGTGTGTGTGTGTGTGTGTGTGTGTGTGTTCATGCATGCATTAGGTCTATTGTATTAAGAAAGACAGTTTTATGAAAAGATCTAGTTTAACATACAGAAAAAAACACAAAATATGGATTCTTGATCATCAATCCTGTACACTGTGATTACTTTTTAATTCAAAAATATAGAAACGATTATCCGTTTCCGGATTTGGGATATTTTCAAAACAATCGATTGGACCTATCTTAATTTATTATTTTTTTATTTATATAGATTACTAGCGGGGTACTCGGCGTTGCCTGGGTGTTTCAAGGTGTGTGTGGTTTTGGGTAAATCAAAACAAAAGAATAATAAAAAATTGTTGCTCGGGTGTTTGTTTCCGGGGTGTGTGTGTGTGTGGGGGGGGCTGAGTTTAAAAAAATGCAATTGGCCAAAAAAGAAAAGAAAAGAAGAAAAAAAAAACAAAAAGGAAGAAAATAAGAAAAACAAGAAAAAGAACAAAAAGAAAAAGGAAGAAATAAAAAGAAAAAGGAAGAAAAGAAAAAGAAAAGAAAAAGAAGGAAAAGGAAAAAAGAATAAAAAAAAGAATAATAAAAAAAGACAAACAGAAAGAAAGATAGCGTCTTTAGATTTTTTAACCATATAAATGTTAGGTGTAAGTACACCATTTTTTTTTTTTTTTTTTTTTAATTAAATGTGTGTATGCATCGCTGTCATAGTGGCTTTCTTCCAAATCCAATGTTGTCTGCCTCAATTTACGTAGCGTTTTTTTTAATTAGGCTAATGAAACTTTGAGAAATTCAATATGTAAAAATGAATAATAAGTAACTAATTGGAAAAGAAGCCGCCTCTCCCCCGTAATATCACCTTAAAAAATACAGTAAATCGGCTGCATATAAAACTGTATTTACCTGAATATTGGCTGGGAATTGTTAATCGATGAGGCTAGGTCGATAAAGGAATGAACGTAACATAAATACAGTTGGATACGCAATTAATAGTTGCAGACGGATAGAGTTAGATGTAAAATCTGGAATCCAATGTTAGTTCGTTTCGTGTTTTTGTGTATTTAATAAACATGATTATTTCTGTGTAAACTGTAGAATGCAGCGGAGAACGGATTTCTGTAAGAGAACTGAACTGTATTCACCTGAATGTTGGATGGGTAGTGTTAATTGATGAGGCTATGTCGAAAAAGAAAAGAACGTGGCATAAATACAATTGGGAATCCAATGGTAGTTGGTTTTGTTTGTTTGTTTATTTATGTAATAAACGCGATTTTCTCTGTGTAAACTGTATTTTTAATGCAGAGGAGAACGGATTTCAGTAAGAGAGCGTTGTGATAGACTGCTATTAAATTAAGCAAGGTAAAATTGAACATGGTCTAAGAATGTGTGATAAAAAAAAACTAAAAAAGAAAAGACGGCATCAATAACCCTTCAGTACGGTATTGTCCCCCCCCCCAATGTAAATGAAATAAACAAAAAAATAAAGTAAAGAACGAAAAAAAAAAAACTAAGAAAAAAAAAAGATGGCATCAGTAACCCTTTCTGTTCGTTAACCCCCCCCTCCTCCCCCGCAATATAAATAAAATAAAAAAATTAAAAAAAGAAAAGGACGAAATGGCATAAGTAAACATTGGATTCGATGTAATCGAAAGTTGCGTTTCAACCGACGGAAAAATGCGAATCCGTTTTTTTTAAAGCAACTATGAACTCAAACCGGTACTTCCTCATAGTGTCCATTGTGGACGTATCCCCACCGGTGATAAGTGGGCGCGGGAGGAGTATGAATGTAATAGAGGGAAAAGATTTTACCACTTCCATTGATTGTAACCGAATTTGGCTGTGGACTCTCAGCAGAAAAAATAAAGGGATCTAAGTTTATTCAATCGCAGGGGAAAAAATGAATCCATTTTATTTATATAGAAGATAGATAGATAGATAGATAGATAGATAGATAGAGAAAAAATGAGTTCATTTTATTTATATAGAGATTATTTATTTATTATTTATTTTTTTTTTTTTAGACTTAATTTATCTCACTATTAAGGACTGAAAGTTGGAAAGTTCATATTTTGCTTTATTTTCCTGAACTGCATCAGGTTTCTTTGTGTGAAATTGTTTCCATAGCGCGCTAGATCTGTAAACTTTATAATAGCTTTTTTATTGCTAAAGACATGGATTGAATGAATTCATCGTAAGAGTTTCCATTCTTATAAACTGTTTTTCTTTTCATCTTTTTTTTTTTCACGTAGCCACATGTAGAAGAATTGTGTTCTCAAATTTTATTAAAGTTTTCACCCCTTGTTGCTATCCATGAGTGAAGCATTTTCTAGAAATTTCCATTGAATTGTTTTAACCATTCTTACTTTATCATTGTTTAAAATTCTGATGAAACAATAGAAATTTCTGCTTTTTAATTTCTCCTTGTCCTTCAAATGCTACTGTTTTTATTTACTCTTTGAGTACTTTCAAAAACAATTAGAACCAGATGTTGCAACTCGGTTAACAGATAGTAATAAAGTATTGAAAATCTGGGGGCAACATGGGAATTTAATAAGGATGAAAAAAGACTTTTGGTAAATACTCAGGATCCAGCAAACCAACATTAAATAACTGTAGAAAAAAAATCGTGTTTGAACATTTACAAAGTTTTAACTTCTGCAATTTCATAGCCAGATATATTCAGTTTCTAAAGCTTGTTGAGAAAAAATGATTATCAGAGATCTGTCAGACTGGATCCACTACGTTGTTTTTCGCATCCTGATGTTTTCTGTTTGTTTTTACTCACTATTTTTATAAATCCCATCCATGCCCTGTATGATTCTGGATATCTCCTAATATGCTACTTTGAATTGGTTTATGATATCTCCTGACATATTACTCATATTAAGAATCATGTATTTGACTTCCCATAAAACATTCAGATCTGCCGACTCTGACAAACCATTCAGTATTTTACACTTTGCCCTTTCTTTCCATATTGTAGAATCAAAATGACATTAATGTAAGAACTCTAATTGCCATAAGAAAAGATTTGTTTGAACGAAGTCCTATTTATCTAATAGAATATCAACTCGGTGAATTAGCAACTAATCAGAAAGAAGAGAATAGACAATGCTGATCAACTATTGCAAATGTGAAAGACTTGAGTTTACTTAGTTTGAACATCCCAATAAAAAAAAAAAAAAAAATGGGAAACTATTTGATAAAAGGAGTTATAGTAATACATTCCCGTTCGTCTGTTCGCACTTTTCTTAATAACCACTCCTTGGATTTTTGTGAAATTTTGCACAAACATTAGTTATGATGAAAGTAAATTTTTGCCAGAATGGATTTCCTGGGAGAACTCTGATGGCTTCCCTTTCCCTAGGGAGCATTATAGGGGTAAAATTGACCCCAAATTGCTCACTGATGGAAGGAGACCCTGCATGCTCGGGTTGTTTTTTTTTTTTTTTACATTTTTTCTCATATAAATTGTATTTATAATTCAGTAGTCTGCAACCTTTTTTACACGGCAACATTCTAATAAGTTTTTAGAATTTTCACAGCACACCTATCACAAAAAAATAAATATTTTCTACTCACAAAGCATTTTGAATTTAGCGGTGTCATCATTAAGAATTAAATGTCTTTATTAAAGAAAATGAAATTAAATGACTTCTAGTTATTATCTCTTTGTGGCACACAAGTAATCATTGTGTGGCACACTAGTTGGGAACCACTGCTTTAATTTAACAAGTTGAAATTTTGTTTTTTAAATATTTATATAAAAAGCTAGTTTATATATTTGTATTACATGGTTCATACCTAAACTAAATGATCGTTATAAATTTTAGAACTGCTAGGCATGAGTGGGTAATGTGGGCTATATGTAATTTTAGTTTGCAGTAAAGGGGGGTAAAATGGTGGTGGAAACTGAAAATTCACATATTCAAATTTTGTGAAATTTTAACAATAACTCTAATACTTATTAAAATTTTGGTTTCTTTGGAATATTTTAGAGCATTTTAGGGGCATAATGAGTACAACCTCTCATTTGAAAATTCAAATATTTCAGATTTGCATTAAATTTTATCCAGTCATTAGACACCAATAAAGCAAGATTCCATGAATTTCAATGTCTTGAGACCTCTTGAGGTTACTCCTTAAATTTTATGCTTTTTTTTAGAATCAAAATCATGTAATGGATTTTGATGAAAGTTTGAATAAGGATTCTAGACATAAGATTTAATCACATTATATCTTGATTTTAATCTTTATAAGGAGTGGTGTAAAACTTTTCTATCCGAAGAATTTATTTCATCCTTCCTGTCATGGGTATTGTTCTAGTTCAATGAATGTATAGACAAATATGTTAGAAGTGGAAATAAATATAAAATAACCTTAAAAGTTAATATTTAAAAAAAATCAAGCGAAATATTTAAATGAAAATATTTTGCCTTTTTGTTAAGAATATTTTTAAGACAAGTGAGAATGATGTGAACAGGTGTTTTTGTTTTAACTGGCAGTTCAGCCCGGCCTTGCTCAGGCCCTATGTACTATTCATAACTTTATGTGCATATGTATATACATATTAAAAAGTTTGACTCATGTCCAAGTAACCTACATCTAAAATTTCAAGTGTTTAGACGCAAAATTGGCAAAGGAGTTTGGTAGAGTCTGCAAAGATCAAATCGTTGAACTTTGACCCCTTGACGGCTAAATTTCTAGCCGAAAACCCGATTAAAAAGATTTTCCCAAATCTCAATACCCCTTATGTCAAATCTTATGTCTGTAGACTGAAAATTGACAATAGTTTGGTAGGGAAATGTACACACACAGATAATTTCACTTTTATAGATATAAAGATTCTATGACCACTTGAACTCTTAGCAGATCCATTGTATTCAATTATTCATTTTACAGCATGTATATGTACATTATAATTATGTATTATACAGTATAATCGTGTTGATACACCAATTCTCATTTACCATCAAAGTTAAACAATATTAAGCCTTATCAGTACTAAATGAGTGACTATTTGGAAATACTAAGTACTGTGTGTGAGAGGTTACACCTCCTTGAAAAAAAAAAACTGTAAAACGGATATACAAGATATACATACGACTGAGGACTGCTTGTTAATTGAAGTTTTCCTTGAAACTTGCTCCTTTGGATGAAGCCAACTAAACTTGCTCAGGGTGAATGCAGCACTGGATACCAGCTGCCATGTACTTATGTCTTTATGAGTAAAGTAATAACTTTTTATCAAATAATTGTATATAATTATTTCTGATAGTTGTGTTTGGAATTAAAAATAAAATAAAAGGGTTGATATATTGCAAACATTTTTTTTTAAATAAAACTATATTTTAATGAAATATTTTCCCTCGGTTAAAGCTGATAAAATTATGTGAATACCCCTTTCCTCTCATGGTCTGGTTTAATCAGATGACATTTTAGCATGTCTTAAATTCTATTTTATTTATGTATTTTATCTACTTGCTAAGTGATAACATTTTTAGAGAGCATTAACTAAAAGATACAAAAAAAAACAAAAAAAAAAAACTAAAATTGAGACCTCCCACCAAACACCTAATATACAGCATTTATTGTTGGGTTAAACCTACTTTTTAAGCTGCTGCGTTTCCCCACCTCTTAAGAAACCTGCTTTTTAGAAAGGGAAATGATTTTTTTTTTTTTTTAATCCGAACGCATATTTCAGTTCACCTCAGAAAGCTTAAGCGTTTAGTTAGTTCTTCTTGTAGATCATTTATCAACCTTGAAAAAACAAGAGGTCGGCCAGATTTTTTTTAATTTATATTCACCTTAAACAAGGTACATTACGACAGAAACACAAGAGACTATTGAGAATTAGGGGTCAGCCTTAAGGAGAAGTGCTTCCCATCACCCTGGAAAATCTCATCAGTATGCCCTGTATTTACGAATTCAAGTGATAAGTCATCTCCCTCTCAGTAGAGACCAATAAGTCTCCTGTGTGTCATAAGTTGCTGGAATCCATATCAAATAAAGAAGTAGTCAACGACCTCAGCAGAAATAACCTTCTTAATGACATGCAATATGGTTTCCGTTCTGCTAGATCTACAGCAGATGTGCTAACGGTTATATCTCATAGGATTAGTGAATCTCTCGACAAAGGCTTCCTTTCTAGGGCAATTGCTCTTGACATATCAAAGGCCTTCAATAAGGTATGGCATAAAGGCCTACTTCACAAGATTTCCAGCTACGGTATAACTGGAAATGTTTTCTCAATTATTAAATCATTTCTCTCTGATAGGCTCATAAGAGTAGTGGTTGATGGGCAGCAATCAGAGGCCCAGAGTAAGATGCTGGAGTGTCTCAGGGGTCCATCCTTGGCCCAACTCTCTTCCTGATCTACATCAATGATCTCCCAAAACACATACTAAAATCATTCGTTGACATCTATGCTGATGACACGACCATCTATGACAACACATCAAAGGCCGTAAATGACAAAGTTCTCTCTGATTTTCTCTCCTCTGATCTTGAGCGCGTGATTCAGTGGAGGAAAAGGTGGCTGGTTACTTTTAATGTATCTAAAACCAAACTCCTATCTTTACATCATCAACACTCTGATCTCCATCTGGCATCAATTGAAATGGATGGCTCTTGTCTAGGGGAGGCTCCATGTTTTGACAAGCTTCTGGGTTTGTCCTTTACTCCTGATCTGAAATGGAACACCTACATCAAGTCTGTTGCCAAGGTCGCTGGAAAAATGGTAGGATCCTTCTACTGCTCCAGAAGATATCTCACTGCTGATGCAATTCTCTATATAAAAGCCAAATACATCCAAGGATGGAGTACTGCTGCCACATATAGGCAGGAGCTGCTAAAGATAACCTATCCTGCCTTGACAGAGTACAAAATAAACTTTGTAGCTTAGTGGGGGATGTCCTTTTCTCTTCCCTGCAACCTCTCTCTCACAGAAGAAGTTGCGAGCCTGTCTTTGTTTTATCGTTACTTCCATGGCAAGTGCTCGTCTGAGCTCCATCTCTGGTCTCCCCTCACCAATCTTTCATGATAAACACCCATCTAGCTGAAAACTGTCAATAACTTTCCCCACTCTTTATCTGTGCCAAAATCAAAACGTAGATTTCATGAACAAAGCTTCTTTCTTAGAAATGCATACCTGTGGAACTCTCTTCCGTTTGCCTGTTTCCCACCTGACTACAACTTGGATGTCTTCAAGTCCAACATAAACAAATTCTTGATGAACCGCCCCCTTAAGTAAGACACTTTATCAAATCTCCAATACTAACAATTACTACGATACTATCCCATTACTGTACACGCAATAACCCTTATCCCCAAATGGCTTCCGGCCCTTGATACATAGCGACTAGTACAGTACTAGAACAGTACAATTAATGATAGAAATAATAGCAGAGTTTTGGTTTCAGACAAACAGATACTAAATCTCCATTAGTAATAGATGTTCTTGCATTTTATCTTTTCTTTTTACAGTTTAAGACTTCTATTCAAACCACCTGTCCAATTTATCATCAAACATTCCATACATATATGAGCTCTATCTAATTATAACTGAGTGTCGTTCATTTTGCTCCCAGCCATTAATCAACATATGATCCCATTACATTTACAATCTCCTTTGATATCTATAATGCCTGTAATCGTTCATATCTAGAATATTTGTAATTTTTACCAATATACTTTTTTTACCATAAATTCTCAGCATTAAATGGTGCACCAACTACTAGCCTCTCTCTCCTGGACAGGATGCAAAAAAAAAAAAAAAAAAAAAAAAAAAAAAAAAACAACAAACAAAAAACAAAAACAAAAGAAAACACTTTTAATCAAATAATTCCTGCACTACAACCAAGTTTCATCCCCTGTTGCATTGCTGTAATGTCACATCCCTTTGTTTTACAAGTACTTCAATGGAATGTGTTCCAATGAACTTTTATTTTACAAGGGAGTCACCATTTATCAAGGCCCGAAGGCCACTTAAAGAAAAGAGCTAATTAGTAGTGGAATTCGGTTAAATTTGATTATTTAAGAGGACAGCTCAACAAGAACTCATTTACATTGGACTTGAAAATCACCATATTGTAGTCAGCTGGAAAGCAGGCCAACGGAACAGATCAACAGGCAGGTAGTTCTATGAAAGAAATTTTGTTCACAGAATCCGTTTAGATTTAGGCACAGATAGTGGGGGGAAATTGTTGATAGCAGTTTTAGCTAGATGAGTGTTTTTTGTAAAAGTTTGGTAGGGGGACGATAATTTGGAGCTCAAATGCTGCACTTATACTCCCCCCTCCCCAACGAAAATACCCTCGACCTATCCGACTAACAGCAAACTCTTCTTCCTTCTTTGTAAAGGTCACTAAATGTTAGACGATTTCTACTCGAATAGCTATTTTTCTTGGACAGTTTGCCTCTTGTTCTTTGTTTCTCCGACTGTACCAATATGTAAAAATTTAAATGTAATGTGAAAATTTTTCAGCCCAACTTCTCATTCAGTTTGCCTATTATATGAATGTCTCTTATCAAAATAATCTCTTTCGATAAATTAAAGTGAAACAAAATAAATAAAAAGAAAAGTACAAAATCGCTTTTTAATTGAATGAATCCTAATTTTCTTTAAGAATGTGTTTCATAAACTATGATGATACCAAGTGTTATTAATTGTTCTTGCATATATGCAGTACAAATGTTATAGGATATCTAATATGTTCATTCAACATACCAAGTTGATGAAGCAGATTATGACAAATTTACCAATATTGACGTAAAACGTTTCAGACAAATCTAAAGTGTTTTGGAATTTTATTTGCACTTCTTTTCTTTTGCCAGTGCATGCATACTTGCTGCTTCATTCTCAGACAATTGATGATGATAATAACGACCTTGGAGTGAAACGTTTTCCTTTCTTCTTCTCTGAAAACTCTTTAGTAATTCCTAAAACTACTGCCATATTTTTAATCATTTTGTGTTTCTTCATTTTTTTTTTTCTCTTAAAAAAAAAAGTGAAAAAAAAAAAAAGATTATTAGATGTAATATAATGTTTACATACACATTGTTTAAACAAAAAGCAAATAATGTAAATAATTTGGGAAGGAGGAGAGGCTGGGAAAAATGAGATAAACAAAAAAAGAATTATATTTATTAATAAATGTAATTTGGTACGAGGCCGCCATCAGATTTAGTGAAGAGTTTGTTGGTCATTCATTTGGTCATTACTTAACCAACTTGGTTACTTTCACCTGATTCGCAAGTCAATTATGGCAAATATTATTGTTAAAAAGATATAATGGTAAAATAAAAATTGTATTTCAAATTATTTTATCTACTTTAATTACACATTTTTATCCAGATCAATGTTTTCATTTTGCTTAGTAATAATTCAGAGAAGGTAGGAGTAGTTTTAATGTAGGTACTATGTACTAACCAGCAAATAGCTCCACTGCACTGGGTAAGGAAAAGTCTAAGGGAATAAACCCTAACAATAATCTTGTTTGGAGTTCCGATAAGTGAATGGTGAAGCACTGCAACACCTTTCCGGCAACTCCTGCAACTGTGCTGGCTCTAACCATGTTGGCTGGCCTTTACATTGGATTTTTGTCTGCAACACTGAGAGGGAGACTCTAGTAACTGGGCAAATCTAGGCCTTATCACCCGCCCATGCTTGCATCGGAAGAGACAACTCCAGCTTCGCCTGTATAACCACAGCAGACAATGTAGTGCACCAGACTAGATGCAGAACGCCATTGTCTCACGAGACAGAAGGTTGCCATCACCACCATTATGTATGAAGGTGAAAAACACCATTATTCATGAAGACCAGAACCAAATTTTCTAAGAGAGATTTTTGCTGATTCACTGTTAAATTGACATTTCAAACGTTTTCATGGTATATCCCACATGTTTAATAAACGGTTGCAGCTAAAAAAAAAAAAAAAAAAAAAAAAACACGTTTAAAACTTCATTAAAAAGAAAAAGCAATTCATAAAAGAAAACTATTTCATGCATGCTTTTGCACTAACAAACGATAATTTTATATGCATTTAGTCGTTTTTATTTTCCTGATTAAGTTAAATCTTTGAGTATGTTACATCTCAAGTTGCATTGTAATTTTAACATGACAGCTTGCATGATTGTATAGAATTACATCTTTTGAAAGAAGAATTCGCGATATTAAAACAATTTATTTTTATTCTTCTAAAAAGAAGTTTGTATTTTATATAAGATCTATGTCTAAGAACATTAAAAATAATTGGGCAAACCAAACATTGACATGACAAATTACAGTTGTAATAGTTGTCCAGTAAAAATTCAATGAATGTATGCTAAGATGTACATGATATAAAACTTGGCATGAAAGGCGTCATAACGTTTTAACAACCTTACAATAAAACAAGTAAAGCATGCATGGTCCCCGGTGAGTGCACAGTGAATGAGGCATAAATAAAATGACTAAGTTCAGCATTTGCACCCCCCTCCACCCCACTCCATTTAGCCCCAAAAGTCCCCCGGCGACGTCAAATCCTGGTGAAAATGAACAAACGGTGCAGTTTTAGGCATAAACATGTAAATTTGAGTTCTGCACCATGCAAAAAATGAAATGACTATGTTCATCATTTGTTCCCCCCCCCCCATGTAGCCCCAAAAGTCCCCAAAGCCTTAATTTGAATTCAGCACCATGAAAAACTGCTAATACGTAGACATACACAGACAATTTTGGACAAATATGGTAAAATAAGCCCAAAAGTGGAGTGTTTTTATCAGCCCTAAAAATCCGTTCTATTACTTTTTTACTCATATCATGTTTAATGTTTGTGCAAAATTTCAAAAAATTCCAAGGCGTAGTTGAAAAAAGTGCGGACAGACGAACGGTCAAGGATGAATTTACAAGTCCACCCTCCTTTTGTCGGAGGACCAAAAAATGAATTTTTCTGAAAGGAATAAAAATGCTTGTATGGTAAATCACCATATCTGGTTTAGTGTTTGTTTTACATGCTGGCATGTGTTGGACGGCTCTTAGGAATTGACTTCCAAACTAACCAAGCAGTTTACAGAAGACATTGGAACATGGCAAAATGCTGAACACCTTAACCCCAATACAAAAAGAAAATAAAAATCATAAAGTATTTGTTTACTATCGTTGGTTTATTATAACAAAAAAATAAATGTTTATCTTTATTTGAACAAAAAATAATAAAAAGAAAAAATTTTTGCTTTGCCAACAGTTTATTATTCAAAAGCTATTTATTCATGAAACTTACAATTGTTTTTTTTTTTTCTTGATTTGAATTTTAATGTTTGAAAAGTTTCATAAACACTGTCCAATAATTATTCAAGATTATTTTAATTTTGCAATAAATTTTTCATTGATTTAGCTTCGTACTGACAGATATAATATATTTTTAATCGAAAAAAATTGACCACTGTTTGTGTGAAAAAAAAAGTCACAAAACTTTAGATCGGCACTTTCCGTGTTTTCCATAAACCACTCCGACAATAGCATGGTCCGTATATATATATATATACTGCATAAGTACCAAAGAAACAAAGCAAAACGGTAATTTGTATTATAATTTTTCTTTTAGTTAAATTCAATCCAATAAAATGAAGAATTCCATTATTTGCATATATTGAATAAAATTACTGTTTACTTTTGAATAACTGAAATTTCTGGCAACGATTGTATTTTAAAAGCTGGAGTCTGCAAGAAAAAAAAAAAAGATCAGTTTTACTGTTGCAAACGTTATTACTATTTCTACTACAGTATTATTATATAGTTTGTTTTTTTTATAATTGTTTAAAATATGTTCTGGATATTAATTTTTGTTCAATTCATTTGCTTTTTTATTTCGATATAAACTTTATATTTAATCAAATTTTTACCAAAAAAAATTTTCGTTTTAGTTGGAAATAATGCAAAAAAAATTTTTCCAAAACAAACGTTGGTAGACATGTATGACAATTTTGTTTTTATTAACTTTTCAAAAATTTTAAAAATATTATCGATTAAAGAAGCAAAGGTACCACACCCATTCCCGCTACATTTTTATTACTAAACTTTTTATGATTCCTATTGAAAAAATATTTTTTAGTTGAACTGATAGATTAGTTAGCTATATAAGTTTAACGATAATCCATCAGTTATCAAGATTGTTAAAAAAAAAAATGCCCCTCCCTCATTATGATAATTAAAAATGCATTTGTTTTAGCAAGTTGCAAATTTGTTAATATTGGACTTAAAAACGTTCCTGTTGTACTCTACTGAGAAGCAGCCCAGGAGTATTGTAGTCCATGGATAGGAAGTTCTTAAGAAAGAACTTAATATATGAGTAGGTTTACATGTAAAATGTATGGGTTCCAATTGATGATAGTTTCTAGTCGAATATAATGATAGTTTGTGTGGTTTCATATCTTTCATCTTGCAGCTGATTGATTGATTATGTTATCGTTTTGCATGAAAATAGATTTGGTAATGAAATGCAAGATGTTGTTTGAACCAGATCTCTGCTCAATTGTTTTACATTAAGTGATTGTGAATATTTATTAATCTGTTTATTATTGTGTGTGTGTGTGTGTGTGCGTATATATATATATATATATATATGTGTGTGTTCATATTTCAAAACTACGCATTAACATTGGATGTATATTCACAGAAGGGTTGCTCTTTCAACGGTTAATACCAGTAAAATATGGAAGAAAAAAAGCATTGATTTGAAAATTGCATTATTTTGAAAGTTTAGATTTAAAATAGTTTTATTAAAAATAAAATTATATACATGATTGGTTTTTATATTTCTAAATTAATGGACACCTTGTGAACACAAGAGGTCAAAGGGAAGATAAAGAATCATGTGGACGACCTGATGCAACACATGGGCCCCAGATGGCTCAGGACAGATAGATGGCTAAAGTCCAGGAAGGAATTCCTCATTGAGAGATAAAACCCTTATTGATTGATATTGATTAATTGACAAAAATGATCTTGTCTCTCTGTGTGCAGAACAGTCTCTACCAAACTATGTCAATGTTTGGCACTTGATGTATAGGGGATTTAGACATGTGAAATAAATGTGCTATTTTAGCCAGTAAAAATAGCTGCTAAGGGGTAAAAATTAAAAAAAAAATGGAACTTGGCAAATGTAAGTTGACTAAATGTTATTTTTATGCATGCACAAATACACATTTATGCCATTAATTTTTTAAAGTTTTTGTTTGCTAACAAGTAATACTGGACAGCTATGTTTTGGTTTCGATTCTAGCTTATGACATCAAAGTCATTTTTTTTTTAACTTTTAAAATCACTGCTATATATTGGGTATAATATAATCAATACAGAATTTACTCCATGATAATAAATACGAAATCTGCATAGATTAAAATATCATATTTAAATAAATTTTATGATTGGACAATGCTGGGTGGGCCGCTATTGTGTGTGTGTGTGTGTGTGTGTGTGTGTGTGTGTGTGTGTGTGTGTGTGTGTGTGTGTGTGTCCATATGTTTGTGTAATCTAAAATAACAGAAATCCACTACTTAAAACTTATCATTCAGACGTGAAATTTTGAATGAACAAAGCAGACTGAATAGACTCAATATCTTTTTAAATAGAGCTGTATATAACTATAATACAATACTTTTCTCATATTTACAGTAATAAGAATTATGGGTGGCATTAAGATTTTTCATCAAGATAAGTGAAATTTATTCTTTTTCTATGAAGTCTTCAATCCATACCTCTTACATATCGTGTCATAATAAGTATATGTGGTTAATTTCTGCCACCCATTTCTTTTAATAGAAATCTGTTTAACTCATTTACCATTTGCCATATTGCTACTATGATTGCACATTAATAAATTAAAAGCTACCGCCTACAGCTGTGATTCTCATTTAAATCAAGTCACAGGACTAATTTATTCTTCTATTTTGTTTTGACCCTAATTAATAATTGCAATTGTTTGACTCATCTCCTAACTCGGTCCACTTCTACTCTTCCTCTGGTCTGTTTAAAACGTTCCACCTTAAAGAATGTTTTCATTTTATTGTACCTAACCTTCATCGACAATATTGCTCATTGTTTTTTTTTTTTTTGTAGAGTATTTTCTGAATGGATACTCTATACACATGCGCACGATACCAACTGTTTTATAACTTTCATCAAGTTATAAAACATAGTTGTTGTGAAATATTGACATTGGTTTAAATAAAAGAAAAAAATTATGAATTGTAGAGATGACCATGCTTAGAGTTTGTAGTTTATATAAAGGTCATCTCTCCAATTCAGAGATTTTTTTTTTTTAATTAAAACAATTTCAGTATTAAATTAAAACAATTTCAGTATTAAATTAAAACAATTTCAGTATTAAATTAAAACACCAATTAAGTTTTCTAAATTGATGCAATAATGGAATTCCATTATTCATAGAGTCAATGAGTGCAACTATTACATTCTATTTATTTCTGTTTATTTTTTAGATGATAGAAAACTGCAAACATGTTTTCCACATCCATGCCCTTCCCAAATTAATTTTGATTCTTTAATACAGTAAGGATGAATTGAAAAAAATCATCTTTTTCTTTAATTTAGAAGCACAAATTAACCATAATATCAAACTTCTGACTAAATTTTTATTCAATTAGCATTTGTTAGCAGATGGAAACGCAAAACTTTTTTATTAAAAGTAATCTTTTAAATTTGGTAAACATTACAGAAAAAAGAAGTTTACACATGTTTTTATTGTAAACTTTATAGAATAAACAATGTTTACAATTTTTTTTATATAAGCAAACAAACAAAATCATTCTAAAACTAAAAATACATTTGATTTACAAATCTTTTTATAACTTCTAAATTGGTGTATACTTACCTCTCCTCGGGGCAATGTTAGTTTTCATATTTGGAAAAAAAGGGTTTTTATTTAATAAGTTTTATTTACAAAATTTTTTAATTTGTTATTAGAAATGTGCGTACAACAAAGCGTGCTTGTAAATAAAACTGTTCTAATGACATTTTAAATTTTGCATTGAATTTGTTATTGCACGGAAATAATATACAAAATTAAAATTAAAAAAATACAACTGAGAAAAAATAAATTCTTTTAGACTGAGGCTACTCTTTTTGGAAAAGCTAAATTAAAATCTGATCTTATTATGCCTGTAAATAAATATCTAATGTGATCCCTCCCTCCACTTAAAATAAATTGTTTTTACATTTAAACACACCTTGTGTCTTATTTTGCTCCTGTGATAAGGCAAGTAAATAGCAACTTTTTTTTATAAAAGTATAATTTCTAAAAAATATTTTTAAACAAAATTGTGTATTTTTACTTATTTTTTGTAGAGAAAAAAAGTGTAGACATTTTTATTCTATAAAGTTTACAAGATTAAAAAAAATCAGTTTCTGTATACTAAAAAGTTTAATGTCAAAGTTTAAAAGGTGCATGTTAACAAAAAATCATAGTTTTATGAAGCAGCACTCCCAATAATCTTAGTCACTGGTTTTGGAGGAAAATCCTTTTGTTATAGCAGCGACTGAGATCATATAATTGACACTATGGCCAGTGTCGAAATTGATCATGAGATTTGGATGCAAACAAATGGATGATCAGAGCCTTTACAATAAACGTACACAAACCACATTCACAAATAATCGAACTTTATTCATTCTATTAATCATTTCATCTCATTAACCATTATCCTCAAAAGGTGGTGACTTTAGTAATATATATATATATATATATATATATATATATATATATATATAGGGAACCACATCTTTCTTTGTTTATTAATAACCTCCTGAGTTATAACTAGCGATACGATTATTTCTGTTTCCAATACAATTACCGATTCTGATTCTTTTTAAATCTCTAAATATTTAGCTTATAGTTGTTTTCTTTTTCAGATTACCCTAAAAACATGTATAATATGTGCATATATTTTTGCAAACAAAAAAGTACACTTGTGTGTATCTGGGAGTACTCTATAGATTTTAGTTTTACTTGTAGATTAAAATCAATATTATTACATCAGCAACAGAAAATTTTAAATGAAAAAAATAATTAAAAATTCAATTCCGATACCGATTCCAATACTCCAAAAATTTATGATTTCTTTTCAATTTCCAATTAATCGTCACAATACTAATTATAACACTTCCTGATTAAGCATTATTCAAAGCATTAAACATTGCTATCAACGTTCATTTCAAGTACCAATTTGATTAGGCAGATAAAGTTAATATAGCATTTAAAATGAATGTGAAGTGTTTTGGGAGGATATTTATTTGCTAGTAATAGTACAAGCACATGTGTTATCTTGTTTGTACATTTTTCTTTCTTCTGCTGAAATTTTATTACAATTAAATCATCTTAGAAATATCACAAAATATCACCATATTTTATTGAAATGTTTGTAAAAATACAGAAAAAATTTGATAAACTTGGTTGACATTTTTCAAGGTTCCTTCGTATCTCAAGTGATAGTAACTAATTGTTTATAGCTGGATTGCAGAGTCGGAAGGTATATCGTTTGACTTAGACTCCTAGAATTTCAAAATCTCAAACTCTGACATTTTTTTTTAAATAAGTCGTCCAATATCTATTATAGAAAAGGAACTTTGTGCGAGTTTATTTCCTATGGACTCTAAAACGGCTGGGTCAATTTTGTTTTAATTTTACACAAATGTACTTTGTGCTTGACAGTGTTCTTAGATAGGTCAATAATAAAAAAAAATCTGATGAAAGAAGGAACAGGCGATTTTGATGTCTTATAGAGTCTAACATCATAAGTGCATTTGAGAAGTTGTATTACCGCACAAGCAGAAAGGCCCAACATATAAAATCAACAGTAGGTTCTTTGATATAACATGGGCACATTGGAAGTGAATGTTTCTGTTTAGGCTACAATTGAACCATGATACTTTACTTTTTCATTTTAAACTTTAATTCAAGCCATTATATAAAAATGTTATAAAATCAATAGTAGGTTCTTTACATTGCAATATAGACTATAATGTATTGTGGATTAAGTCACTCAAAGGAAGCAAGTGAAACTTCCTTCCGGCACATTGCGGTGAGTTCCCAACTAGAGCAGTCAATCGATTTGATTGAAAAATAAGCAATTTTACTGATTCCAATAACAATAAAATATGAGAGGGCAAAACGTTTGTTGATCCTTATTCAATACTGAGCAACGCCGGGTCTCCCTGCTAGTTCAATAATAATTGATCTGAGTTTTTAATCCAACTCGAACCACTAGAATTCTTACAACTTTGAATCTGACTCTTTTCAATACCTCTAACTCTGCAACCCTCTTTATAGATTATTTATTTACAAAATATGACAACAAATCAATCTATGAACCATTCATATACAAAACATAACCATAAAATGATCTAAAAAGGATTGAGATGAAGTAGAAACCAACATCGAGTTGGCGGTATTAAAATTTTGATTTTTAGTGATTTTCTTTTTATTTATATTTTTTCTGTTAAGTTAATCCTAAGAAGTATCAGTATAAATATTGTTAGTTACCCGAAACCTAGTTTCCATTGAGTTGTTTAGTATGTAAAATTGCAGAAACAAGTACAAACGAGGTAAAAATAAGAATTGTTGAATGTAATTTATTATACGTTTTAAAATAATAATTTTTTTTTTTAACCAATGATGAAGATTTCAATTTAACAATTATTTGATTGATAACACTTAACTACAGCAATTTTTTTCTTAACATTCTAAATTGATTTTCAGACGTTTGTATATGTTGTTACATTGGCGCTCACCCTCGTCTGGTTTAACCGACTGCTTCCTTGGCCTGCACTATATTTCAAACCGTGGTGACCAGTGCGAAATAAAAATAACAATCTCCTTCCTCTTATAAAGACAATGAAATGTTTGTCATTTGTTCATTGAATCTTTATTAATTTTACAAAGATGGTGATGGTAAAATTGAATGTTATTAAAATTTCCTAGTGTTTTGCAGTCGAACAAATACACATACAAAAAATATAATCGTTTTTGTCTTTCCTTTGACACCAACAACTTTCCATCACAACGCTTCATGCATACATCTCCTTAATAAAATGAATAATTTATGTATCGAGTATATTATCGATAAAATCATGTTGATTTATTCTGCGTCTGTTTTTATATATATATATATATATATATATATATATATATATATATATATATATATAGAGAGAGAGAGAGAGAGACTTATTTCAATAACATTTTTGTTTAGTATTAAAATGTTCCAAGTCTTTATGATATCAAATATTTCAGTATTTAAAGTTTCAAATTTAGACATTTAAGTGATACCATCTCTATTTTATGCATTAGTTTGATCTGTGGGTAAGTACACCCTAATCTTGTTGATGTACAAAAATTTCAATAATTTCATAAAAAAGCAATGCTGACAAACCATTCTGGCACACAAAAATGATGGATAAAATAAACAAGGTTTGGATTTTATGTGTCCAAGCATCTTCATTGGTCTATCATGCTTAAGTTCAAAATAGCATTTTTAAATCTGTCTATATATATATATAGAGAGAGAGAGAGACAGACAGATAGACAGTTGATATATAGGGATTTTGGATCTGTGTATCAAATTCGATTTTGTACTTAGTCAGTAAAAATAGCTACTATGGGGTCAAAACTGAGAAAACTTGGCAGATGTAAATCAACCAAATGTCTTATTTCTATGCATGTGCAAATATACATTTATTCCTCTAAAAAAGTCATTTTTAAAGTTTTTATATGGACAACTTAAATGGTAACGAATAATGCTGGAATGCTAAATGCTTTGACTTCAATTTTAGCTGTTAACACCAAGTCATTTTTTTTTACTTTTGAAATCACTACTATATGTTGGGTACAATATAATATAATCGATAGAGAATTGGCTCTATAATAATAGATACAAAATCAACAACTGCAAAGAAGTTTCCTTTCTTCATATTCATAGCATCAAAACAAACAGAATTTCCGTGAGAAGTTTCAAATAAATTTCCCCGTTTTCCTGGAGACAAGAATTTCAAATCAATGTTAAGTTGCTATAATTCATCCTCAGAAGAATACAAGTTTCTCCATTCTATTCATCGTTTTCAATCCTTTCATAATATCCATCTATCTCGTTAGCTCTTTTCCTCAAGTAGCTTTTGACCTTGATGAGTTACTAAAAAAAAAAAAAATTCTAACACTACACTTAAAATAAAATTTTAGAAGATAATTTACTAATTTTTTATTATGATTGTATTTTGTAATCCATAACATCTGTTTTAATAGTTTAAATATATATATATATATGTATATTATTTAGATGTATTCCGTTTATAGGCACAGACCTCTTAATTGATCCTAGTCACCTTTATAGTTGCTTGACCTTTTTATTTTGTTTAGTTCCCAACATTAATGTTGTTGGATGACTTGCTAACTTGTTGACCTGAATTTATTGCTGCCATTGTGAGGAGTTGATTTTTGGAACAATTGAGCAAACACTGTTAGAACACACTTTTTGAAAAGAATAGTTACTAAGCACTATAAAAAGTGTGTGTGTGTGTGTGGTTCAAAAGCCAAATGGGGTTATGAGTGTGTTCATAAAGCATTATTATGAAAATGTGTTACAAAACACTGTGCGTGTGATGTTTGTACATCAGATGCAAGATTCTACACAATTATTTCTATTTTAAATATTGATCTATTGATACATCTGAAAAGTGTTGGCCACATTTCTTTTTATTTAATCTTTTAATCAAAATGGATTCAGAACAGATTTCTTTTTTAAATTAACAGCATTGGTCTTCAATTTTCATAGGAATTGTGGCTTCCTATCCTCGTTTTCTCTTCACATATTATGTAAAAGAAAACATTATTAAAGTGAATATAGTAATTAATACTATGGAAATCACTATGATGTAGTTCATATATATTTACTCTTTTTTACCTTAATCAAGGCATATTGACACTTAGACGTGAGGGGGCTATTATTTGGGATCTGGTCTAAGAGGGAACGGTGGGAAGTTGAGCATGAAAATATCTGCAGGTTAGTACAGTTAGAAAAACAGTGAGGGAATTAAAAAACCTGACAGTCTGAGGGGAGAAACTATTAGAGTAGAAGATCTTCCAGCATCTAGGGGTCTCAACAGTAAAGGAGTGGGATTTTTCCCACTACACCTAGGTTAGTTGGTAATATGTATATTAAGGGGCACAAGTGCTAAGAGTTCATCAGAGCACATTCCATTATAGTACTTGTAAAATAGGCACAGGTATGCAATATTGGAGCGATTGGAGCTTGGCCAATAGTTCGGGACTTATTAGATTTTTTTTTTTTTATCTAAGAGCGAGAGATTAATAGTAGATACTCCAGCTCAGCATATGTCTCTGTAAATAGCTATGATACGGTAAATATCATCAACAGTGTAGTATGTATAGTACTGTGAGCGTCCCAGATACCAGGGTAAGCAACACCAGGCAACGTTTCACTTCTGCTCTCCATGTGGTCTGATATCAAACGTTGACATCAGTCAGCTTGCATGCAGTCATATCATTTGTTATGCACTCAAGCTAGCTCTTACTTGGATTACCATGTTCCATAATGTTTGAAATATAAAAACGCATTGTGAAGTTTATGCAAGAGCACATTGTACATTGCCAAACCACCTGAAATGCTAAGATAAGACACAATCAAAGTGATCCTTTTCTATAGTTTGCAGATATACATCCACCTGATCATGGCATGAGCATTATGCGAAGCTGTTGAAGATCATAAGTCTTTGGGACTTATGCCATGCAAGATAAACAAACACAGACTGAAAAGGAAATGTTTTGGGTCACTGGTATCCTTTATTCAGATTTCATGCAGGCTCATTAAGCTCCACTCCTTGACAATGACCCAGCCAGTTGAAACGCACTTCAATTTCAAGTCAATTTGGTTTGCAAAACCTGCCATATAGAGAACTTGCCCTCCTTTTTTCTCCAGTTTTATTGGGAGCTCATAAGCTTTTACTAACGTGAATTTTATCGTGACATCCAATGAAGGTTATTCAATTGTACAACAATAAAAAAAAAATGAAAGAATACTACGATAAACAATTTTTTTTTTTTTTTTTTTTTTTTTTTTTTTTTAATAAATAGAAAGGTAAATAGGGAAAGAAAGATATAGTCAGTTTTATGTTCACCAATAACAGTGTCTGCCAAATTAGTCCCTCTGGCGGTTCTTAAAGAACTCCATTAACAATATTGTAAGGGATAGTAGGGGTAAGAATATAAGTGTAGTCAGGGCTTACTGCGTGTCAAAGAACTTAAATAAAACACGTCAACAGTTAATCTTTTTAAAAGATGGTGTATGTAAATTACCTCCCTTGTGCCATTAACTTAAATGTTCATTCGAGAAAATTTCAATCCTCTTGGTTCTGTAATCCAAGAAAATAATCCAAATCTTCTGTGGTGTAATGTATTTCTATAGAAGATTTCTTGGTTCCTTTTGACGTGAATTCTAACGCCTTACTGGAGTTAGTATTCTTTTTTTACAAAACCAATTCTAGGCCTTAAAATAGTTCTTTCTTCCTCTGTGAAGAGGTCGTTGTAATTTCGTTTACAACTGATTTTTTAAACAGTCTTTTCTGACTAATTCTGTGTCGTCTTCCTTGACGAATCCTGATTGAAGAAAAAGAAACCAAACCACTGGTTTCTCTTGTTTAAACTTGCGATTTTAAACATCTTTTCTCTTGATGCGGGATTGCGAGCCGACTTCTTTCTCGTGTTCAAAACTTTCAACAAAATGGCGCATACATCTCTTTTTATCAATCGAAAGGCACACATTCAATACGTGATATAACAAGCAGTAGCAGCAAAAGATACACCAAGAAAAGGGGGAGTAAAGATGGGGAGGGAGAGAGAAGGAAAGTCTAATAAAAAAAAAAAAAATCTGGACTCGATTCTCAGCGACACTCTCCACTCTAACCAGGTTCCATCCGGTTCTCAAGAACTCAACGGCTCGACTCTCTCAAACATCTTAACTCCCGGCCTTATATTATCTCATTTATGCAAATTAATGCGCAATCGAACCTGCTGATTTGTCGCCTTCTCGTCTCCCATCGCTCGGGTTTCGAGTTCGCACGTGCAGCCCACCTCCGTGACTGCAGTCACACTCAATTTTTACTACATGACCCCCTCCCCGACCCCCCGATCTCATGATCATAAACTGGGTAGGGAAGTAGTATCCATCTTTGCTAGACACAGCTAGCGCTCAACACTCCGCTAGACACAGCTAGCGCTCAACACTCCGCTAGACACAGCTAGCGCTCAACACTCCGCTAGACACAGCTAGCGCTCAACACTCCGCTAGACACAGAAATTAATTTTTAAATTTCTCATTTAAAAACGACTTTACATACAAGTCGACTAAATCACAGTGTAATTCTTTTTAACAGTAATTACTTTTTCTTCAAAAACAAAATCGACTTGAATTGTATTCTCACCAAAATAACTATCATTAAAAAAACGACACCTTTTTTCTCCCTTTCAGCACGACACGATTTCATGTTAAATTACGGATTTAAAAATAACTTTTAAATACATACAAGTCGTCCGAATCATATTTTAAGTTCTTTTAACAGCGATGACTTTTTTCAAACAATAAAATCCGACTCGAATTGTAAACATAACATAAATCTATCATTTAAAAACGACACCCTTTTTCCTTGTCAGCACAACAGGATTTCATTTTAAATTCCGCATTGAAATATGACTTCTATACATACAAGTCATCCGAATCGCATTTCAAGTTCTTTTAACAACGATGACTTTTTTCAAACACAATAAAATCCGACTCGAATTGTACTCGAGTAAAATATTTTTCGTTTATAAACGATAATTTTTTTTCTTTTCAACACAACAGGATTTCCCTCTAAATTCCTCATTGAAAAACGACGACTTTAATGCACACAGGTCGTCCGAATTGAATCTTTAAGTTCTGTTAACAGCGACAACTTTTTTCTTTTTACAAATATAAGCGAATTTCATTCCAAATTCCACGTTTAAAAACGACGACTTTAATACAAACAAGTAGACCGAACTGCATTCCAACATGTTCATTTGACGATGATAGTTAAAGAAATACAAATCCCACTGGGATTAACAAACAAAAAGACAAAAGTCCGACTCCCTTCATATCTTCAACCTTCGCAGTTTGACATGACTCATTCAATTCTCTCTTCGACAACGCTTTTCAATTTTTAACGTGACTTTTAATTTTCCAGGCGAATCATTTAAAATTTCCCATTTCATCTCGGCTGCATTGGTTCCATATTTAATGCTGAAATAGCTTCTAATCAAAAAAATAAACCTGGACTTGATTCTCCGCGACACTCTCCACTCTAACCAGGTTCCATCCGGTTCTCGAGAACTCAACGGCTCGACTCTCTCAAACATCTTAACTCCCGGCCTTATATTATCTCATTTATGCAAATTAATGCGCAATCGAACCTGCTGATTCGTCGCCTTCTCGTCTCCCATCGCTCGGGTTTCGAGTTCGCACGTGCAGCCCACCTCCGTGACTGCAGTCACACTCAATTTTTACTACAGAAAGACAGAAGATGGAAAATAAAATTTCTACATTACTAGTAGATATATGCAAATATAACTAGGGGCATAGGCGGTACTAGGGGTAAGCCCACTACACTAAAGAATGTTTTTTTGTTGTTGTTTTTTTTTTTTCACCAAAAATAAGAATTATCTAATTTTGATGAAATTTTCAGCATTTATTCAATAAATTATAGCTTTTATAAACAATAGATTTCAAATTTTTAAGTTTTAATATATACACAGTAATGCTTTTTACTATTAAAAGTAACTTTATAATTTGGTTGGTAATTTTTATCAAAAAAAAAAGAAAAGACTTTGAGAGTGCTATTGATGGATATTTTTTGGAGATTGGAGTGGGGTGGGGGGATTTGGGCCCATCCTAGATGGGTGTTTGTGTAGACGGTGCCAACTCTGGTGAGGCATAGAGTTTATGGATTGGTGAGTAGTATAAATTGTATAAATTAGTAATCTCATACTTAAATTTTATTCATCTTCAGCTCTATTTTCTCCCTTCTCTGTACTGAATACAATAGCAATACAACATAAACAGTGCAACTTCAAATAGGTAGGTTCATTAGATTGTGAATTTGAAGCTTATGTTTATATAGCTTTTCCAATAACTTAGTGATGATTCGTCAGTCTCCCAACATAGCAATGGTTATGTAAATGAGTGCAATCTAGGTTGACGAGTTGCCTTCTCCAAGCTTGCATTTATCTAGAGAAGGAGGGAGAAGGGTAATTTTAATTGGTAAAAGAGCATTAGATAGTTCTAGAGGAAGGGGGGATTGGTATGACGGGGTGGGGGTAAGATGTTGTGGTGCAATGCAGTTGCTGCAAAAATGAACAAGTGTTTAATATAAACTGAAAAATATGAAAATAATTGACGTAGAAGTTCTAAATCGCATGAGAGACTAACAAAGTCTGAAGCTTGGAAAATTGATAAGAAATATAAGAAATTAGCAGGGAGATCTGACATTACTCGGAATTTCATGGGAAATCGGTCCTTTTTCACTATGCTTATTGCTATCTTACCTTTTTTTTTTTTTTACTGGCCTTAATATAGTTGAAAGAAATAAAAATTTTGTAAAACTTTTTGAATTGCCGTCTTTCATTAAAGCCATATATATATATATATATATATATATATATATATATATATTATAATTTAATGATTCTTATAGTAAGTGTGTGTGTGAAGTTTTAAGGTGTTTTCTGTCTCCATAGCTTCATTGGCAGGAGGGGAGCATATAGAAATTTGCCAAATAGAAGTGCATGTAGATTCAGAGACCATTTTTATTGTCCTCCTTGGAAAATTTTATACATACATACCTTTTGGTTTTTAGACCCTCTGGTCTTTTGAGTTTTTAAAGATGAAGAATAAATAAAATACTTATTTGAGATTTTTTTTTTTTTTTTTTACGTTAGAAAATTTGTGAATAATTGTAGTGGCCAGCTTTAATCAAAACTGTTAAGTTCAAATCTATAGGCGATTCCGATTGAGCAAAGATTTGAGTATTAACATATCAACAGCGAGAAGTAGATAAAAAAAAACTGACCCGTGTAAAAATTGCTGACTCCAACTCCCTGCTTCTGCATTATGTTTTGACATTTGCCAGAAATAGATGTATGTCAATTTTTTTTTTTTTTTTTAGGTTTTGGTAATTAATATATTTTCCCTACAAATTTAATTTTATCAATATGCTGATGGGATTAACCAATCATAAGTAACATAAGCCTGTGTATATGTTCATATATTTGTATGTATGTACAGAATTCGTTTCTACGTGTACATGATTGTAATGTGGACTATTTAATGTATTTTTATGTAGTTTAATTTAGTTTTCTGCAAAGTGTGCGAGTCCTTTGAAAATTAACATGATTTTTTGGTGAAATATTATCAACAAGTATTATCATATTTGGTTTAAACGTCCGTTTTACATGTTGCATGCGTTGGATGACTTTTAGACTTTCAAACTAATCTTTCTTCAGGTCTTTATTTATCTCTCTTTCTTTAAAGTCAATCTATCACTTCCTTGTATGTTTTTCTTGACTTTTCCCCCTGTGAGCTGACTCTGCTATATCAATTGTTCTAGATCAATTAACCAAAGAACTCATTTATTTATTTATTGACATGGCCATATCATTGAAGCCCTTTGTTTTGCATGTTTCTTTGTTGTCTAGATTTAATCTTCAATTGAGCTCATCTGGCATTCACTTTAAGATCCCTTAAATACAAAACCGGATAAAAAAATCTATTCATTTTCCTTTCTTTTGCATATATATATATATATATATATATATATATATATATCCCATTAAAAAGAGGTAATTCCTGGGAGAGCGGTCTTATAACAACAGAATGGATACTACACTACCTACACTCATTAAGATACAATAATAGATTACATTAGGGTTTTTTGTTTTGTTCTTCATTCATTCAAAGAAATGCTTAGACATAATCTTTGTGTATATATATATATATATATATATATATATATATATATATATATATATATATATATATATATATATATAAACTAGCCTGGTTGCCCGGGTGTTTGGAGGTGTGTGTTGAGCAAAAACAAAACAAAAAAAGTGGTAGTAGGCAGGCAGGCTCGAAAAAGAAAGGGGAAGAAAATCTGATGTCTTAACATGATACAACCGGAAGTTTGGAACATTAAAATTAGACAAAGTCAATCCAATTGATACGATGACTTACAAAAATGGCTTGCAAAAAGTAAACCCCTCCTTGTAGAAAACTGCCCAGTTAAGGGTGAAAGAATTAATGTTTTTGGCCAATTTTTCGATATGTCACCTGAGCTTCAAAATGATACCGATCTTGTGAAAATCCGTCGCTTTTATCCAAAGTTTTAGGCAGACATGCAAGCATACATACACACATTTAAACAGATGGATGAGATTTATATAATAGATAGAAGATTCCTCGGTCTTCTGGTTACGATCATAAGTATAGCATTGCAGTGACTGAGAGAATTCTAATAGGATAGACATTTTTTTATCTTTTTTGGACCAAGGATGACCAACAACTCCCATTTTCTCTCACACTTTTGATGAGTTTGTGCCTAATTTGTTATTTCATAAAATTTTTTCTTATAGCACATAATTCAAAGTGTAATATCTGTCCTCAACATCCAAACAATATCAGATGTTTTACTATCAACAAAACTTATGTATTGATAAAAAAACAGGCAAAGCAAATTACAAATGTGTATTACAGAATATTAATTTAAAAACTGGGAAATTAAGAAAATATACAAGGGTTATTCCAAAAGTAAAGCCTATTTTTTAAACTCCAACACTAAAACTTTGAAAAGCTATGAAAACGGGAGTGGTACCATTAAAATGAGCGACCTCTTGTATTCTAGAATTTATCTTTCTACATAATCACCACCATTCTCAATGCATTTTTGCAAGTCTCTTCTGATGCTTAGGTCCTAAAAGTTCATGGCGTGCTTTGTCACATCTGTCACCATTCTGAAATTTGCAAACCCATCTTCTAACTGTGCTGACATCAACTGCATCAGCTTTGTAAACGTTCAACAGGCACAAATGAATGTTGATTGGTTCAATTTTTTTTCTACATGTAGGAATTCAATGATGCGTCTCCTGCTTCTGACGCACGTTTATAACAAGGGTTGATTTCTTAGTCTCACACCATCAATATCTGCAACTTTCAGCTCATGAATGCATAAGTTCAGTTATCATAATAATGCAACCTGTAATCAACTTTAATACATTCAGGCGAAATTTTAAAAAATAGGAGGCATTACTTTTGGAGCATTCCTCGTATGCAAATTAGCAATACCTAAAACTGTTTCTGGGTGTTTGCAGATTACTATAGATACAGTATTTCAAACAGTTTTCTCCACACTAACGTAATGTACTTGCAATAACCCTTATCCCTGAGTGGCTTCCGGGCCTTGATAAGTGGTGATCACTGTGTAAAAAAAAAAAAAAAAGAAAAAGAAAGTTTTTTATAGAATTAAATATGCATATGCTGTTAGGACAGCTGTGAAAAAATTTCTCCTTTATTCATTTAGTAGTACACAACCTACCAAAAAAGTAGGTCACTTTTTTAAAGCTGTGCCGTATGGTTACAGAAGCATGAATTTAATGTGCAAGAAACTGATACAATTAACTTGACAACGTCTGATATTTGAATTTCTATATTATACTTTTGATTCTCTCATTGAGACAGTATAATTAGCTTAACCTGATGCTGTTAAAATGATTTAATTCTAATAAAAACAAATGACTAAAACAAATACATGAATACAAATGGAGTGATTAAAAAGATATCAAATAAAGTTAAATGAAAATAAATCTGAAAAAAATCTGAAAATTCCAATATGCATGGATAAAAAAAGAAAATAATCATAAAAAAGAACAGAAAAAGATTGTCAAGACTTTGATCTAATTTTCAAAGATATGGTCATCTGTATATAAAGATAGAGGGAAGCGCATTGGTTAGATAATACCATACTGATGAATCTTCAAAATATGAAATGCATATTTTTGGATACTGATATTTTTATAATAAAAAATACTGGGAAAAGCAAAATTAATTCCACAAACAGTACAGTTGTGTATCACTTTTATATCTCCTTATAAAGAAAAAAATTATTAAATAATGCTACTAACCCATATGCCTAGACTCCTTATTCTAATTTTGATTCTAGACTCCTTGTTCCAATTTTAGTTCTAGACTCCTTATTCCAATTTTAGTTCTAGACTCCTTATCCCAGTTTTAGTTCTAGACTCCTTATCCCAGTTTTAGTTCTAGACTCCTTATCCCAGTTTTAGTTCTAGACTCCTTATCCCAGTTTTAGTTCTAGACTCCTTATCCCAGTTTTAGTTCTAGACTCCTTATCCCAGTTTTAGTTCTAGACTCCTTATCCCAGTTTTAGTTCTAGACTCCTTATCCCAGTTTTAGTTCTAGACTCCTTATCCCAGTTTTAGTTCTAGACTCCTTATCCCAGTTTTAGTTCTAGACTCCTTATCCCAGTTTTAGTTCTAGACTCCTTATCCCAGTTTTAGTTCTAGACTCCTTATCCCAGTTTTAGTTCTAGACTCCTTATCCCAGTTTTAGTTCTAGACTCCTTATCCCAGTTTTAGTTCTAGACTCCTTATCCCAGTTTTAGTTCTAGACTCCTTATCCCAATTTTAGTTCTAGACTCCTTGTTCCAATTTTGATTCTAGACTCCTTGTTTTAGTTCTAGACTCCTTATCCCAGTTTTAGTTCTAGACTCCTTATCCCAGTTTTAGTTCTAGACTCCTTATCCCAGTTTTAGTTCTAGACTCCTTATTCCAATTTTAGTTCTAGACTCCTTGTTCCAATTTTGATTCTAGACTCCTTGTTTTAGTTCTAGACTCCTTATCCCAGTTTTAGTTCTAGACTCCTTATCCCAGTTTTAGTTCTAGACTCCTTATCCCAATTTTAGTTCTAGACTCCTTGTTCCAATTTTGAGTCTAGACCCCTTGTTCCAATTTTGAGTCTAGACCCCTTGTTCCAATTTTGAGTCTAGACCCCTTGTTCCAATTTTGAGTCTAGACCCCTTGTTCCAATTTTGAGTCTAGACCCCTTGTTCCAATTTTGAGTCTAGACCCCTTGTTCCAATTTTGAGTCTAGACCCCTTGTTCCAATTTTGAGTCTAGACCCCTTGTTCCAATTTTGAGTCTAGACCCCTTGTTCCAATTTTGAGTCTAGACCCCTTGTTCCAATTTTGAGTCTAG